>NC_060282.1:49426841-49747340 GCF_021613505.1 Equus quagga
TTTTTGTAATTAACTTCTAACCTACTAAAGTTAGGAGTAAACTTTGAGGATAGGAAAATGGCAAGGCAATCTAGAAATTGATTATTTTAGCAATTACATAAAGTTTAAACATTACAAGGGTTTAAATGAAGAGATATAAGGCTAGGAATACAGGCCTGGTATGGAGTCTTGGGACAGCTGTCTACAACAGATGTTGTCTTCTTCTCATCTTGGTTTGGAGATATTCATCTTGGTCAGTTGAAGTTGGGTGTCAGAGACTGGAGTTGAAGCCCATTCAGGTACAGAAGCCTTTTGCAAATAAGAAATGTGAATCCATGAATCTACACCTTTTCATTTTGAAGCACATGGGTTGGTTAAAAGCACCTGATGTGGTCCTTTCCAACAGGGCTGCAAAGAGTCCTTTATCTAGTGTCTTTTCCAATAAACAAACGCTCCAGGCTGTAATCCATGATCCTTAACATCTTTCTCTCCTGGGAGTTCACTGTGAAAAGAATCAGCTACCAATCTCTCATTTCTTCTAAGTGCTTCAATGAGGCCTTGACAATAATGTAAAATGTCTCCTTTAAGTAAAGTTGGTTCATACATTCGTTCGTCTAATTGCATAGGCCATCCAGTTATTATCTTGCAAGGAGACAGCTGATGTTTACTAAAGGATGTACATCTAAGATTGAGAAGCAAAATCAGAACTTTTGGTCATGAGAGATTAAATGCTTATGAAAGCTTTGCCAATTGAGTTTGTGCCATTAGCTCTTTCCACCAATCCTGAGGAATGGGGATGGTAACCACACTGGAAAAGCTGAATTATTCGCCAAATGTTACAAATAGATTTAATTATTTGTCTGATGAAATGAGTTCCCCAGTTACTACATAACTTGGTAGGAATTCCCCAAACAGGAATCATTCTAATAGTAGTTACTGTTAGAACCATTGCTCTTCTGCAAGGAAAAGCCTCAATCCAATGTGAGAACATACAGATCATTACCAAGATGTATTTGTATCCTTGAGATAGTGGCATTTGGACAAAGTGCAGTTGCCATACCTCAAAGGTCCCTTAGGAAGGGGAAAGTGGCCTTGTGACCCATAAAGCGGTTTCCCTTGATTATACTTTGGGCATATAACACAATGAGTATAGGCTTTATGGGCCGCCATGGGAGAAAGTTTCCAAAAGTATTATTTTCCCCATAAAACCATCTTTTCATGCTCCCAATGGGTTAATTGGTGTATATGCTGGAGCAGTGACAATTTTGTTCCAATAGGTACTATGGGCTTCTTAGTGGGCCCAAACCACATCTATGAGGGAGTGTCAAAAATTCCCCCTTTTGACTGCCATATCTGTTTCTCTTCTTCCGTGGCAATTTCTTGAGACTGTAGAAGGAAATCTTTTACTGGGTTAGCAGAGTTAATAGGAAGCAGAAGGCATTCTTGAGGCTGGGTATGGCAAGCTGTGGAGGCTGCTTGTTTAGCAGTTACATCAGCAAACCGGTTTCCTCTAGCTTCCAAAGTATCAGATTTGGAACTCCTGGGTATTTTAATAATTGCTAGTTGTTTCAGTAGTTGTATAGAATTCGATAATTCTGCAACCTGTTTCTCATTCTTTATAGGCTGACCTGAAGAGTTTAAAAACTCTGTTTCCACAGCATTCCAAAGTCATGTGCTACTCCAAAAGCATAACGGCTGTCAGTGTAGATATTTACTACCTGGTCTCTGGCCAGTTTACAAGCTCAAGTTAAAGCAATTAAGTCAGCTTGCTGTGCTGACTTTATCTCTGGTAAATAAAAACTCTCAATTAATGTCCACTGAGGACATTACTGCATATCCAGCCAAATATTGTCCTTGTTCATCCTTTAAGTAAGACCCCAAAACCAAATTAGGTCAGCATTATCAATGGGAGTTTCTTGCAAATCATTTCTAATGGTAAGTAGGGAATCAGTTAGTAAGTAGGTAATCAGTTAATAAAGTGCAATTGTGGGCATCCTCCTCCTGTGATGCCAGCAGTACAGTGGCACGGTTAATATTATTACATCAGGCTAAAGTAATATTAGGAGCAGAGAGCAACAGAACTTCATAGGAGGCTAGTTGGCTTACAGAGTAATGCTGAGTGTGATGAGAATTTAGGGGAGATTTGACTGAGTGAGGAACATAGGAGTTAAAGGAGACCCCATCACTATTTTTTCAGTGGTCTTGCATAAGAGGTCTTCTGCTGAAAAGCACTTTCGTATGGGAGCCCTTTTGCCACTGAGTCTAACTGCTGACTTTAATACCCTATAGGTCAATGTTGATCTCCATTCTTTTGAGTTAAGGAACCTAAGGCATTTCCTTTACCTTCGTGTAAGAAGAAGAAAAATGGCAAGCTGTAATTAGAGTGCCCTAAGGCTGTGGCTTGAGCCAAAATAGACTTTAAGGTAGTTATTGCCCTTTCTCATTCTGGTGTCCATTCAATTAAATCAGGCTGGTCAGACTTTAGTAATGTATATAAAGACTAGGCAATAAGTGAAAAGTTAGGTACCCAGTTCCTGCAATATCCAGTTAGTCCTAGGAATCCCATTAACTATTTATTTGTATTAGGGAGAGAAAAAGCCAAGATTCTTTTAATCCTTTCAGGATCAATCAATAGTCCATCCTTAGACACTGACAAATAAAAATGGCAAGCAATAGGATATATTGGAGTATATGAGGAAGCCAATTGGTATAAACCTAATTCGGCCTGACTTTGTTTTTTCCAAAAGGGCCTGACTGTGGCTATTGAGCACGCATTGTATATCTGCTTAGATATTTCCTATGGCCAGAACAAAGGCCCTTGAGATAAAGGTGCAACTTCCTCCCACATTGGCATTTCCTTAGGGATAAGCATCTTTCCTTAGGCTAGGAACTGATTGCTGCACTCACCTTTGACCACCCAGCTCACCTGTGACCACTTAGCTGGAGACAACAGACTGCCACCCTGCTGTGTTCACTGAGACAGAAGACCTACCTGCTGTTTCCATCAATTGCTGTGCCGACAGAGCAGTCTCGCGACTATTATAAAAGGGACATTTCAATCCTATGTGAAACATCCTCTCTGGGGGTATATAACCACTCTGTGCACCCCACTTCTTTGGTGCCCTTTCTTCCTTTGGGAAGAAAGGCCCCGGGTTATAATCCTCAGATTTAAGCTCAGAATAAACTCACCCAAATTTTAATTTACAGATTGGTTATGGATTATTTTCGTCGACAATACTAAGTGCCCTAGATGCTTTACAATAGGCAGGCAAAATTGTAGTTTGTCCTTGGACACTTTATGCCCCTTAGATGCTAACTGTTGTAACAGATAAATTGTGTCCTTCTGAGAATCCAACTTAGTTTTTGAACTAAGAGCAAATTATTCACATACTGAATTATAGTGGAGTCATTAGGGAACTCTATATTAGCTAAATCAGCCTTGAGTATCTGGGAAAAGTAAGTGGGGCTTTCAGTATAGCCATGTGGCATAACTGTCCAGGTACACTGGTGATGTTCCCACATGAAGGCAAAAAGATATTGACTATTTTTTTTGACTGGAATGCTAAAGAAGGCACTGCATAAATCAATGAGTGAGAAATAGCAGGAATAGTTAGGACAGCTGAGAGCCAAGTCCGTGGATTCGGAACCACAGGGTGTCAGGGAATTACAATGTTATTTATAGCTCTCAGATCTTGAACAAATCTCCAGCCTTTTCCATTAAGCTTTTTTACTGGCAAGATAGGTGTATTACAGGGACTAGTACAAGGAATTTTAAATCCCTTCTCAAGAAACTCCTGAATGATAGGCCTTATTCCATTTAATGCCTCTGGTTTAAGTGGATATTGCTGAATATTAGCTAGAGGCTTACAGTTGTCAACAGTCACCTTAAAAGAAGTGGCTGATTTAATTTTCCCAATATCTGAAGTGGACCATGACCCTAATTCTCTGAGCACTTGTAATAACAGGTCATCAGCTGTCTCTTCTTCTATGTGAGTCATTGATTTTACAATCATCAACATTTCAGTAACTACATTTTGGTCAGCATTTTGACTTTCTAAATCTAGAAGCATTTTACCCTTTTGTGAAAAGGCAATATGAGCATTGTATGCTTCTAGAAGATCTTGTCTAATCAAATGAGTTGGAGCACATTTAACCAGGAGAAACACGTGTTTTCCTGTAATGGTTCCTAATTGAAAAATTATCAGTTCTGATTTAAAAATATGCATTGGAAAATTTGAAACCCTTACCATTTGAATTGTCTGTTTACTCCAAAGAAGAGGGCAATGAATAAGGGTAGGGTTGAGGACAGATAAGGTAGCCCTGGTATCTATAAGGGCCTTGGAAGTTTCCTCTCCAAGAGTTAAGGTATTTGTGAGGGGGAGGGCAAATGCCCTCTAGTAACCCTTGGATCATCCTTATTCCTGTTTGTTTTTGTCACGCCCTAAATCCCTTTGGAGTTTATGGCAATCTTGTTTGAAATGATCAGGCTTTTTGCAATAGTAACAGACATGGTCATTTCATTTCTGGTTAGATTTTAAAAGGATGCGTTTTGTTGGGTCACTAAGCTGTTGTAGTTGTATACTCATAACCTTAGAGGCTTTCCCATTTTGCTGCGGGATTTAAGATAGTTACCTGCAATAGCGACAAGAGCACTAGTGTGCATCAAGGTCCAATCCAGTTCATGTCTTTTAACTAACTTTGCTAATTCCTCATCTAATCCTTCTAAGAAAATTGAATTTAAAATTGAATCATTTTGATGATCCTGAAAACTTTCAGGAGCCATCCCAGAATGCTGTTTGGAGGTTTTCTAAAGCCTTTGAAAATAATAAAGGATAAATCCGTTGGGTTTCTGCTTATATTGGTGGATTTTAGCCCAGTCTATTTTCCTGGGGAAAATCTATGGGAATGGCTTTATGTAAGTTTTGACCAATATCTCTACACTCCTCAAGGTCGCGAGGCTCATGCTCATGGAAATCCTCCAGACAATCTCTAATTTGCCTCTCCTATCCATTCCTTTGGTATCCTCTCAGATACCAGCAAATGCACTAGCAGATTTAAATCTGAATAACCTGATATATATGTTCTAACAATTTAATCAAAATCTCGAGAAAACCCTAAAGGATCTTGCAAAAGTTCTGGGAAGTCCTTCACCAAATTCTTAAGTTCAGGGGCTGGCCCAGTGGTGAAGTGGTTAAGTTCACACATTCCACTTCAGTGGCCTGGGGTTCACCGGTTCTGGTCCTGTGTGGAGACCTACACACCACTTATCAAGCCATTCTGTGGTGGGCATCCCACATATAAAGTAGAGGAAGATGGGCACAGATATTAGCCCAGGGCCAGTCTTCCTTGGCAAAAAGAGGAGGATTAGTGGCAGACGTTAGCTCAGGGCTAATCTTCCTAAAAAAAAAAAAAAAAATTTCTTAAGTTCGGTTCTAGTTCAGGAACTATACACAAGAACAGGTTCACCTCTCCCAGTAGCAGGTTTCTCCTTAACAGGAACCACTCTAACTTTAGGACTCTCAATATCAGCTCCTTGAGTTACTTGTTGATTTTTCTAGAGAGGGGAGGAGGTAAAGGAGGGGAAGAAGGAGGTAGAGTGGATAGGCCTGGGTATGGAAGTTTAGAAAGGAAAAGATATAAGGGTGCCGAGGGAGGAGAAGAATGCGGTGAGCTCTGAGGTGCTGAAAGCGGTGGCTGGGGAGATGGGAGAGATAAGGTGGGGTGGGATGTTTTCTGACTTCTTATCTCTTTTTAATTCAGACACAGTCTCTGCCAGTTTACAGTTAGTCTCCTGTAAAGAAGTCATTTTATTATTATTATGCTTTGAAGCCTCTAAATGCCAATCATAATAAGCTTCCCATTCTTTTGCTTTAGTTTTAGAGCTGGCTCTTTCAGTTTGTGCATGCAAATAGAGTAGCTTTGAGAGATCAAATGTTCCCCACTTTAGCCATTTAAGTCTTAAGTCATTCTTAGTTAATCTTTCCCATTTTGTTAAATATTTGCAAGCATTGTTTCCATATGCAGTATACATGAAACTAGCTGAAGTCCCAGTGGAGAGTTATCTGTCCAGGAGCTGGCCAGCTTTGATGCCGGGTCGGTGAGCCGAGGAGTCGAAAGAAAGATTTCTTGGACTCTCAAGATCTGGCAGTAGTGCTCTTTTCTTTAGAGAATAGTGTGGAATAGCATGTGGACAGGACCCATGGGCAGTCAGAGCTTCTGCTGCCGCTTCTGCTGCCCCGGCTGGCATGGGGACAGGACCCACAGGCAGGCAGAGCCGCTGCTGCTGCCCCCGCTGGCATGGGGACAGGACCCATGGGCAGGCAGAGCTGGTGAGTGGGGACAAGACCCACGGGCAGTCAGAGCTCCTGCTGCTCCAAGTTGAGGGTTAGAGCTAAATTTAAGGCATAGGTATATGATTCATCTCTTTATAAGACAAAGGAAAGAACATGAAAAAAAGTTAAAATGGTATCAGTGCAGGTGGGGTCTGGTCATTGGGTGATCCCATGACTTTTAGACAAGAATCAAATCGGATTAAGTAAAGGTTAGAAAGGTTAGACGCCACCACCCTAAACCAGTTACATGAGATTGCCAGACAGCAACCAACTTAAGTTCTTGCCTTCCCCATTAAGAGTTTCTCGGGACAAGATCATCTCCCTTCTTCTTCCTGGTAGAGAGATAGAGGCCCCTTTTACAGGTAGAGATTTACCTTACAAATGTAAATGTGTCCCAACAAGGGCAAGTTCCATTCCCCAGAGCCTCCTTCCCTGTCCCAGTTTATCAAAAGCTATCAGCCCAAAACAATGTCGATGCCAAAGAGTCATATCTTGGGGTGGCCAATTTCAGGTCCCTACAAGCTCATTCCCCCCCTTCCTTCACAAATGCAAATGTCTCTCAAAAGGGCAAGCAAAATTCCAGTCCTCGGAGCCTGCTTCTCATCTGTAGTTTTAAAAGTAACCGGCCTAAAATCCTCATCAGCTTTAGAAGCACAGTTTTCCCATTTTCCTTTTTTTTGTTTGTTCATTTGTTTTTAATAAAGTCTGAAAAATTTATAAGGACAGTGTCATGGATCAGAAAATATGCTGCTTGTTGACTGGTACTTAGGGAGTAACACTCTCTTATGTGCGTCGGTTTCTCCCACTGGCAGTCTAAAACTGCTGTGGGGGCTCGGAGTATGTGTGATCAGCCCTTATGTGTATATCCCGAGACGAACCTGTAATTAATTAACATGAATGAAGGTGAAATTCCCTATGAGACCACTACACGTTGTGAGGCATTTGATCCTCCAACACTCCCACTGAGGTCCTCAGTCACCTGAGAATACCTTTTTGGCTGGGAGGAGCAGTGTCCATTTTCTTTGGATCTGAACACGTTCGGTATCTCATTTCTCTACCAAGCTGTTTGTTCAGAGTTTATAGACACAATTCTTTCCAATTTTAAAGTCAAATTAAGAGGACAACCAATCCAACTCACTCCAAGCTCTCGCTAAACTTCCCTGGTTTAGGAATTCCCTCGAGGCTTCTTTCCATCTAGCAAATGTCCTGGTACTCTTCAAAGCCTCTAGTCTTAAGACCTTAAACAGCTCATATAAACTCTTGGACCATCAACTTAAAATAATGAGGCCCAGGTTTCAGGAGAACTCACCAGGGTCACCTGAAGAATGCAGTGATACAAGGGGGCTCAAGTGAGCCCCTGTGGTACAAAGCGCTGGTTTAATGTAGATTACAGGTGGTCTCTGGTGGGTTTCTCTGAAATCTTGCCAATTATGCCAAGAAATGTCAATGCAAAGAATCCATAACCAACCTATAAATCAAAATTGGGGTGAGGTTATTCTGAGCCAGATGTGAAGACCATAAAGCCCAGGATAATCCTTCTACAAATGAATAGAGCACTCCAAAGGAATGGAGGTGTACAGAGTGGTAATATACCATCAAAGAACATGTATCACACATGATTGAAATGTCCCTTTTACAATAGTCATGAGATTGCTCTGTCAGCACAATGATTCATGGGCATAGTAGGTAGTAGATCTGCTGTCTTGGTGGGCACAGCAAGAAGCAGGTCTGTTGTCTTGAGCTGAGTGGTCACAGGTGAGCTGGGTGGTCACAGGTGAGCAGAGCAATCAATTCCTAGTCTAGGTAGAGATGCTTATCCTTAAGGAAATGCTAATGTTGGGAAAGTTGCACCTTTATCTTAAGGGCATTTGTTCTTTCCTTTGGGACATAGTAAATGCTTAAAGCAGATATACAATGCAAGCTCAGCAGCCAAGTCAGGCTCTTTTGGAAAAAAAGAGTAAGGTTAGCCCAAATCAGCTTTACACCAAATGGATTCTTCACATACTCCAATATATCCTGTTTCTTGTTATTTTTATCAGATTCATTTTGAGTTAGTTTTTGTATATAGTGTGAAGTAGGGATCCAACTTCATTTTTTATTTATTTATTTTTGCATGTGGATGGCTAGTTCTCCCAGCACCATTAGTTGAAGAGACTATTCTTTTCCCCATTAGGTTATTTTTGCACCCTGTCCAAAATCAATTGACTATAGATACATGATATTAATTCTGAAATCTCAATTCAATTTCATTTTCTTTATGTCTATCTTTATGCCACTACCACAGTGTTGTTAATTTAGCTTTGTGGTAAGTTTTGAAATTGAGAAATGTGAGTCCTCCAACTGTCTTTTTCAAGATTTCATATGATCTGAAAAATGGCCATTCCGTTTCTGCAAAAAAGGCTGTTGGAAATTTGATAGAGATTGTGAGTCTTAACAATATTAGGTCTTCATATCTATGAACATTGGATGTCTTGCAACATACTTAATTTTATTTCATTTATTTCAGCAATGTTTTGTAGTTTTGAATTTACAAGTATTTCACCTCCCTGGTTAAATTTATACCTAGATATTTTATTCTTTTAGATGCTATTGTAAATGACACTGTTAATTTCATTTTTTGATTTCTTGTTGCATGTGTATACAAATACTACTAATTTTCATATGTTGTTCTTGTACCCTGCAACACTGCTGAATTTGTTTGTTAGCTGTAGTAGCTTTCTTGTGGAATCTTCGGGATTTTTTATACATAGAATTATATCATATGCAAACAGAGAAAGTTTTACTCTTCTTTTCCAATTTGGATGCCTTTTATCTATTTTTCTTGACCAATTGTTCTGGCTAGAACTTCTAGTAAAATGTTGAATAGCAATGATTTTCTTGTTCCTAATCTTAGTGGGAAAACTTTCACTCTTTCTCCATTGAATATGATGTGAGTTGTGATTTATTCATAAATGGCTGTTATCATGTTGAGGAAATTTGTTTCTATTCCTAATTTTCTTAGTGTTTTTATCATGAAAAGGTGTTAGATTTTGTTGAATGCTTCTTCTGCATCAATTGAGATGATCATGTCTTTTTCCCATCATTCTATTCATGTGATCTATGACATTGATTGCTTTCCTTATGTTGAATCACCTTTGCATTCCTGGGATAAATCCCACTTGATCATGATATATAATCCTTTTACTAAGCCACTGGATTCTAATTTGCTGGTATTTTGGTGAGGATTTTTTCATGTATATTCTTAGATATATTGGTCCATAATGGTTGTTTCTTTTGGTTTATTTATCTGGGTTTTGTATCAGAGTAATAATACTAGTCTCATAGAAAGAGTTAGGAAATGTTACCACCTTTTCTATTTTTTGGATTGAAAAAAAATGATGTTAATTCTTACATGTGTGATAAAATTCACCAGTGAAGCCATCTGGTTCTGGATTTCTTTTTGTTGAAAAATTTTCTGTTACTAATTTAATCTCTTTACTTGTTATAGGTCTGTTCAGACATTCTAGTTCTTTGTGAGTCAGTTTTTGTAATTTGTGTGTTTCTAGTAATTTGTACATTTCATCTTCAATATAGAACTTCTTGGAGTATAATTGTTAAGAATATTCTCTTATAATCATTTTTACTTATTTAGGATCAGTAGTGACACCCTCACTTTAATTTCTTATTTTAGTTATTTGTATCTTTTCCGTTTATTTCTTTGTCAGGCTAGTTAAAGGTTTATCAATTTTGGTGATCTTTTAAAGAACTTTTGATTTTATTGATTCTATTTTTGTTCTTCCTTTTTAATGTGTGCTCTATTTTTTATCACTCCTTTCTTTCTGTTAGCTTTCGATTTTGTTTGCTCTTCTTTTTCTCATTCATTAATATATATGTTAGACTATTTTAGATTTTAGATCTTTAGAAAGATTCTAGATCTTTCTTACTTTTATGTAGGCATTTACATCTATAAATTTACCTCTGAACACTGCTTTCACTGCATCTTGTAAGTTTTGCTATGCTGCATTTTATTATCATTCATCTCTAGTTATTTTTTAATTTTCTTTGTCATTTCTTCTGAACCCATTGATTGTTTAAGAATGTATTGTTGAATATCAACATATTTGTAAATTTTCCAGATTTTTTTTCTAGTATTGATTCTTACCTTCATTCCGTTGTGGCTGGAGAAGATACTTTGTATGATTTCAATATTTTAAATTTTTTGAAACTTGTTTTGTGGCTTAATATATTGCCTTTTCAGAATAATCTTTAATGTTCTTTTGAGAAGAATATGTAGTCTGCTGTTGTTGATGGGAGTGTTGTATATATGTCTGTTAGGTTTAGATGGCTTATAGTACTGTTCAAGTCCTGTATTTCCTTATTTGTCTTCTATCTAGGTGTTCTATCCATTACTGAAAGTAGATACTGAATTTTCCAACTGTTATCATTTTTTCCCTTCAATTCTGTCAATGTTAGCTTCATGTATTTTGAGGCTTTCTTGTTTTGTGCACGTATGTTTGTACTTGTATCTTCTTGATGAACTAACCCTTTTATCAAAATAAAATATCCTTCTTTATCTTATAACAGTTTAGATTAAAGTCTATTTTGTCTGATATTAGTGTAGCCAGTCTAGCTTTCATTTCATTACTGTTTGCTTGAAATTTCTTTTTTCCATCCTTTGGCTTTCAACATGTTTGTGTCTTTGGATCTGTGTTCTCTTATAGAGGGCACATAGTTGGATAATGTCTTTTTATTCATTTTTCCAATGTCTACATTTTATTGGAGAGTTTAGCTCATGTACATTTAAAATAATTATTGATAAGGAAAGACCTACTTTTGTCATGTTGCTATTTGTTTTCTACCTTTTTGACTCTGATTTCCTCCATTACTGTCTTCTTTTGTGTTTAATTAATTTTTCTTGTAGCACACTGTTTTGAATCCCTTATCATAATCTTGTGTGTATTATTTTTAGACACTCTTTTTTTGAGTAAGATTAGCCCTGAGCTAACTGCTGCCATTCCTCCTCTTTTTGCTGAGGAAGACTGGCCCTGAGCTAACATCTGTGCCCATCCTCCTCTACTTTATATGTGGGATGCTTACCACAGTATGGCTTGCCACGCAGTGCCATGTCCACATCTGTGATCCAAACCAGAGAAGCCTGGGCCGCCTCCAAAGCAGAATGTGTGCACTTAACCACTATGCCACCAGGCCGGCTCTTTTTGACACTTTATTAGAGGTTATCATGGTGATTGCAATTAACGTCCTAAATTTATAACAATGTTGTTTGATTTAATACCAATGTAACTTCAATAGCAAACAAAAACACTGTCCCTGAACAGCCATATCCCCTCCCTCTTATGTTGTTGTCATCACAAATTACATCTTTATGCATTATGTACCCAATAACATTGGTTTATAATAATTTTGTGCATTCGTTTTTTAAATCATATAGGAAATAAAAAGGAAGAGCTAAAGTCCAAAAATACAATAATGTTTCTTTTTATATTTACCTATGTAGTTACCTTTACCAAAGGCTTTTATTTCTTCATTCATCTTTGAGTTACTACTGTCTAGTGTCCATTTATTTCAATCTGAAGGACTCCTTTTAGCATTTCTTGTAGGGCAGGTCTACTGGTAAAGAAATCTCACAGCTTTTGTTTATCTGGGAGTGTCTTAATTACTGCAGTTTTGAAGGATAATGTTGCCAGATGTAAAATTCATTGTTGACAGATTTTTTTTTTCAGCCCTTTTAATACATCATATCACTGTCTTTTGGCCTCTGTGGTTTCTATTGAGAATTCAGCTATCAATCTTATTGAGGATCCCTTGTACATGACGAGTCACCTGTCTCTTCTTTTAATATTCTCTCTTGGTTTTCGGCTTTTAACAGTTTGATTGTAATGTGTCTTGAGTTTATTTTGTGAATAATTTGATTGTAATGTGTTTGATTGTAATGTGTCTTGATTGTAATGTTTGATGGTAATGTGTAAGTTAGATTGTAATGTGTCTTGAGTTTATTTTGTGAATTACATACTGTGAATATATAAACAAATAGATGTATCTATATATATGCATATATATATAGTGAATCTCCTTCTGTTGATCCTACTTGGGGTTAGTTGAACTTCTTGGATGTGTACATCTTTTTCAGGTCTGTCATTGAATTTGAGAGGTTTATGACCATTATTTCTTTAAATATTCTTTCTCCCTTTTTTCTTTTTGTTATCTTTCTGAGACTCCTATAATGTATATGTTGGTCAGCTTGGTGGTGTTCCACAGGTCCCTTCGGCTTGGTTCATTTTTCTTGATTATTTATGCTCCACAGACTAGATAATTGTAATTGTTCTACCTTAAAGTTTGTTAATTCTTTCTTCTGTCTGGTCAAATCTGATGTTGAAGCACTCTAGTAAATTTTTAAATTTTAGTTATTATATTCTTCACCTCCAGAATTTCTATTTGGTTTCTTTTAATAATTTTCATCACTTTATTGATGTTCTCATTTTGTTCAGACATTGTTGTTCTGGTTTCCTTTAGCTTTTTAAATGTATTTAAGAAAATTGATTTAAAGTACTTGTCTAGTTAGTCCAATGTCTGTACTTTCCTAGTGATGGTTTCTGTGAAATTATTATTTGTGCTTTATTATTGTGTGTGTTATTGTATTATTGTGTGAATGGGTCATCTATTTTTATTTATTTGTATGCCTTGTGATTTTTGTATTGAAATAGACATTTGAATATCATAGTATGGTAACTTTTATAATTGGATTCTCCCTCTTTCCCAGGGTTTGATTTTTTATTGTTGACTGTGGTAGTGTCTATTTGTTTAGTGACTTTTCCAAACTATTTTTGAGAAGATATTTTTCCAAACTCTTCTTTGTCTGTATGGTCACTGAACCCCCTGCTTTTTAGCTTGTGTTTGGCTAGTGTTTTGACAGAAATTTACATTTTTAAGTGCCTTGTTCCTGTTTCCACATTTATTAGTTTGCTGTAAAGCTTTGACTCTTCCAGAAACAAGTTTCTACTTGTTTACCAATGTCTCTGTGGAGGGACATGAGTTTGGAGCTGCCTACTTTGCTATTTTGCTCTAATTGAAGTTTCTTAATCACATGAGCACTGATGCTGAGTCAGAAGGCAGCAATAAGGAAGGATGGAGCTCTAAATTCTGATAAATCTGGCTCAACATGGACCTAAAATTATATTCTTAAGTTAGTTTGTTCCTAAAATCTACCAGTCAAAATGACTCCAGGAAGCTTTTAGATTTAGAACATTAGAGATTTTAGACACGTTGTAGTGAAGTGAAGAGAAGAGCAGATAAAGAATAACAAAACCCCTGATTTTGCACTGTTGAGATCATAGGCATGTCACTTCTCTGAGCCTCAGTATTCTCATCTGTAAATAAGAAATTAAGACAAGATGATGACTAAGATTTCTTCCAGGTCTTTTGGTCTATGATTACATTTTTGGGCCCTAGAATCTACTTTAACGTACAACTACTCAGCTTGCCTTAGAATGGACCTGAAGTCACTTGATGGCTAGTTGTTAAGACATAGTAATGATTGATTAAATGGCAATTTAGTATACAGCCAATTCACATTATTTGTGGTAGTTATGTGCTAAAAGTCACCAAAAACATTGATTTAGTGAAGACTGAATCATTACTCCTAGGGGAAATACAGGGTCAGATTCCTGTGAGATTCTGGTCACATTTTAACTAACTGATCAATCGATAACCTTGTTTTATGTGTTTCTGTTTAAAAACAACTTATTTAATGTACATTGTTGATTCACTAACATTGAACTCACAGCCAACACCACTGTAACTCATGCCTGAACGAAGCTTATCTAACACATGTATTTTCTCCACAAGCATGTCACAGTATTCTTGTGTTTAGCAATACAAGATAGCCCTTCAGCACTATGCTTGGGGAACATTTTAACAGGAAATCACCAACAAAAAGTACGAAAATGCACAAAACCCCACCCAGGTAGCACTAAATAGACCATAAAGAGGATACGTATTTATAGTATGAAGGCCGAAACAAGAAGGTCACCTCATTTGACCTCAGCTGGAAAGGTGCATATCAGGTGATTCAAACTTTTTGCTCCTCCATGCACATTCACAAATGACCGTAAAAGTACTATGACTATTGATTTTGGGGTTGCAAATAAATTTTAGTGAGTAAGTGCATTTACAAATCTGGAATCCGTGAAAAATGATAAGTGAGTAGATATCTTTGGAAACCTTAACTTTCTAAACAAAAAGCAAGTAAAACAATGCTCCCTCATCTCATGAAGTAGATAATAATCGATGACTATCATTTTATTTTTATAATATTGAAAATTGAATAACATTAAATGCACTAGACTAATCTTTATTTTTTTCAGGTCAGCTTTGTAACCATCTCATTTTTAAACTTTTTAAAATTGCAGTAATATTGGTTTATAACACCGTATAAACTTTGGTTGTACATCATAGTTCAACTTTTGTGTATATTACATCATGTTCACCACTCAAAGACTAATTACCATCCATCACCACACACGTGTGCCTAATCACCCCTTTCTCCCTCTTCCTGACCCCCTTCCCCTCTGGTAACCACCACTCCAATCTCTGTCTCTATGTGTTTGTTTGTCGTTGTTTTTATCTTTTATTTATGAATGAGATCACACAGTATTTGACTTTCTTTCTCTGACTTATTTTGCTTAGCATAATACCCTCAAGATCCATTCATGCTGTCACAAATGGCCAGAATTCATCTTTTCTTATGGCTGAGTGGTACTTCATTGTGTATGTATGCCACATCTTCTTTAACAATTTATCTCTAGATGGGCACACAGGTTGATTCCAAATCTTGGCTATGGTGAATGATGCTGCACTGAACATAGGGATACATATATATTTACACATTTGTGTTTTCATGTTCTTTGGATAAATACCCAGCAGTGGAACAGCTGTATAGTATGTTAGTTCTATTCTTAATTTTTTGAGGAATCTCCATACTATTTCCATAGAGGCTGCTCCAGTTTGCACTCCCACCAAAAGTGTATGAGTGTTCCCCTTTCTCCACAACCTCTTTGACACCTGTTATTTCCTGTCTTGTTAATTATAGCCATTCTGATGGGCATTAAGTGATATCTCATTGTAATTTTGATTTGCATTTCCCTGATAATTAGTGATGAACATCTTCTCATGTGCCTATTGGCCATCAGTATATCTTCTCTGGAGAAATGACTGTTCAGATCTTTTAAGGATATTTAATTGGGTTGTTAGTTTTTTTGTTGATGAGGTCTATGAGGTCTTTATATATTTTGGATATTAATCCCTTATCAGACATATGTTTTCCAAATGTCTTCTCCCAATTGTTAGGTTGTCTTTTTGTTTTGTTGATGCTTACCTTTGCTGTGCAGAAGATTTTCAGTTTGACATATTCCCATTTGTTTATTTTTACTATTGTTTCCCCTGCCCAGTTAAACATGGTACTTGAAAATGTGCTGCTAAGACTGATGTCAAAGAGCATACCGCCTATGGTTTCTTCTAGAAGTTTAATGGTTTCAGGTCTTACATTCAAGTCTTTAATCCATTTCGAGTTAATTTTTGTGTATGATATAAGATAACGGTCCTTTCATCTTTTTGCGTGTGGCTGTCCAATTTGTGTCTTCTTCAATTTCTTTCAACAGTCTTTTATAGTTTTCACTGTGCCGGTCTTTCACCTCCTTGGTTTAGCTTAAATCCTAGGTATTTTGTTCTGTTTCAATTGTAAATGAGATTGTATTCTGAATTTCTCTTTCTGTTACTTCATTGTTAGTGTATAGAAATGCAACTGATTTTTGTATGTTGATTTTGTATCCTGCAACTTTACCTTATTGATTTATTACTTCTAAAAGATTTTGGTGGATTCTTTATGCTTTTCTATATATAAAATCATGTCATCTGCATATAGTGACAGGTTCACTTCTTCCTTTCCAATTTGGATCCCTTTTATTTCTTTTACTTGCCTGATTCCTCTGGCTAGGACTTGCAATACTGTGTTAAGTAAGAGTGTTGAAAGTGGGCAACTTTTTCTGGTTCCTGTTCTTAGAGGGATAGATTTCTGTTTTTTTCCATTGCAAATGTTATTATCTGTGGGTTTGTCATATATGGCCATTACTATGTTGAGGTACTTTCCTTGTTACTCATTTTATTCAGAGTTTTTATCATAAATGTAAGCTGCATCTTATCAAATGATTTCTCTGCCTCTATTGAGATGATCATGTCATTTTTATTCTTCCTTTTTTTAATATGGTGTATCACATTGATTGATTTGCAGATGTTGAACCATCACTGCATCCCTAAAGTAAATCCCACTTAATCATGGTGTATGATCTTTTTAGTGTATTGCATTTGATTTGCTGGTATTTTTTCAGGATTTTTGCATTGATGTTCATCGGTGATATTGGCCTGTAATTTTTTTTACTGTGTTGTTCTCGTCTGGTTTTGGTATCAGGATAATGTTGACCTTTTAGAATGAGTTAGGAAGCTTCCCCTCCTTTTCAATTTTTTGGAAGAGTTTGGGAAGGATAGGCATTATGTCTTATATGAGTGTTTGGTAGAATTCACAGAAGACATCTGGTCCTTGGCTTTTGTTTTTGAGGAAGGTTTTGATTACTTATTGGATCTACTTACTGGTTATTTGTGTATTCAAATTCTCTATTTCTTATTAATTCAGTTTTGGAAGGTTGTATAATTCATTTACAATACAATTCATAGAATTTATCCATTTGTTCTAGATTATCCAGTTTGTCGGTGTATAGCTTTTCATAGTATTGTATTATAACCTTTTGTATTTCTGAAATGTCCATTGTAAATTGTCCTCTTTCATTTCTGATTTTATTTACTTGAGCCTGCTCTCTTTTCTTCTTGGTGAGTCTAGCTAAATGTTTGTCAATTTTGTTTATCTTTTCAAAGAACCAGCTCTTAGTTTTGTTGAGATTTTCCATTGTTTTTGGTCCCTATTTCATTTATTTCTGCTTTGATTTTTATTATTTCCTTCCTTCTACTGATTCTAGGCTTTGTTTCTTCTTTAACCAGTTCCTTTAGTTGCACTGTTAAAATGTTTATTTGAGATTTTTCCTGTTTGTTGAGTTAGACCTGTAGTGTTGTAAATATCCCTCTTAGAATTGCTTTTGCTGTGTCCTATAAATTTGGGCTTGCCATATTTTCATTTTCATTTTTCCTCCAAGTATTTTTTTATTTTCCTTTGATTCTTCATTGACTCAATTGTTGTTCAATAGCGTTTTTTAAAATTTCCACATACTGTGTCTTTTCTCATTTTGTTTCTGTAGTTGATTTCTAGTTTCATACTGTTGCGGTCAGAAAAGAGGCTTGGTATTATTTCAGTCTTCCTGAATTTATTGAGACTTACCTTGTGGCCTAATATGTGATTTATTCTGGAAAATATTCCATGTGCATTTGAAAAGAATGTGTATTCTACAGTTTTTGAGTACAGTGCTCTGTATATATCTACTAAGTCCATCTGGTCTAATGTGTCATTTAAGGTCAATGTTTCCTTATTGATATTCTTTTTGGATGATCTATCCACTGCTGTAGGTAGAATGTTAAATTCCATTACTATTATTTTGTTGCCATCTATTTCTCCACTTATGTTTGTTAATAATTGCTTTATCTATTTAGGTGTTCCCATGTTGGGTGCACAGATATTTAGGAGTATTAAATTCTCTTGTTAGATTGTTCCCTTTATCCTTATTTAGTGCCGTTCTCTGTCTCTTGTTACAGTTTTTGTTTTAAAGTCTATTTTGTCTAATATAAGTATGGCTACTCCAGATTTCCTTGCATGGTGTATCTTTTTCTATACCCTCACTTTCAGTTTGTGAGTGTCTTTAGGTCTGAAGTGTGTCTCTTGTATGCAGCATATCTATAGGTTTTGCTTTTTTATCCAATTGGCCACCTTATGCCTTTTGATTGGAGTGTTTAGTCCATTGACATTTAAAGTTGCTATTGATAAGAATGTACTGATAGCCATTTTGTTACTTTTTTTCTGGATGTTTTATTTCTCTGTTTCTTCTTCTCTTGCTCTCTTCCCTTGAAGTTTGATGGCTTTCTTTAGTAATATGTTTGGATTCTTCTCTAATTTTTTGTGCATTTATTATAGGCTTCTGGTTTGTGATTTATGAAGTTCTTATGTAACAACCTACATGTATAGCAATCTATATTAAGTTGATGGTCTCTTTAGTTTGAGCTTTTCCTAAAAGCTCTTCCCTTTTATTCTCCCCCTCCCACATTTTATGTTTTTGAGATCATATCACCTCTTTTTTTTTGTACATGTGTATCCATTACCCTCTTTAATGAAAATCAATAATTTTAGCACTTTTGTCTTTTGACCTTCTTATTAGCTTCATAGGTGGTTGATCTGCTACTTTTACTATATATTTGCCTTTACCAGCAGATTTTATTGCTCTTTTAATTTTCTGATAATTTTCTTATTCATATTTGTGGTCTTCTGTTTTCCATTTAAATAAGTCCCTGTAGAATTTCTTCTAAGGCTGGTTTCTTCATGATAAACACCTTTTGTTTTAGCTTGTCTGGGGAACTTTTTATTTCTCCATCTATTCTCAATGATAACCTTGCCAGGTAGAGTATTCTTGGCTGTAGGTGTTTCCCTTTAAGCATTTTAAATATATCTTACCACTCCCTTCTAACCTGTAAGGTTTCAGCTGACAGCCTTATGGGGTTTCCTTTGTGTGTAACTTGTTGCCTTTATCATGCTGCTTTTAGGATTCTCTCTTTATCTTTAATTCTTGACATTTTAGTTATAATGTGTCTTGATGTGGGCTTCATTGGATTTATCTTGTTTGGTGCTTTCTCTGCTTCCTGTACCTGTGTGTCTGTTTATTTCCTTAGTTTAGGAAAGTTTTCAGCTATTGTTTCTTCAAATAGATTCTTTGCCCCTTTGTCTCTCCACCTTCTTGAATACCTATAATTTGGATGTTAGTGCACTTGATGTTGTCTCAGAGGTCCCTTAGACTGTCCTCATTCTTTTAAATTCTTTTTCTTTTATTTCTTCAGCTTGGATGATTTCCTCTAGTCTTTCATCCAGCTTGCTGATCCATTTTTCTGTATCATCTACTCTACTATTGAGTCCTTCTAGCGTATTTCTCATTTCCAGTATTGTATTCGTCATTTCTGATTGGCTCTTTTTTATATTTTCCAATTCTTTGTTGACATTCTCACTGAGTTCATCCATTCTTCTCCCTATATCAGTGAGTATCTTTATGACTTTTGTTTTGAACTCTTTGTCAGATAGATTGTTTCTCTTTCATTTAGTTCTTTTAATAAGTTTATGTCCTATTCTCTTAATTGGAATGTATTTCTTTGTCTCTGTCGGTGTCGCAATCCAATGTACACATCAGAATACATGCGGAGAGGGCTGATGACCACTCTGAGTTTATTATAACCAGTGTTTCTATATATACACAGCTTACATCTTTTAAACATACACAAAGCATTCTGGACAATGTAATTAGCAGATGTCAAGAATTCTTAGTGATTTCTCAAGGAGCCCTCCCTCGGCCTCTGTTTTGATATTGTCATGTTTTTGCTGTGCTTGTATATTCTTATCTCAGAGCATGCAAGTCCTCCTAGGCAATGGCCCCCTCCTGCTCCCGATATTGTGTCTCCATTTGTGCTCTGGGTGGCTGTGCCTGTCTTAGGTTGCCTCCCTCTGGAGATCTTACCTGTCTTTGGCTAACCAGCCTTCTCGCCTCCAGATCACAGTTTGTTGGCAAGCTTTTTCCAGTGATTATTAACACTTCCTGCATCAGGGGCGGTTACAGTCTCCTCCTTTTGCCTCTTTCTCTGTGCTTATATCTATGTACTAGAGAGGTCAGCTACATCTCCCAATCTTGGAGAGGTGACCTTATGTAAGAGATGCCCATGAGGCCCAGCAGTGTGTTTCCCTCTCATCACTAGTTCCAAATGTTCCAGGAGGGTCCCCTGTGTGGCCTGCATATGTCTTTCTCTTGTGACAACTTTGCTCTTGCTGCAGGTGCCTAGGGAGGCTAGGCTGTCCCTCTGGCTGGCTTGTTGTAATATTTAGCTGTGTGCAGCTGCTACGGATGTTTCAGACACTTTTTCGGCCTTGGGAAACCCAAGCACAGTTGGATCCAGGCTCTAATAGCACATTCCTCTTGCAGTTTTTCTGTTAATTGAGTAGACCCACAGCTTGGCTGGTTGCTAGGCTTAGGGGCTTACAATTGTTGTAGGTCTCTGGCCTGCAAGGCAATTGTCAGTTCTCTCAGGATTGAAGCTGAGTGAGGCAGGTCCCAGGCATGGGAGCAATGAATTGTTTCAGGCTTTGAATGTTGGGGTCAATCTCCTACACAGCTGATTGAGAAACACAAGTCTGCTGACAAGTACATCTGCTGACAAGGCCACACACCCCATCAACACAGTCCTTCCCTGTGTACATGCCCTGACCCACCGAAGTGGACCAAGTTGCTGCATTGCAGAGGCTCCACACACTCCACCAATGTAGGCCCTCCCCTCATGAATACTCTGCCCTGCAGGGGCAGACCTACTCACCTGGCTGCAGAGGTTCCACTCACCACACCTGTGAAGGCCCACAAGTTGCCTGAAGCCTTGCTGTTGGGTGGGGCCAGTCCTTAGGGTAGGCTGCCTACCCTGGCTGAGCTGGATTAAATCAGTACTCTAGTGGGTGGTGGGGCACATCCCTGGACTAACAGCCCAGGGGAAGTAGTCCAATGGCATCTGCCAGCTTCTGTGTCAGCACACCTGTAGTAGGTCACAATAATGGCTGCTGCCAATGTTTCAGTCCCTGGAGAGGTGTCACCTCTCACTGAGATGCACCCAGAGCCTATCAAGTGAGTCTTTTTTCACCAAAGGACTGTGCACCTTTCTTCCTGGTGATTTTAGCTTGCTTTCTGAAATTGGTAAATTTGTACATGGGCCCTTTAAGAGCAGGCTTTTTTTCCACTTGTGTCCAATAGCTTTTCTGGATGTGTTCCCCATTGTAGTTAATAGCCAGCAAAGCCAGATATTATGACACTTGTCTTGGTTGTGCTGAGTCCAAACATTGCTTATTGTGGTAGTGTTCCCTTTCTCAGATCCTCCACTCCTCCAGGGAAGGCTTCATACCTTAAGATTGCTCCTGGACAAGCTAGAGGTACTGCAGCTCAAAGGTGGCTTTTTTCTCTCCAAAGGAATTTCTGCCTCTTCCACCTCATTCAGCACTGTCTCTCATTGTTGGAGTTCTTTTTATCCAGCTTTCTGTTCTCTCTCAGGGGTAATTGTTCCAAGAGTAGTTATAAATTTATTGGGCCCATGGGAGGAGGTGAATTCAGAGCCTGCCTCCTATGGTGCCATCTTGATTAATACTAGATTAATTTTAATCTGTAGTTGATTTCCTAGTATTTATAAATAAAGAATTTGATTCTTTCTGGTCATTATGAACCATCTCCTATGTGTGCTTCTATTCTTGTTGAACACCTGTCAAGTGCTATTTTCTTTGCTAAAAATGAAGAAAATTGCCCCCAAATAGCTTACCGACAGGCTAGTGAAAAGTATAGGGAAGGTTCCTGGGAATATTTCCTCTGCTTATAGCTACTTCAAATTATTTACTGGAAGCTCACATAAGCCAGGGTAGTCAAGGTCTTTAGATGCAAATAACATAAACCCACTAAAGTTGACTATATCAGTTATCTTTCATTGCATAATAAACCATCCCCAAACATAGTGCCTTAAAACAAGAACCAGTTTTTTAGTTCATTATTTTGTGGCACGCCAATTTGTGCTGGGTGGGTTTTCTTCTCTCTGCTGGACTACAGTCAGCTTCCATGTCCAGGCTGCCTCAGCTGGGAAGCTCACCTCTGGACTGCATGACTGCTTAACATTCATACTTTCCAAGAGCCGTTTATATGATTGTTGGAAAGAGTTCTGAGATATTTAGTGGAAATCTTGCAAGGCCTCTTGCAACTGTCACTTGGAAGTGAGAATTTCATAATTTCTGACACATTCTTTTGGACTATGCAGGTCAGATTGCCATATAAGATCCATATAAGGATGCCATATAAGGGATGGGCAACTGGCTTCTACCTCATGATGGGAAGAGCTGCAAATTCATATAACAGAGACAAGGATATACCAAGATGATTAGTTGTGCCTACCTTTGCAAAGAATCTATCACATTGACTAAACAAAAGAAAGATAGGTCACAACATTCCTAAGTAGTTTAGAGAATAAGGTACAGATAATAAGATTCAATTGGGCAGGATAATTTACTGTTACTTCTACTGATGACACCTACTATTGCCACAGTTTGATGGCAAGTACCATCTCATCAAAACTGGAAGTTACAGTCGCCTTTATTCTGCAACTACCAGAATGGATGCTTCATTGACCTTGCCCTGATGGGCATATCACATTTGCTGCATTGAGGTCACTGATCCATGCCCCAGGTGCAAGGAGAGTTGGGAAAGTGACTATCTAGCCTCTCATTCTTTTCTTTCTTGTTTTTTCTGAAGAAGATTCACCCTGAGCTAATGTCTGCCACCAATCCTCATCTCTTTTTTTTCTTTTTTTATATGAGCTGCTACTGCAGCATGGCCACTGACAAACAAGTAGTGTGGGTCCATGCCTGGCAACTGAACATGGGCTGCCAAAATGGAGCGTGTTGAACTTAACCACCAGCCATCAGGGCTGGCCCTAGACTTTCTTGTTTCCATGAGGGGGAATGGATGCTATATCTCAACAAGACCATAGGTGGGAATTTGCTGAACATATAAAAAGAGTTCAAATTCCAGAAGGACAAAAGAAAAACCATGAATATCCAATACATGTAATCTTAGGACAAGAACAAAGGGACTGAGGGAGTTGCCTAAAATGTTCTGCTCCAAAGTTTTGTTTGTTTATTTGTTTGTTTTTGATTTCTCTTTTCCCCTCAGAACATAAGGCCCCATAACTAGATGTCAATCAAGGTCCACAGTGTATTTTAAGGATGAGGCATTTGAAACCCAGTTAGAGGGGGTGGGGAGGAGTCATATTCCAACATTGGGATTTCCTGGTAAAACCACTTTTCACCATGTCATCACCAAAATAAGCTCCCTAGTTTTCAGAGTTGTTCTCTGTGACATCTCTTTAAGAATCTTTCTTCTCCTTAGTCCCCAACTTGGAGAGGCTGATGTGGAAATCAGACAACACAAGGAAAACAATGAAGAACATGTGTGTGCTGTGATCAAGGTGAGTGGAGGGTGCTGTGTAAGCACACAGGATGGACCATTAGTGCTCAGGTTACCCGTGAGGTGCATACCTGGGACACTCACCACCTCATGCCTCTGTCTTCATAAAATGGCCATAATAACAACACCTACCACCTCCTTTGTTGTGAGGATTAAATACATGTTAAGCACACTTGGAAGGAAGCAGCCAATGCATGTTAGCCTTATTCTTACTATTTCTGGATAATCACTTAGTTGTATGAGTGAGGAAATCAATGTAGAAGAAATCCAGTGGGCATATAAGACTTCAGCAAAGGTCACTTCAAAACTGAAAGGAAAATGAATATTTTTATTATTATGAAGAATTCTCTCTTCTTTACTAAGGCATTTAATTTTTTCCAGGAAAGAATTTTTAGCATTATGTCCACATTTTTATGGCAACAATAGCATCTGCTGTCATTAACTTCTGTTAACTACTGTAGTTATATTCTGCAAAGGGGTGGCCAGCATCCCAAAGCGCTCGACCTTCACTAAGTGATTTTTCATTTAATATAGGTGTCAGTGATGGTGTTTTTATTATGGGCCAAGCAACAAGTCAGGCACTTTATAGGAAGTATGTCATTATTCCTCATACAGCCTTATTACTGATCTCTTGAGCTTGTAGATGAGAGAACTAAGACACAAAAGGTTACATAACTTGCTTAAGTTCACTAAACTATTAAATGATGGACCCAGGATTCAAGTGCAGGAAGTCTGACTCAAAGACTCAGCTTTTGGTTCCATACTTTGAGCAACCCTCAGTCTTGAAAACATGGACTCATCTCAGAGTTCAGGACCCCAGAAGACCCCAGCCCCAAACTGCTCATTGCCGATAGATAGCGTGCATTCAGGCCCCTTGGAACCTGTTCCTGAGGGAGCACATTGCAAACCAGTTTCTATCCTAAGACCAGCAATAGAAAATCCACTGCACCCACTCTCAAAATAGACAAGAGTCATTTGGCTGGGCTTGTGTCTCTTGTTTGCTTCTACTGATCACGTTCGTGGAAATCAGTTGCTGTGGAAAGTGGACATGGTGCCTTTTACCTTGGTTAGAAAAAGAGGTTGTTTGCAGAAACCTAATCCTCTATTAACCCAGGAACTTCAGGGAGGTGAGCTTGGTTCTATGTATCACCAAGGGCAAAATATTAGTTTATTTTAGTAGATTTGTGAAAAGAATTTATTTCTGAAGATTTGGGCCTCAATCATGTAGAACAGTTTCCTGTTATTCCAGGAAAACTCTGATTAGGCTCAAGGTCATGTTTAAATGTACCCCTCGTCCCTTCTCAATTAATAAAGCTGCTGGCTAGATCTGGCTTTTACTCAAAGTAAAAGAATATTAAAATTTTAACCTGAAAATTACTTGAGAAGATTTTATATATATGTTTATATGGGTGTGTGTTTATGGGTGAGTATGTGAAAATCTAAGTGCATAGATTATTTGTATCATTTTAACTACTTAGTCTGAGTGAGAACTAATGTTGAACCAGTCTTAAGTAGTTTTAAAATCATTTATTTTGAAACAGAGAGTAACTCCTTTCAGTAGACCTAAGTCAACAGTGTTCAAGGATCTAAGAAGAAGGAAGTCAGAAGCACCAATAATCCTAATAGATTGAAATAAGATCAATGATTGGCTTCCAGGATGTGCTGCGAATGCAGCGGAGGGACAACTGACCCAGGTGGCCAGTTGCAGATGGCTATTGGGGGAGCTGAAGTGTGAACTGAGGCTTGAAGGCTAGGTAAGAAGGATCAGGTTGGATCATACAAAGTGGTCCTTTTTGTAGGTCAAAAGTGGCTAAATATCAGTAATTTTGTATAGTTCAACCTAATCATTAAAAAAGTAATATCCAGATGGAGGACACCCCCAAACTCACAAGACCTAGAGGAGAAGCAGGAACATGCACATGTCACCACTGTCCCTGTCCCCACTGGCTGAGTCAGGGCTGACAGGCCCATGGCACAGAGTCCTCCCCTCAGCAGGCAAAGCAGCTCTGCCCCACCTCCCTCACCACAGCAGATAACTAAGGAAGTTACCCTGTCCTCTCTGCACTGGGAGCTGCAACAGCAATGAGCCTGTCTTCCACAGTTCCAGGCTTGGGCCATGGGAAATGGAGAAATAGGAAGAGGAAAGGGAAAGAGCAACAACCTCAACAGTTCCCTTGTGGGTCAAAGAATGAGTATATAGTCATAGATATATTGTATAAATTTAGCATTCCTGAGACCCCCTAAAAGATAGATTCAGAATGTATCAAATATCAAGAAGCAGGTGCTGGTAATCTTATGTGTGAGCCATTGGGTAAACACATGTCTACACCCAGGAACCAGGTAAACACATGTAGAAAATTTTCCCCCAAGAGGTCTATAATACCTAAATTAATATTCTTGTAAAAGGCATGATTATATACTTAGGTTGCAAATGATATTTGAATAATTCTAATTTCCGGCTCTTATATAACTGACCCATTACTTCTTTGAATTTTGTAAATTCGATTTTTGCATTCTCTCTCTGAAGGAATTACAACTTCCCTCCATCTCAGGGGCTGTCATATTTCCTTGCATCCTCAGCTCCTATAGAAGGAGAAGGGGAAATGGCAATTTTTAGTGTCAGCACTGGGCAGACACTTTATGTACCTTAATCTTTAAATCCTTATAAAGATCTTTGGAAGTCAGTATTATTATAGTCACAGATAGCTGGAATTCAGAGAGGTGAAGTGTTGAGCCTGGCTCAAGTGGTAGAGCCAGGATTCAAACCCAGTTCTGTGTGACACCAAACTTCCTCTAGCACAAGGCCTCCTGTGCTGGTTAAATGTTTGCTGGTCATGTGTTCCCAAATTTCCTTTTAATTGCTTCCAGTAGTTCCTGGACAATAATATTCGAACCTTGTCAGGTGCATAGATTATCTCGAGAGTAAACACATAGCAAAATGCACTGTTATTTCATGGTTAGTCCATGGTAAATAACAGGATAAAGCTCATAGTCAAGTTAATAAACACTGTGTGAACCCAGAAAAAAAGAAAAGGCAAAATTCTGGCTCTGAGAACTACATTGTCAAAAGTTTTCTTGGCTTATTAATTTTTCAAATATGATGTACTCTCAGTGTATCTGTATAAAACGAAAGTCACTGATATTAATCAATACGAAGTATTCTCTCGCAAAAACTCTGCCAGCAACCTTTATGATGAGGACTGCAACCAGGGGAAGTTTGTGGAGGGAACTTTTGGGCTTTCAAAATGCTACACCAGGTGGGTTTCATTCTGTATCTCCAACCAGCTTTGTCGGTTTGACAGGTAAGCCAGCCTTCCTTCTGAGACCGATGGAACAGATGCCATCTTCTCATGTAAGTGCCCTGCTGGTACCCAGGGGGAGAGACTCCCTCAGACCTCCTTAAGAGGCAGACCTAGGAAAACCCAGTGAAGACCCAAGCCTGACCAGTGAGAAGAGGTGGCTGCCTGTTGAGAATCAGGTTTGAAAATCGCCATTACTCTGCTCAAAAGATGGCTGTGTTTCAAAGTCATCTTCAAACTGACCACTATCTTTCTTAGATTCAAAGAGAAATAAGCCAAATTCCATCCTTTCACACTCAAAGGAATTCCTGAAGATGATTATACAGCAGCCCAGTAAGTGAGAGGTAGTGCTCTACTATCCTTGAACCCCCTCCAAATGGAATGGAAGATAGAGCAGTGAGGTAGGTGGAGAGACATAAACAGCTTCCTCCCATGGGCAATCCTCATATGTGCATGGCTTACACCTATCATCTTTGCCATCAAAATGACTTTAGAATTAAACTAATTTGCAACATTTCTTTTCTATGCTTCCATGTCTACCTTTCAGTAAGCATTCATGCGACAATCTTTTCTTTCTTCTCTTACATATATCCCCTTTCATTTTCAAGTATATCTTCTTTTAATATGCTGAGATGTATCTCCATTATTAGGTGTATTTTTTTCCCTAGGGAACCCAAATATTTTTAAACTAAAAGCTTCCTGATCTTTTCTCTAGTTGGAATTCTTCTTTGGTTTGTCAACATCTCTAAGTTTGGAACTAAACTGTGCTTTTCCAATACTTCTCCATGTCTGTCTTGTTTACATAAGTAGGAATAAGTGAGGCCACTTAGAAAGAGAACTAGACATTTGGGAATATAAGGCCACCTTTCCACTATGTTTTTGAACTTGATTATGATGGATGAGGCATTCAGCTGTCTCAATATTGGGCTAAATTTGGATTATGGTCAGGGAAAAAGCATAATGATCATAGCTATCATCCTCCCAGTGGCTGAGATAAAGCCACCTGGAAATGGCATGTGGCTGGGTGCACAGAGTTCCCTGAGGTTCTCTTCCATCATCTGTGCATGTGAATGTGTGTGTGTCCGTGTGTGCATGTGCATACATGTGCGTGTCTCAATTTAAGCAACAGGAATAGTAACAAGAAATAATATATAGAATGTAATATATAACTGCCTAGCTAAGGCATTCAATGACTTAGTCACCAAACAACTTCATTCAAACATCTGGAATGATTGAAAGCACACAAGCAAAGTAAGAAATAGAGAATAAAACTATTTTAGAACTTATAACCTCATGTAACTTAGAATATTCAGAAATTATCTGCCTCATGTCTTCTAGCCATAGATATGAGGTCAAACCTCATATTAAGTTGGGTGAACATCCTTTCATGAGTTGGGATTTTAGTAATGACTTCCTTTAGCAGAATGTAGTCCAATTAATAGTGGTTGTAAAATGTATAAAGATGTTGTACTGAACTACTTTCTTTGGGAGAATATGGTTACACGAGATGATACGCACAAAGGTAAGCATTTTTAAGTGGAGTCCTAGGCAAGAACTGACCAACACAGAGAAAGCGACAGGGGGACAGTGGTCCATAGGTTACCATCCTCCATTGGTCAGACTGCCTCCTGGCAGCCCTTTGCTGGCATAGCCTGGGATGGGGTAAGGTGAGCTCTTGCCGCCATCCTTCATGGTGATGTCAGAAATTGAGAGGCATGCTGGAGCTTAGGCAAGGTGTTATCAGGCTACTCCTGGGGTTCTCAACCCATGGTGTTTCTACCTCCCAGGGAACATTCGGTATCTGGAGACATGGTTGGTCATCATGAATGGAGGAGGGCAGTGCCGGTGCCTTCAGGTGAGTGGAAACCAGGGATGCTTCTAAACATCTTGCAATGTGCAGGCCAGCCCCCCACACAGCACAGAATTATCGGGCCCCCAATGTCCATAATGCCAAGGTTGAGAAAACCTGGAAACATTGTGAAAAGTGTTATTGGAGCAAGGGCTGCAGTTAAGGGTGGGCAGTGAGGACACACAGAAGGAAAAAGCAGCATCTGCACAATGCCCACACACACTCTGAGTGGCTAACGCACAGCTGAGAATGTGGGTCACGGCAGAGAACACTGACTCTAGAATGATAATCCCTCCCTCATTTTAACAGGTAAAGCAGGCAAGTAGCCCTTTTTGAAGGAAACATTTGAAGGAAGCTAAGCGTTTGAATTGGTAAAGACTATACTGAAAAGAAATCTAACATTCTGATATGAAAGTCTGGGAAGTGCAGTGAGTAACAGTGGGCTGAAAAGAAGACAGTGATGTTTCAAGTCAGAGTGTGTGAGGCCCCCACAGACTTCCTGCTGGGCAGAGGCTGTTCTGCTGGACACTCTGGTTTGGGTTTAGTTAGTGAGGAGGAACGAAGTTTTATAAGGAAGCACTGTGTGATATCATGATTATTGTATATGATTTATGCTTACCTAGATTGTGTTGTGTACATCGTGTTCTGAGGCAGGGGCTCCCACAGCTGTTGTCCTTTAGAGCCTCAACTAGATGAGTCTCATTGTTGGCATCATCAAGTTAGCAACTCTGTGTCACCAGGCTTTCATCTGTTTGGGTGAGTTACGTGATGTGTGACTATGCCAGTCAATAGTCCTATCTCACTATTTTAAGGAATAGCAATTGAAGAGAATATTTAATATATTTGAAAAGTGAAGCATAATTACTTTAAATTACATAGTATTTTTAGAGTTATAATTTTATTGCCTATTTTCTGTTTGAAATAAAACAACAAATTCACTGAGTAGCATACTGAAGTGATTTGACAATCGTAGGTGTTCTGGGGGTTTCTAATTTTCTCACTGATTTTCCTCATTAAAAAAGTCAATTTGAGAAGAAAAGTTATGCATACTTTTTTTCCTGCAAAGTTCTCACAGCTTTAGTCCCCTTTCTCATCACAAATTAGGCTTATATGTGCCAGAAGAGCACATCCACAGACTTTGCAAATGCAGAGAGGTTCCTAGTCTGGTGTTAGCAGTTGAGGATTAGAATGGAGGGTGCAGAAAGCCAGGGGAAAAAGGATCAGGACAGTAGGTTTGGAGGGGGAAGAGTGAGCACCCTATTCCTAGAGTAGTGTTTGTGGGCTGTCCTTCTCCAAGTCCCAGGCAGTTTGCTGGCCACGATCACATCATGGGTATCTGGCATTCTGGTGACGTTGCTTCTTCAAGAACCCTTCTAAATGTGTTGACAAAGAGATTTCTGGGACAGATGGCGCCCAAGGAAAGGAAAAAAGGAAAGGAAGGGACCTTCAAGTTTGGGTTAGGACAATGGTCAGGGTGCAGGGAAGTGCTGACTTTTAGTGCAGCATGCCTTTCTCTGGAAGTTTCTTCATGCTGAGCACTTATAGAACCAGGCATGCACCAGGATGGGAAAACCATATTAAAAAGTGCATAAAAACTAAGTGCAGTTTGACTGCTGAAAGGTCTAGGTGTCTGTGATTCTGCAGCAGAGGTTCCGGATAGAGGCAGTTCCACCAGTGTCAGTCGCCAGCAGCCTTGGTGCCAAGGAGCAGGTATCCAGGGTCCCAGAGTCTTGACAGGGAGAGAGAGGAGGCTTGGACAGGATGGTTTTACTTTTGTACCAGTAGCAACAGGAGAACTCACCTTGGTCCACTAGATCAGGAAAAACAGAAATCTGGCATCATTGTGTGGTAAGAAAGAGAAACAGGTGCAGTGTCCCTGGGGTATAGCCTAGTGCCCCCTGCATCCTCACAGCTCTCCTCCACTCCCCAGAATGGGCGAGGTATTGATGTCAGGTCAGAGCAAGTAGGAGAGTTGACTTCTGGACTCATGTCTGCTTGTGATTGACAAGCAGGTACAGAGGTGGATATATATATACCGTTTAGTAGATCATTAGCAGTAAGTTAAAAATATATAAAATCAGATAGACTGCAGGAAAGAGCCATTGTTTTAATAGTGTATGTGCAGACTGATGTCAAATTGGTAGTTATTTGCTCAATATACAGATTTTTTTAGAAATAAGAAAATTATAAAACTGGCACATTTTATAAATTACAATATCAGAAAGCGTGATGCAAACTAACAACATTCAGACCGCTTAAATTGGTCATTTTCTTATTTTAATTTACAGAAATAGTATTTTTCATTATGAAGTGATAAAAACAGATTTCCTCTCACTTTCAACTTTAGAAATCATTATCTTCTGAAAGGTTAATATAAAAATAACTTGAGTTCTTGAGTGTGTTTTCACCATGGTATAAAATAACAAGAAATGGTTTGTAGATTGCTTTATATATTTCAGATCTGAAGATTAAGTTTCCTCTGAAGTATAGGGTTGAATCTGTATTTCTTTAGACATTGTAAGCAGATTCCAAAGCAGGAATCTTTAAAGATAAATTTCTAATCATCTATATATATATATATTCATGTAGCTCTTCTGAAAACCTTGAAGCACTCTCTTCATATTGTTGTTATAATATTCTATGTTACTTACAGTTTTTGGGGAGTACCAATGTGAGATACAGGTTGCTTTATTTTTTTAATGTTGGGGATACTAAACGCAATATTTTCTGATTGAATCACATCTCGACTTATAAAGTAACTAATCAACCAGGTAGGATTAGAAATGTGTCTGCTCCAAAGGCAGATCATATTTCAACCCCCCAAATTACATGCCTAGTCATAAACATCAAATCATCATAAGGCGTTTACAAATTTAACCATCAAAGAAAACCTAGAATATATGAAAGTACATTGTTTAAAATTAATGTTTATTACAAAAATAATTTTAGATGAATTATACATCTAAACACAAATTATCAAGAAATAAAACTTCTACATAGGAAAATATCTTTGCAACCTTGGGTAGGCAAAGATTTCTTAGTAAGAACCCAAAAATCACTAAACATAAAATTTTTAAAAATGATTAACTGATCTTCATCAATATTAAAAATTTCAGCCCACCCAAAGACATCATGAAGAAAATGGAAAGGCAACACACAGAATGGATGAAAATATTCACAGAGGAGAGAAGACATGTATTAAGAACTAATAAAGGGCTCCTACAAATCAATAATTAAGGACAAAAAAATCCAGTAACAATGGGCAAAAAACTTGACAGACACTTCACAAAAGAAAATACGGGTATGGCCTATAAGCTTATGAAAAGGTGTTCAACATCATCAATGATTACGGGAAAAACAAATTAAAAGGAAAATTAGATACCATTTCACACCCACCAGAACAGATACTGTTAAAAACCCTGACAAGGACAAGCGTCAGGGAGGACATGGCTCACTATATTTCTCGCACATAGTCAATGAAAGCATAAAATTTTACAGCCACTTTTAGAAAACTGTTGGGCAGTTTCTTAAAAAGTTAAACATATGCTTCTTCCATAGCCTAGCGATTCCACCCCCAAGTACTTACTCAAGAGAAATGAAAATATATGTTTACAAAAAGACTTGTACAACAATGTTCGTAGCAGCTTTACTCATAATAGCCCAAAACTGGAAATGACCCAAATGTCTGTCAACAAGAGAATAGATAAACAAACTATGATAAAGTCATACAATGGAATAATACTCAGCAACAAAGAAAAGAATAAACTACTTACGCATGCAACATGGATAAGTAAAAAAAAAAAAAATATATTGAGTGAAAAAAGCCATACACAAAAGAGTGATTTATGTGTACTTCCATTTATATGAAATTAAAAATAGGCATAACTAATCTGTGGTAATATAATTCAGAATAATGGCAGTTTTGGGAGCATGGGGACTGACTTCAAGGTGTATGAGGGAACTTCCTGGGTGATGAAATGCTGTATATTGGAAAGGTGCTTACATAGATGTATATGTTTATCGGAACTCATCCAATTATACACTTAAGATTTGTGCATTCCACTATATAAAAATTTTGCCTCAATAAAAAGCAATGAAATTGTAAATAAAAACCATTATATGTATTATTTCAACTTACCCCGACTATAACTATTGAAATTATAAAAAACGGGTTTCAAAACCTAGTCATCATGTTCTTGAGCATGGATTTAATTTAAATGGAAGGTCTTCAAAATACCCTTCAGGGAAGGACAGAAAGAAAATTATTTCTTAGCCATTTACGTACCAAGCACTGTAGTGGAACTCTTATATATGTTATCACAAGTAATATTTTGACAACCTGGTGAAGTTTGTTTATAATGATCCTCATTCCATAGATGAGGAGATTGAGTCATTAAGATGAGTAAATTGCCAAAGCCCATACAGGTTAACCAAAAGGAAAATCAGAATTAAGCTTCAGATGGGTTTGCTTCAGGACCTGTCTGCTTTCCACTACAGCAGGCTATATTTCCATCCTGCTCTAAATAAGCAATATTTGTTGGAAGTCTGTGTTCCATAAGAAATTATGGGGAAAATTATGAGGAAAAAAAATGTTCTTGTACCCTTCTAGAACACTTTCTCTTCTCTCTCCTTTGTACCACAATGGAAGGAATTATAGATTAATCTTCCAATTCTCCATATGCAGAATTGGAGCCAGACTGAAGAAGTCTGGGAAAGATCAGGACAAGGAAATTTAAAATAATTCACCATTATCATTCACGAAGCATATATCACATAATTCTCATATAAATTAATTCTCTCAGTTTTCCTCCTACTTTTCTAGGGCAGGGTCATTTTGTCCAATGCATTCTTTAAATGTTGATATTCGTGTTCCTTAAAGCTCTACTTTTCATGTATATCTTTTTAATCCTGACTGGAGACCTGTTAACCCATTTCTTCACAGCTCTGTGTGTGCTTCAGGCACCTCAGTATTGATACGTTTAAAACTGAACTCAACAAATTTTCCTAAAATGTGATTATTTCCTCATGTTTTCTGTTTAGAGAATGGCGCTGTTGTCTCATCCTGCAAGTCATCCTTGGCTGTATAGTCAACTGGTTTCTGGCTTCTATGGATTTTACTTTGTTAAAGAGCATTCATACTATTTCCCTCCTGTTCATTCTCATTACTATTCTTTTATCTCAGTTATTGAAAGCCTTCATCATGCCTCGCCTAGATTGCCTCTCAAAGTCAACAGTGGCTTCCATATTGCAAATTAATGTTTTCTATTTAAGTAATTTACAAATCCTCCTTCTTACCATCTTTATTTTCATTTGCTCCTCAAATGCTACATTTGCAAAATTTTCTTCTAGTGCGCTACTTGTTCAAACCCTGTTTCTTGAGCTGGCTCTTGGTCTTCCACCTGATTTCAAGTGTTGAATTAGCATGCCCTGGGCTCAGCCCTTGACGTTCTTTTCATGTCTCTGTACACCATACCACTAGGTAATCTCACACAGGCTCTTGGTTTTAAGTACCATATTACATTAGTAATACACAGAATTGGCATTCCCAACTCTAGCTCTGAACTGTATCCTGAGCCCAGACAACTGTGTTCATCTCCACTTGATTGCCTAATAGGCATTTCAAATTTGACTGTCCAAACTAGAACCTTTGGTCTCTACCTCCTAACATACAAAATGCCATACTCAATTTGTTGTCAGTATGCTCCATTTCAGTCAATTACACCAGTTGCTCAGATGGAAAACCTTGGAGTCATTCTTGTTTGTTTAAATCATTTACTCCCAATAAGCATATTTTGTCAGTTCTCCCTTCAAAATATGAAATTTGATCTCTACTACTACCATTTTTGTCCAAACTCCTATTTTCTCTTTTCCAGATATTTGCAATAATGTCCTAACTCATCTACTTGTGTTCACTTTTGACAACTTCAGTCTTTATTACATAGAACAGCTAGAAACATCTTTTTTTTTTAAAGTATTTTATTTTTTTCCTTTTTCTCCCCAAAGCCCCCCGGTACATAGTTGTATATTCTTAGTTGTAGGTCCTTCTAGTTGTGGCATGTAGGATGCCGCCTCAGCATGGCATAATGAATGGTGCCATGTCTGCATCCAGGATTTGAACTGACGAAACGCTGAGCCGCCTGCAGCAGAGTGCACGGACTTTAACCACTCGGCCACGGGGCCGGCCCCAGAAACATCTTTTAAACATGAAAATCAGAAGTGTCATGCTTCTATTGAAAACCTATAAATAGCTCCCCATCATGTTCAATTAAAACAAAATCAATGTTCTTACAAGTCCTACAAGTGCACATCTGAACTGATCTCCACTCACCTCTCTGATAATTTTCTATCACTCCTCTCCCTCTCTCTATCTCATTCACCCAGCTGAATCTACAAATGGTCTTTTCTTCTGTTTCCAAGCTTTGCCCTACCTCAGAACATTCATACTTGCTGTTCTTGACTGGAATTTCCCTCACATTGATATAAGGCACAAGTTTGCTTCTTCATTCAGATTCTGCCCAAATAGGTCCTCCTCAGAGAGGCTGTTTCTTATGGCCAAACCTAAATTATCTTCCCCCCAAGACTCTTTCTGTTTAGCTATCTCTATTTTATTTTGTAGCATGTTTCCCTACTGGAAATTATGTTATTAACTTATTTGCTCACTAGAGTCCATGCGATCAAGGACTTTGTCCTGTTAACTTTATGTGTCAGCATGATGAAAGGCCCTGGTATACAGTATGTGACCTAAAAACACCTTTGAATGAATGAATGAATTGATCACTAGTATCTTGTGTGGTAAGCAATCCAAATATTCAATGGGTACTGAGAATTTACAGACAGAATATTGACTTTCTCAATGCTTACAGAACAATATCCATAAAATCTAATACCCGTGAATGATAAACACCAGAGGTCTACTTGAAAATGAACTTATGATTTCAATCTCTACCTCTCCACTCTATTGTAGATGGGGATATGACACTCAGTTACACTTCAGTATTCTTTATTGAAGTCTAAAGTGTTCTTTGAAATAAAAATACCAGCATAGTGCCTGACACATAGCAGTGACTCTATAAATAGCTGTTACATCAAACTACATGTTGGGAAATTTGTTCTCATCTTAGTTTGTTACTTGATGACTCATGGATATTTAATTTCTAGGTCAAAAAAAAGCTCCCCAATATTGTTTCAGGATTTGGCAATTATTATCTGTAAACTCAATATTAGAATTGTCTTTTTCCCTCAAGTGTTTTGAAAGATTTTGAAATATGTGTGAGTTATTGAACAATTAGTACTGCTCCCTAAAATTATAGATGGCGTCTAAAGCACTGTTGATTCTAAATAGGCATTCATAATATATGTTCTGAAGGAAAAACATACTGATGCCTTCAGCAGCTTACCAATATATGCATCGTTTTAATTCATGGACATTCTTTACAGTGATTCTTGAAAGAACTACAAAGTGTTTCATTTTACCATCTCTGTTTTTGATGAAGTAGTCACAAACTCTTTTGTAAGTATGAATGAAGGCTTGTGAATTTTGGACAATGAACTTTTATAAATATTAATTGAAACATCATAAACACTCATCCCTTGTATGGAAAATTTAATTAATTAAAAGTTAAAACAAACTCTTTCAGAGTATTCCCATTAGATATGAAAGAGTGGATTCTGTTATATTTACGCTAAACACATACAGATTATATTTCATGAAATAATTTGCAGAGAATTTGCAGTCATTGCATGTGTTGATAGCTTAAGCACTGCCAGAAAGATGTGATAGTTCTGTTAGCAATTCTAAATAAAACCTCAAACCAAAGATATTTCAGTGTAGCATGATTCACAAAAGGGCTATGTTCACCAAGAAAAGCTGCTACAAAGGCCAATTGTATTTTAATGATCAAAGAAAGTTAATTTTAATCACTTCCCTGAAGGAAGCACTTCATGTCCTCTAGCATGATTATATAACCTGGTAACTCAACTCTAGTATCCTCCTGGGGGTTTTCTAAGAGAGGCTGCCAATAGTTCACAATCTTTCACAGATGTCTAATGTACAATTAGAGATTAACTGAAAACTAAAAGGAGAACACTAATTGGGTTTGAATTGGTAACGTAGTATAATGCATCATGTTTTTCAAATTCATTCAATAATTTAAAGATTTCTGCAGCTAGTACTTTGAAGGATATTTAAATTTTAATAACTATTTTCACAGGAAGAAATAAAAACATAAGGGATCTCCTTTATTTTGTCTTGCTTACTCTAGCACATTTAGACAAAATCTAGACCTGAACGGACTGGCTCCTGAATTCCATTAGCCTTCTTTACGAACAAATTTAAGTGAAAAATATACATTGTAGGAATTAAATGCAAGGAAATTTGTCTTGGTTTTTATGATTAACTCAAAGTAAAGCTAAACCTGGAACCTCTGATTTCCAACTTTCAATTCTGAAATCTAGATTACATTTTCCCCCAAATCTGTGAAATATAGTCTTACTAAAAAGATTGATAATTTATAATTAAATCGTATATTATACATCATATATTACAATTTATGAGTCTATGATGTATGACTCAATTTCTGTGTTTAGACGTCCTGCTTGAGGATCCTCATTCGGAATATGCGAGAGATGAAGACCATGAAAGAATCCCAAGCAAGATACTGAATCAATGCATGTGCCACCTTGGAAACCAAAAAGTAAAAAGATTGGCTTGTTGGAGGTATTTAATCAATCTTACTGAGCATATTAAATGTGCATTCAGAGGGAAATGTGTTTTAATTACAGCTTAAATGGGTTCTGAATACTTATACGACAAGGATTGAAGCACTTTATTTCCCTTAGCTTGATATATTGCAGTTAGCAAGTTGCTTTCAGCGAGATAGCTAAAAATTTACTTCAGCTAGAAAGGTTTTGTCGTTTCACCATGAAAGAAGGGGCTAGGAAAAAAGACAACTGGCTTATTTATGTAATAAAGAACCTTAAGAAAACCTTAACCTCAGAAATCTCCATATTCCAGGAAATTTGCTTGATCAACTCCAGCTGCCTCTGCACCTCCTCAGTATGCTGAATGCTACTTCTACCCACTTACAGATTCTTTTCAAAGGGTCTTCTTTCTGGGCATCTGCGTATAAAATTATCTCCACCAATTGCACTGTTAATAACAATGTCAAGGATATTTCTTTTGCTGTCCCACTATGCTTGAAATATAAATTACACAGTCAGATAGTGATATTAACTGAACAACTACTCTTATGTCTTCTTTAGAAATGGACACATTGCATGAGAATAAAATATTTGTCTCATCTTATTTAATGTGAATGAAAATAGTGCAGACGTGGCTGGCTATATTTCCTGTCTCTCTCTCTCTCTGACTCTCATACTTGCTATCTGCTTCCAGATCCCAAGTCCAGGTATATCCCATGTTGTCTGAGAGAATCTCATGTTGTTTGGAGAAAAGGGGAGGATAAAATAGAGGAAAGACACAAAATGTTTTGTCCTAAATAAAATGGGGATAAGGATAGATTTGTCATAGTAGTCGTAGAGAATGAGTTAGTAAAGGAAATAAGGACTTGGTCAAGAAATACTAAAACTTCAAAATATTTGTACACATTCACTAATAATTTTATTTTGTTTTATTTGTTTACTTATTTTTTTGAGGAAGATTAGCCCTGAGCTAACTACTGCCAGTCCTCTTTTTTGCTGAGGAAGACTGGCCCTGAGCTAACATCGTGCCCATCTTCCTCTACTTTATACATGGGACGCCTACCACAGCATGGCATGCCAAGCGGTGCCATGTCCGCACCCAGATCCGAACTGGTGAATCCTGGGCCGCCGAGAAGCAGAACCTGTGAACTTAACCACTGCACCACCGGGCCAGCCCTTCACCAATAATTTAAAATGAATATGAATTTATGAAAGAATATCAAATTTTACCTTTGAGTTCAACGATATAGATGTATAAGTAGAGGATTATGCCATGTATTGGGGCAATTATGTTTTCAGCAAATGTTTTACCAATATCTTCCTTAGATTGCAAGTAAAACTGTTGTTTTACAACCATTTACTGAATAAGGATCTAAAATTCCTTATCTCCTTCTATGTTTTTGTGATTGAGTGCATGTATTTGAATACATATAGATAGAATACTTTAGAAAAGTGCTCAATGATTAACATAATGTTAATTGCTGTGCCTTTCTATAGTTAACTATTCATAAATTACCTTTAACTCTGATCTTGATTACATAAAACTATTTTATAATGTTATAATAGACTTGCAATAAAAGTGAGTTTTTTATGCTTTCTGGCAATAGTTTGGGAAGATTCTGCTAAAAGTAATTTTCCCCCTTCCTTTCTTGTGATGAATCTCATCAAGTTGCATTGCTTTCCCTGGGCTGAAGTTCAAAATCCATTTTGAGCTTTGGTTCATGTGACAAAAATTAATAATTCATCTGAAAGTTCAGCAGTGTTTACTTCCACAAGATTAAAAAAAAAGATAGGGAGTGAAATAACACTAGAGTGGAAAATTATATCCCCAATTAGGCATAAAGAATGAAAAGTACAATAAAATAAACACCACTGTTAAAACTATTCTTTCTTTTTATGTGTAGGTCTCAGATTTTAAAATTTTATTTCATATGAATAATGTACAATCTAATGCTTTCAACATGTTGGATTGATTTGGACTCTTTGATAATTACCACTAGGTTATTAAAAATGCATCTTGTGTTTCTACCTCTCAAGCTCATTGCATCTCTGGTTTTAATTCTGACTAAGAAATTGTTTTGTGTAAGTTTAGTTGAAGAATCAGTGAAAAAATAGCTGAAATATGTGAAATTTTATATCAGAAAATATGCATTTTACATCCCAGCAATAGCAATGGGTAGCTTTTTATATAGCATTTACGGGTAAAGATAAATCAAAATTGACATACTTCAGGATATTCAATTAATTGGATAATTCATGTCCAAAATTAAAATTTTTATCCTTAGTATGTAATTGGTGTTTGAAATCTCACTTCTATCTGTTAGATTGTCTGAGTCATATCATAATGTAATTAATGAAGAGATATATGGTTTGAACAGGTGATCCTCCAGGCTTCTTACCGGCATGCCCCATAAACCTCCCCAAGTACATCTCAGTGTCTGCTTCCAAGGGAACCAAGCAAAAGATAGTATGACAGTAGGACTGGGATTTTGGAGCTGGGTCACTCATCAGCTGGCTAGCAATGTGAATCCTGTCATTGGTGATAGGTGGAGTTCCGACATACCTGGCATGCTCTAGCAGGTTGTTATGGGCTAAACTCCTAAAATTTACATGCTGAGGCCCTAATTTCCAGTACCTCAGAACATAACTGTATTTGAAAGTAGGGTATTTACCGAGGTAACTTAATTTAAATGTAGTCATTAGGGTGGGATCCTAATCCAATATGACTGATGTTCTTATAAGAGAGACGATAAGAACACAGACACATACAGAGGAAGAACACGTGAAGACACAGAGAGAAGACGGCCATCTATAAGTCAAAAAGAGAGGCCTCAGAAGAAACCACCTTGATCTCAGTCTTCTAGCCTCTAGAATTGTGATAATATAAATTTCTATTGTTTAAGCCACCCACTCTGCGGTACTTTGTTATGGCAGCCCTAGCAAACTAATACACAGGGCAACTGTTAAAACATTTAAAAATGATGAACTGGGATAGGATAATGGTAGAAGGGAATGCACTAGCATTTGCAACATCTCAGGTGTTTGAGAGGGTCAAAGGAAGTAGCAATTATTAGGACTATGGGATGAGCTGACAGTAGCTGGATATCGTTGATACATTGGAGAAAATCTATGAAAGGAGGAGAGTGATTATTAACCAATGTAAGGTGAATGGTAAAAGTCAAATGGCTCCTTGGCAGCATCTAAAAAGACTATTATCTCCTGCAGCTAAAAGGCAAAAATCTGAGGGTAAGTCTTGAGGAATTAATTATGAGGGATAAGAGGTCAGAAAAGGTCAAATTTGCAACCCTGGCAAGTCAGCATCTCCATAGCCAGGGGTCCAGTTGGGAAGACACTGTACACTAAAATTTGTGATAAGAACATCTGAGTCAAAATATTCAAAAAAGTCGACTGCCAAGATTGTCCCAAACCTTTTGTGTCATCTACAGAAATGGCCAAATCCTCTTTGTTAAAATCAGACCTCCTCCCTTGCTCAAAAATGATGCATAGGCCTTTGGCTTTCAAGGCACCACAAGCACCCTCAAGCTCTCCCCCTACTTCCTTTTCTGGCCATCAGACAAATGACACGGATCAGTTACATTAGCTAGCTGAACCATGCTGTATCTGTTTAGGTACAAAGGGACTATATTCTAAATATATATATTCCCTTCAGGACTTACCCAAAATGTACACCAGTGAATAAAAATGGAAATGTATCCTTATGGTAATGGATCAAGGAGTGCCAGTCATAAAATGGGCTATGGGAGAGTTTTTTTTATAATGGTGATTTTCCCATGATACAAGATCTAACACTCTGGCAAGGGAACCATACAATGCTAATATGTTGTCAGAATGGTTCTTGGAAGCAACAAGTGCCCATATAAAGTGAAATAGAAATTCCAGAATTGCTGTGGAAGATAGTGGAGGCAGGGGTCAAAAAAACTCAGAAATGGGTATGCTAGAGTGGATATGCTGCTTAAGGCCAGAAGACTCACTAACTGTGTTTCCCAGGGGATGGTCTCTTATTCCAAAATGAGAGAAAGCACCAGCTTTATTGAGAAGCTCAGTGAGGACTTTTCTCTCTAGTTCAAGACTGAGAATAAGAGGTGCCGTTATAGAATTTTGACTCCCTAATTGCAATAGTGATGAGAAGATCCCCAAAAGGAAGCCAGGCAATGGTCCTTACCCATTAGAAGCTTGGTGAGTGCAATTATCATAATAGGTGATAAGGTCAGAGAGAGATAAGGTATAATATAATATATAATATAATAATATAATATAATATATATATAATATAATAGTGATAAGGTCAGATAAGGTCAAAGGGAGCATCACTTCCAGTGAGGTGGCTTATAGAACACGGTGTTCCTAGGGCCAATATAGATGAGAAATGTCAAGAGAATTTCCCAATGTATACAATCAAGATAAAGTCAAAGATTCTGACAGCAGTTGCATCAATAAATATTCATGATCTCTGGTCTAGTTTCTGGATCTGAGACTGTTCTCATACCTTGAACTCATTGATTTAAGGAGGGCTAGCGTCCCATGAGTTAGGATCCTGTAACATCATGGAGCATGTATCTGACAATAATTCCCCTAGTTCTTCTCCAAAGGGACCTAAGGGGCATTACACACCCTAGAATGGGAATATGTATACATTTTGAGGACTTCTAAACAAAAGTACTATGTTGGCATTGATTCCCAGGGATTAGAAATATCATTATGCCATCTTGTTAGAGTGGAGGGTATAGGACCCTGGTCATTAACAGAGACCTGATGGAGGTCTAGGTCACACTTGCATGTCCACTGGGCCCAGTGGTCATTTCCCTGGTTGGTAGAACCACCATATTGGTCATTACCATGTGGTGTAGGAATGACTGTGGTGAGAAGGGCCAGGTGGAAGCCTCCAAAACTGCCCCTCGCACACCATGGCCAAGATAATAAGCTTTTAGAAAATTCCACTTTGGGAGAAATGACTGACATTAGTACTACTTCTAAAGATATAAAGAATGAATGAGTGGTCATCATCATTATATCCCATTTAATCTAACTGCCTCATTTCTATAAAAACTGACTGGATCTTACAAATGATGATAGACTTCCAAACATTTCCCTGGTTGAGAATAAATCTGGAGAAAATCAGGTGCAAGCTTCCAGGTGTCCCTTGCCAGTAGTGTCACTTGGAATACATTAAATTACCCCGGTAAAGATGTTACAACATGAGTGAGGTGTTACCAATCAGGGAAGTGCACCTCAGCCTTGATGTTCAGGGATTTACTGAAGGCCAGTCACTCAGGCATATGGCTCCTGCATGACTTAACTCAGTTACTGAAGCTTAGGACCACCATAAATCATATTATTTGTATAAACCATCTAGACAACTGGTACAGCACAAATGAAGACTTCTGGAATGCAAAAACACTCTGTTGATACAGGAAATTTCAGGAGCTCAGTTCCCAGGAGCCAGCCAAGGGCAAGTCATAAAAATAGACCTTTCTGAGAAGATGCCTTTCCCATACAAACACCCTCAAGCTTAAGAAGGATTTAATGACCAGTGGCTCAGAAATCTTAGAGGTGAAGATTTGGATCCATCTTCCAGGTAAAGCATTTGGACCAGCAGAGGTGTTAGCAAGGAGTCAGGGAAATACAGGATCTCAGTAAAGGATGGAAGGATGGGTATCTGATGGGACACAAGTCCAGCTGCAGTGGCAGGAATTATACTTCATCCTACTGTCCTTTCTCTTGTAAGTTTCCAAGGAAAAAACCTACCTAAATCCCCAAAGAAGTGTTCCCACAGGATGAATTTACTATTCACAACATTTGATTGGAGCAATGCAAGGAGTGGACTGTGGAACCTGGCTGAGCTGCCCCATTCCTTCCCCTCAGGTCAAATGTGCTCCTCCCTCAGGTGCCACAGCTGCTCACTTGTTGGCAGGTTGTAGCTGATCTGTCTCTAAGAATTTCCATCAGCTGAATGTAATGTGTGCCCCTAGAGGCAGCCCACATTCAATGACTAGTTCATTTAAGGGTACAAAGACCTGACCCCTTGCCTCAGTTTGGACAACTCAGCAGGGCCATCCTATTTTCAGAGATCTACATGAAATTGACTGAGACAAGTTCATTGCAGTTCAGGTCCACTCACTGCACATTTTTTTCCCTTGTTCCGTTTCCTTTCCTTTTTTTTTTTTTTTTAAGATAGAGGTTTCCAGTTAAACTTTATGCAAATTCATCTGTTTTCCAGAGAACAGAACCTGAGACACCTATAGTCAGATAATCAGATATACTATGTCTTTCAGATTAGGATCTTGAGGCATATAAAAGGAGCAGCCTTTTCATACTTAGATTAGGGTTTTGTAGGGAAATGGAAGTGATTAGATTAGGGGAATGACAAATGATTCTTAGGAGTTTGATCTGATATTTAAAAGCAACCTGAAATTAAAAATAAAGAAGTCCATGAATTTTTCTTTGCTCTTACAGATACCGTGGAAGATCTGAAAGACAAAGCGTGTTCATGTCTCCAAAATGTTTCACAGGTCTCCACATGGTTGTTATATAGATTATTACCAAGAGTAATTATCTAACTCAGCAGGCATAGGATTCACAAGCCAGAAACACTGACTTGGATAATTATAAATATTTATCTATGCTTCAAATCATAAAACCAATAGAAAATTGAAGTGAAATCCTTTTGGCTGTACTATATTTATTACTTTCAGTGTATTTGCTTACCTAAATATCTCAGCATTTAGGAAGAAAAATATATTTGATGGAATAATTGTCATGAGCCTCCTCACAAACTCTCTAGACTCTGCCCTGACAGTCCTAAAGAATGTAGAGTGCTGGAGCCAGGGGAAATTTAGCCAGTTATTACACTAATTTAGATGCTTAACCACAGGAAGGGAAAAATTGACAGTCATTTAAAAAACGGCAACTTAGAGAATCCTGAAGGGAGAACATAGTGAGAAATGGTCTTCGCACCAAGGAGGGAAAACAACTTCTCCTCAGTCCGAGGAACAGGAAGGATCTGGTTATTGCTTTTAAAAATTTGGCTACCACAGATGTTACTCACCTGCCCTATGGCTTTTAAATAGTGTGAGGGGATCTGTGGAGGAAACCTCTAGAAGCAACATAAGTGCTTGTTAATAAGTGATGAAATAGTGTTTTTATATTGTGATTATTGTTTAGAGGCTGGCCACGGAAAATGTGGGCCAGAGGAGAGATGATGAAACCTGGGACTGGTTCTTTTTAGTGTTTGACTATTTGCACAATGGGAAACTGACTCATTACTCCACCCAATAGAATACAGACAGGAGGAAGTAATTGAACTTAATTCTCCTTTACTTCAAGGCCATCAGGAAAGAGAGCAGAAGAGAAAGGATTGTAAGTCAGGTAAACAATGTAAGTAAAGTCTCATGGTAGGAATGAGAATGCCACAAGTGGAAGAAAGTGGCTAAATACCCAATTAAGCAAAAAGTGCATGTTAGGGCTGGGACAATGGAACATGCTGGTGACATTGACCTTTGTTCCTGGCAGTCCAGCTTCTGGGGATGCTAATGGGGATCTATTTGGGGGATGCAGTACTCAGTACCTCTCACTGTGGAAGTCAGAGTGATTTTAATGGTCAGAGTGCAGGCAAAAATGAATACAAACAACAATGTCTAAAACAGGATAGTGTCTAAAAGAAAATTTTATTTCATTCTTATTTAAGAATAGCTATGCCACTCTATGAACTGTGACCACTTACCTCCACATGGGAAGTCCAAGTGGCTTGGTCTTTAAGGAGATGACTTTGAGGATGAACCACTCACTTTTCCAAAAATTCAACTGGCTCACATGATTTCCTAGCTACAAAGGAGGCTCACAAAGCTGTCTCTAGTTGGGTGGACTATGGCAAATGAACATTAAAAAGAAAAGGAGAAGATAGATCCTGAAGGACAGTCAGCAATTTTTGCTACAGGATACGTATGTTCTCTCTCTATCTCTATGCATCTAGATGTAAACACATGACCTAGGCTTGGCTCATTAGATCATTTCCACTGGGTGCTTTGCATTGGAGAGTCTGCCACAACTGACAGCAGAGGCTTTGTCATATTCTGCCTGGGTGTGACCTGGGAGGTACTTGCTTGCTTAAGTGTGTTTGGTTCCTGCCATGTTCTGAGCCTATTTCTTTCTGGGTGGCTCCCCAGAAGTTCAATAGCTCTCAGAACAGTGGGTACAATATTGCATAGTATAGGTTGAAAAAGAATTTATTGAGAAAGCTTATGAGCCAGGGGTTAGTAAGAAAAGACACCCTAAACACCAGACTCCCATTATCTTCCTAAGGGGCACACAGGACCAGGATTTTCTGGTGAACTTGCAGTGGTACTTCATTCTTGTGGTTCTCCTTTCCTTTAAGGTAAGAAAACCTTCTCAATGGAGAATTAGACTGCTTGTTGGGAGGCAGACTGGGTTTGGGCTGCCAATTTTTAGAGGAGTTGTCTAAGAAAGCTGGCAGCCCAGGTCTTGGGATATGTGACTGTGGAAGTTTTAGCTGCTTGTGCCATGGGAAGCTTACTTTGGGTGCACCTCCTCCTACCCCCTCAGTGATTCAGTAACCAATCAACTCCATGTAAGCTCCCAGAATCAGACCACAGCTCTTGCTCTCTGTATCCTATTGATTTTATGAACTTACCACAATTCTCTTAATAAATTGTTTCTCTGCTTCTAGATGTAATTGGTTTCTGTTGTGTACAACCATGATAATTGACTCATAGACTACCCGTAATTCAGAGAAATATAAAATTTAAACAAACAATTGAAGTATATATTTTGGGACTGAACTATAGCCCCATTTTACATATCAGTTGCAGAGACTGAGAGATATTCCATGAAAAATTATTGCTAATTGTCCCCACAACAATTATGAAGTGAAACTGTTTTAATGCAGATTACCATGCCTTTTTAAAGCACCTGATACATATGTTCATTTACAGCGTTAGTTATTAGAAGTGACTATGCTTAATATGGCACATTTATTGGTCTGGATATTACTACATATCAAACTCCCCAAAACCTTGTATTTACACTCAAATATTTTATTACTGCAGATTGGAGTTAGATGTAGACAGTTTATGCCTTCCAGGACAGTTAGATACTGATCCTCTTATATGACACACTTAGCTAACTGTCTACAACAGCGCGGGATCATGATAAATTATCTACATGCTCACTCATTTTTCTTGCCATGAATTTTCGTGCCCTACAAAACAGCAATCTGATATCTATTTATTACTTCATCCAATGTCAATAAAATTACAAAGAGTAATAGTATCTTACATGTGATTAATAGATCACCTTTCAGAAAGGTTGCAATTGACTTTAATTAATACTTACACTTTCTTGAACCTATCTTTCTCTTCCACTTATGAGATATCAATGGAAAACATCTTGCAAATTTTCTGAACAGAAACATGGATGCATCTCCATGCATGCTGGTTTGAAGTATGTCATCAGAGTTGGGCAGTCACTCACTTCTTGTTATCATCAAACAGAAATGTTAGTTGGTGTCAAGATGGTGGCATAGGCAGGCTCTGACCTCACCTCTTCCCATGAACACAACCAAGCTATAACTATTTTTGGAACAGTTATCACTGAGAGAGAAATAAAAACTGGATAAAAAGAACTCATGCAACAAGGGATGGCCGTGACTGAGGCAGAAATTTCTTCTGGAGAGAAAAGACCCAACTTCTCAAGCCACAGTGCTCTATAGCTGGCCAGGAGCAACCCTAAGATACACACCCTTCCCTGGAAGAGTGGGGTAGCTGAACAGGGGAGCTTTACCACTATAAGCATCCTTCAGACTCAGCACAACTAAGTTTCATAATATCTGGTTTTGCTGGCTATTAACTACAACACAGAATACCCCTAGAAAAACTATTGAACATAAGCCAAGGGAGCTGGCTTTTAAAGGGCCCACACACAAATTCACTGGTTTCTGAAAGCAACCTAAAATCACAGACCTTTGGTGAAAAGATACTCACTTGATAGGCTCTGGGTGCATCTCACTGAGAGGTGAGATCTCTCCAGGGACTGAAACATTGACAGCAGCCATTACTGTGACCTAGTACAGGCATGCTGACACAGACACTGGCAGACACCATTGGACATCTTCCCCTGGCCTGCTAGCCCAGGGGTCTGCTTGACTCGATAGAGTGCTGATTTAATTCAGCTTAGCCAGGGCAGGCAGCCCGCCCTGGGAAGTGTCCCCACCCAACAGCAAGCCCTCAGGCAACTGTTCCCTCTGCATAGATTGGGTGCCTGGATCCCCTGTAGGCAGGCAAGTGGCTCTACCTCTGCAAGGCAGGGTATGTGTGAGGAGCAGTGGAGTGGGTGAGAAGTGGTGGAGTGGGTGGGATATTGGTGCAGTGTGTGGGGTGCTCTACAGTGAGGCAACTGGGTATGCTCCATGGGGCCATGGAATGCATGGGCCAGGACTGTGGTGATGGTGTTTGTGGACCTGTGGGCCATGAAAGGCATCAGTGACAGAAGATCTGTGCTTCACAAATACCCACATAGGGGATTGGCCCCACCTTCCAATGTTTCCCCACTCAGCTGCAATCCTGAAAGAGCTGACAAGAGTCTTGCAGGCCACAGGCCTAAAGCAATTCTAAGCCCCTGAACCTAGCAACCAGCCACACTGGGGGCCTATTCACTTAACAGAAAAACTGCAACAGGAGTATGTTTTTAGACCTTGCAACCAACTGTGCAGGGGCCACCCAAATCTGGTAAGGTGACTGAAGATTCCATAGCAACCACATGCAGCTGAGAATTACAAACAGCCAGACAAGGGGAAAGCCTAAACTACCTGGGCACCTGCAGCAAGAGCAACATTGCCACAACAGAGGGACACATGTAGCCCACACAGGGGTCACTCCTGGAATGTTTGGAATTGGTGATGAGAGGGAAGCACACTGCTGGACCTCAAAAGCTATCTCTTACATAAGGCCACTTCTCCAAGATCAGGAGACAAAGGTGACCCACTTAACACATAGATATAAGCATGGGGAAAGAGGTAAAATAAGGAGGTAAAGGAATATGTCCCAACCAAGGGAACAGGACAAAAACCCAGAAAAAGAACTAAATGAAACAGAAAAAACAATCTACCTGACAAAGAGTTCAAACAAAAAGTCAGAAGGATGATCACTAATCTTGGGAGAGGATTGGATAAATGTAGTTAGAACATCAAGAACCAATGAGAAATGAAGAATACAATACTAGAAATGAAAAATTTACTAGAGGAACTCAATAGCAGAGGTGATTATACAGAAGAATGGATAACCAAGCTGGACAAAAGACTAGAGGAAATCACCCAAGCTGAGCACATAAAAGAAAAAAAGAATTTAAAAAAGGAGAACTGTCTAAGGGAACTCTAATACAACATCAAGCACACTAACATCCATATTATATGTGTTCCAGAAGGAGAAGAGAAAGACAAAGGGACAGAGAATCTATTTAAAGAAATAATAGTTGAAAACTTTCTTAGCCTAAGGAAGCAAACAGACATCCAAGTACAGGAAGCACAGAGACCACCAAACAAGATGAACCCAGAGAGGCCCACACCAAGACACATTGTAATTAAAATGTCCAAAAATTAAAGAGAGAATCCTAAAAGCCACAAGAGAAAAGCAACAAGTGACATACAAATGAAACTCCATAAGGCTACCAGCTGACTTCTCAGCAAAAACTTTACAGGCTAGAAGGGAGTGGTATGATATATTTAACGTGCTGAAAGGAGAAACCTACAGGTAAGATTACTCTACCCAGCAAGGTTATCATTCAGAATGGAAGGAGAGATAAAGAGTTTCCCACATGAGCAAAAACTAAAGGAGTTTAGTGCCAGGAAACCAGTTTTACAAGAGGTTAAAGTGACTTATTTAAATGGGAAAGAGAAGACCACAAATAGGAACAAGAAAATTATTAACAGCAAAGCAATCAAATCACGGATAAAGGCAAAAATAAAGGTAGAAGCTCAACCACCTATGAAGATAATATGGAGGTCAAAAGACAAAAGTACTAAAATTACCTATTTCCATGATAAGAAGGTAACAGACACACACACAAAATAAGAGGTTAGATATGATATCAAAATCATAAAATGTGGGAGGAGAGGAAAAGCATAGAGCTTTTAAAAAGAGGCCAAACTAAAGAGACCATCAACTCAATATAGGTTGCTATATATGTAGATTATTATGTCTGTACCTCATCGTAATCACAAACCAGAAACCTATATTAAATACACAAACAAATAAGAGAAAAGAACCTAAACATAATACTAAAGAAAACCATCAAACCACAAAGGAAGAGAGCAAGAAAAGAAGGAAGGAGTAGAGAAGAACTACTAAAACACCCAGAAAAAATAACAAAATGGCAATAAGTACATATTTATCAATAGCTAATTCAAATGTCAATGGACTCAATGCTCCAATCAAAAGGCATAGGGTGGCTGATTGGATGGAAAAACAAGAGCCATATATATGCTGCATACAAGAGACACACTTCAGACCTAAAGACACTCACAAACTGAAACTAAAGGGATGGAAAAAGATACTCCATGCAAATAGCAATGAAAATAAATCTGGGGTAACAATACTTACATTAGACAAAATAGATTTTAAAACAAAAACTGTAACAAGAGACAAAGAAGGGCACTACATTATGATAAAGGGAACAATCCAACAAGATGATACAACATTTGTAAATATTTATGCACCCAAGGAATGGGCACCTAAATAGATGAAGCAATTATTAACAGACATAAAAGGAGAAATAGACACTAGGACAACAATAGGGAACTTTAACACTCCACTAACATCAATGGATAGATCATCCAAAAAGATCAATGAGGCAACATTGGCCTTAAATGACACATTAGATCAAATGGGCTTAGTAGATGTATATAGAACATTCCATAAAAAACCGTAGAAGGGGCCAGCATGGTGGCGCAGCACTTAAGTTCACATGTTCTGCTTTGGCAGCCCAGGGTTTGCCAGCTCGGATACCGGGTGTGGACATGGCACTGCTTGGCAAGCCATGATGTAGCAGGCATCCCACATATAAAGTAGAGGAAGATGGGCACAGATATTAGCTCAGGGCCAGTCTTCCTCAGCAAAAAGAGGAGGATTGGTGGCAGATGTTAGCTCAGAGCTAACCTTCCTCAAAAAAAAAAAAAACTGACAAAACCCACAGAATATATATTATTTTCAAATACACATGGAACATTCTCCAGGATTGATCACATATTAGGCTACAAAACAATCTCAACAAATTTAAGAAGATTGAAATAATACCAAGCATCTTTTCTGAACAGAATGGTATGAAACTAGAAATCAACTACAGGAAGAAAATCAAAAAAGTCACAAATATGTGGAGATTAACTAAAATGTTACTGAAGAACGATTGGGTTAATGAAGAAATCAAAGGATAAATTTAAAAAAACATGGAGACAAATGAAAATGAAAATATGACACACTAAATTCTTTGGGATACAGCAAAAGTAGTTCTAAGAGGGAAATTTATAGTAATTCAGGCCTACCTCAACAAACAAGAAAAGTCCCAAATAAACAATCCTACAGTGCACCTAAAGGAACCTGAAAAAGAAGACATAAAAGCCAAAATCAGCAAAGGTAGGAAATAATAAAAATCGGAGCAGAAATAAATGAAATAGAGACTAAAAAAAAAAAAAAATAGAAAAAACTAAATGAAGCCAAGAGCTTGTTCTTGGAAAACATAAACAAAACTGACAAACCTTTAGCCAGACTCACCAAACAAAAAAAGAAAAAAAAAAAAGAGAGAGAGAGAAGGCTCAAATAAAATCAGAAGTGAAAGAGGAAAACTTACAATGGACACCTCAGAAAGACAAAAAATTATAAAAGACTACTATGAAAAGCTATATGCCAATAAAATGGATAATCTAGAAGAAATGGATTAATTCTTAGAAACACACAAAATTCCAAAACTAAGTCAAGAAGAAATAGAGAAGTTGAATAGACCAATCACCAGTAAGAACATTGAAACAATAATCAAAAACCTCCCCAAAATAAAAGTCCAGGGTCAGACGGCTTCCACCATCTGACTGGTGAAGTCAACCAAAGAAGACTTGATACCTATCCTTCTCAAATTCTTCCAGAAAATTGAAGAGGAGAGGAAGCTTCCTAACTCATCTACAATGCCAATATTACTCTGATGCCAGAACCAGGTAAGGACATCACGTAAAAGGAAAATTACAAGCCAATATCAATGATGAACATCGATGCAAAAATCCTTAACAAAATACTGGCAAATTGAATACAATAATACATTAAAAAGATCATATACCATGATTAAGTGGGATTCATCCCAGGGATGCAGGGATGGTTCAACATCTGCAAATCAATCAACGTCATACACTACATTAACAAAATGAAGAAGAAAATCACGTGATCATCTCAATAGATGCAGAGAAAGCATTTGACAAGACACAACATCCATTTATGATAAAAATTCTGAATAAAATGTATATAGAAGGAAACTACCTCAACATAATAAAGGCCAACCCACATATATGACAAACCCACAGCTAATACCATTTCCAATGGAGAAAAATCTGAAAGCTATCCCTCCAAGAACAGGAACCAGACAAGGATACCCACTTTTGCCATTCTTATTTCACATAGTGTTGGAAGTCTTAGCCAGAGCAATCAAGAAAGAAAAAGGAATAAAAGGGATCCAAATTGGAAAGGAAGAAGTGAAACTGTCACTCTTTGTAGATGACATGATCTTATATATAGAAAGCCCTAAAGAATCCACCAAAAAACTTTTAAAAATAATAAATTAATATGGTAAAGTTGCAGGATACAAAATCAACATACAAAAATCAGTTGTGTTTTTATACACTAACAACAAAGCAGCTGAAAGAGAAATTAAGAATACAATTCCATTTACAACTGCAACTAAAAGAATAAAATATCTAGGAATGAACTTAACCAAAGAGGTGAAAGATCTGTACAATGAAGACTATAGAATACTGTTGAAAGAAATTGAAGACACAAAGAAATGGAAAGATATCTGGTGCTCTTAGATTGGAATAATTACACAGTTAAAATGTCCATACTCCCTAAGGCAATCTACAGATTCAATGCAATTCCTATCAAGTTCCAAAAATATTTTTCACAGAAATAGAACAAAGAATCCTAAAATCTGTATGGAACAAGAAAAGACCCCAAATAGCTTAAGGAATCCTAAGGAAAAAGAACAAAGCTGGAGGTCTCACACTCCCTGATTTCAAAATATACTGCAAAACTATAGTAAACAAAATGGCATGGTATTGGCACAAAAACAGACACACAGATCAATGGAACAGAATTGAGAGCCCAGAAATAAACCCATACATGAATGGATGGCTAATTTTCAACAAGGGCACCAAAAACATACAAGGGAGAAAGGAGAGGCTCTTCAATAAATGGTGCTGGGAGATCTGGACAGCCACATGAAAAACAATGAAAGTAGACCATTTTCTTACACCACACAGAAAAATTAACTCAAAATGGAGTAAAGCCTGGAATTTAAGACCTGAAACCATTGAACTTCTAGAAGAAAATATAGGCAGTACTCTCTTCGACATTGGTTTTAGTAACATATTTTCAAGTACCATGTCTTGAGTAAGTGAAACAATAGAAAAAGTAAACAAGCGGGACTAAATCAAACTAAAAAGCTTCTGCACAACAAAGGAAACCATTAACAATATGAAAAGACAACCTAACAATTGGGAGAAGATATTTGCAAACCATATTTGTGATAAGAGGTTAATATCCAAAGTATACAAAGAAGTCATACATCTCAATAAAAACAAAACTAACAACCCAATTAAAAAATGGGCCAAGATCTAAACAGATATTTCTCCAAAGAAGATATACAGATGGCCAGCAGGTACATGAAAAGATGTTCCACATCATTCTCTATCAGGGAAATGCAAATCAAAACTACAGAAAAGATGTTCCACATCGTTCACTATCAGGGAAATGCAAATCAAAACTACAATGAGATATCATTTCACTCCCATCAGAATGGCTATAATTAACAAGACAAGAAACAACAAGTGTTAGAGAGGATGTGGAGAGAAGGGAATTCTCATCCACTGCTGATGGGAGTACAAGATTGTGCAGCCACTATGGAAAACAGTATGGAGATTTCTCAAAAAATTAAGAATACATCTACCATATGATACAGCTATCCAACTGCTAGGTATTTATCCAAAGAACATGAAAACACAAATGCATAAAGATACATGTACCTCTATGTCCATCACAGCGTTATGCGCAATAGCTAAGACTTGGAAGCAACCTAGGTGCCCATGAAGGGATGAATGGATAAAGATGATGTTGCATATAGACATGATAGCCTACTACTCAGCCATAAGAAATGATGAAATCCAGCCATTTGTGACAACATGGATGGATCTTGAGGGTATTATTCTAAGCAAAATAAGTCACAGGGAGAAAGTCAAATACCATATGATCTCACTCATAGGTAGAAGATAAAAAACAATGCCAAACTAACACATAGCAATAGAAATTGGATTGGTGGTTCCCAGGGGGAATAGGAGGGGGGAAAGGGGTGATTAGGCACATTCGTGTGGTGAGGGATTGTAGTTAGTCTTTGGGTGGTGAACATGATGTAATCTATACAGAAATCGAAATATATAATGATGCACACCTGAAATTTATATCATGGTATTAACCAATCTTACTGCAATAAAAAAACCAGACAGACAAACAAACCAAAAAGAGAAATGTTAGCATAAAAATTCTAGGACAAAAGACTCAAAGAAAATGTGGTTGTAACTAATATTGAAATATTGAAAAAAAAGCATAAATCAGAAAACAGGTAAAAATTAGTCTTATTTCATAGTGATAGCATGGAAATCTGAACTCTGATATGACATTTTAATTATTAGTCAAAGATGTTATCCTCATTACCATTAATGGTCAGAAAGACAACCAACAGATCAACAATTGTGACAGAAAGTATATGAGATAGTTAAGTTTATAGAGAAGTCTAATCAACATTTCATGATAACCATATTAAGGATTATCAGAGCAACAAATGAAGGAATTATGGAGAAAAAAATCATAAAACACACAATAAGAAGTAGATTAATTAGAAGAAGTGAACAACTACTTAGAAATATTATTTTAAATAGTCAATAAATTTTTAAAAATCTCACCAGGAAGGATAAACTTTATATTGGACATGGTTAAGAGGAAAAGTAGTAAGTTGAAAGAAATGCTATGAAATTCATTCAGAATGCAGTATGGATACATCATAAAATTAGGAACATTTATATAATTTATAATTATGTAAAAGTTTTAAAAGGAATACACACATAAATATAGTTGGCACATGAAAATTATATAGGAAGACTCTGATATCTAATTGGGGATTCAGACGGAGAGAATAGGGGGAATGATAGACTTGGTAGATTAAATTATTGTCCAGCAAATGTTTACTATACACCTCTCATGCTTCGTGGGAATAGTATACTTCCTTACTCCATTAGTATTTGTTTTAGATATATAATTTGTTTGGCCAGTGGAACATGGCCAGATTTGACAGTTCCAAGCCTACACCCCAAAAAGTCATTGCATATTTCCAATAACTCCTCTAGTAGTTTCCATCCAACCCGGATGGAAAACATGCACTAGGTAGCTTGCTGTTCTCAGAGTAATCCAGCACATGAAGCCAACTGAAATAGAACCCACGGCCTGGAGCCACGTCTAGATCATCCAAATCTCAACCAAATTGCAGACCTGCCCTGGAAGACCCTCCCAGCTAATCTGCAAATATGTGAGCAAAAAATATATGCTTGTTGGCCTGGCCCCATGGCCTATTGGTTGACTTCAGTGTGCTCTGCTTCGGTGGCCTAGGTTTGGTTCACAGGCCCAGACCTACACCATTCATCAGCAGCCATGTTGTGGCAGTAACTCACATAGAAAATAGAGGAAGACTGGCAACAGATGTTAGCTCAGTGCCAAAATTCCTCAGCAAAAACAAGAAAAAAGGAAAAAGAAATATATGCTTGTTGTTTCATGCCACTGGCTGGTGTGTGTGTACATGCATGTTTAAGATGGAGTATTGTGGAAAGAGCTAATTAATAAAGTGGAAAAGCAATGTTTAAAGGAAAAAAGAATTCTACAAAATGAAAAAGCAGATGAGCTCTTGGGTAGGAATGTACATTCTGAGTACAGTATAGGATTAATAAATAAAATTCTATAATTGAAGAAATCTGGTGCAACTGCAGGATGGACTTTGTTAAAAATCTTAGAATTAAGTACTTATGGTAATAAAAAAACAAGAATACCCACTCAAAGAATAAAAATGTGATATATTGCTTCTAGAAGGGTGTAGAGATAAAGGTCTATACAAGAGGTAAAAAAATGTTTTGTTCTATATAAATCACAGAATAAGATGATAGAAACAAGTTCAAATATATGATTAATTCCAATAAATGCTAATGGATTAAACTTAGATTTTTTTAAAATATGTTATCTAAGTATTAAATTTACTAATATTAGTAATATTAAAATTATATATTTAAAAAGCATGTGTGTATAAAATTTGGAAAAGAATAAAAGTGAAACTAAAAGTGATAGAATTACATGATGCACTCATACTAGTAACTGGCAGATCAAGTGCTAACGCATTGGTAAGTATATGGATTACTTGTTTAACAAAATTAAGTAATACAATTTAATAGACACATATAAAATAATGATTGTATGCAGCAAATGAGGATTATTTATTATTCTCAAATACACAGAAAGACATTTCCAAAAACTATTTCAAAGAATGAATAAAAATCAAACATTCTTTCTTGACAATGCAGTGGATTTAGAAATCGTCAATTAAAAGACAGTTTTAATATTTTACACATTTGGAAAAAGAAATCATCCCTAAAGAACTCAAATGTTCAAGAAATGTCATAATGGCAGTTACAAAATATTTTGAAATAAATGACAATAAGAATAATCATAAGGTAAGTAAAAGGAAGAAGAATAAAAGCAAGATGAGAAATTAATGATATATAAAACCAAGAAATAAAAGAGAGGACCACGTAGTTCCTTGAAAGAACTAATTTAATATAGAAATCTCCAGAAAAACTAACCAAGAAAAAAAGAGAAAAGGTAGAAGAAAATAATTCTAGCAACATAAAGAATCCATAAGTAGGTGGAGCGGACACTTTCAGAAAAACATAATGGCACACTAAAACGTTTTGAATAAATTTGAACCTAGCCGACATGAGTAACTTTGTATATATTACCAAAATTGATTTAAGCTGGTAAAACTGATAACCACCAAGTAAAATGAAACAGTAATTTAGAGTATTCCCCTTCAATATAAAGGGGAACCACAATTTGATCCATAAGTAAACTGAATCTATGAAATGGCAAAACAGTTCATGTAAGGAACATTACTAAAATTAGAATACAAACTTAGCTTTTGTATCAATAAATAATGTTGATACAATGTCATAAAGTCACATAATTGACCCTTATTACCCATGATTTCCATGTGTCTTGTATCATTGTCACTGGAATTTCTAACTTACTGCCCATCAAGTTCTACAGTATATGTCCCTTCCCATGAAGACCTCAATATTTCATGGAGTTCTTCGTTCTCTAAGATCCTGTGACTCTGCCTTGCATCATTGTGTCTGTGGGTATTTCCAATCCCCCAAGCTGGTCTGCAGCCTGGCTGTGGTGTCCCCCACAGAGCTTGGCGTGGTGCTTTCTTCAGAGTGTGTGACTGTATCTGATGCTGAGGGGACACTTCCCTCTCCATAGAAACCAGCAGTCTTAAGCTGTGACCTTATAAGGGAACGGATGCAAAACAACATCTGGGCCAAGTCCGTCCCTGTTGCCTGCAGTTCCACTTGGCATGCTGACTCACTCAAGGGCAGACAAGCAGAAAGCTTCTGAACACCACCTCTGGCTGGCTGTGTGCCCACCTCTCTGCTCACCTGTAGCTCAGGTTTCAGCCTTCTGAGTACTGGATACGGTGTGCCCAGGGGTCTCAGACCTTGCTCCCAGTCAATGCAGAGTGCCTCCTGGCCTGCTAGGGTAATACAGTCTGTCCTGAACCGCTCGAATTGGTTCTTTCAAACATTTCTGAGGAAACTTTAGAACCACATTTATTTCACAAGAACAAATTGGAGAAAACAAATAGGTAAGTGACTGTATCACACTGTGTTAACACTTTTTCTCTTACTGTTAGGTTTGTTTCAGTTGAAGTAAGTTGCGGTCAGTGTTTGTAGTTAGCTACATATTTATTTTCTTGCTTTTCCAAATAAATACAAACGATTGCATTTTTTGTTTATTGCAATATATTTGTTTACAATTTTGTGTAAATTTTTCAGTTACTTTTATCAGATATTTATTACATGCTATTAAATTATGTTTCTTTGCAAAAAATATTCATATGGAAAAAGGAAAAGGAAATTCCATGTTATTAATATCAACCTCTCTTTCCTGGTCTCTGTTTCTCTGACTGCTGTTCAGTCTCTGTGGCGCTTGCTCGTTGGGAAAGCAAGGGCATAGGTACCTTCCATTGGTTGCCTTCTGGCTCAAAATCAGTATTATCAAAGTAAGTTGTAGCATCACTAGAAGGCGTCTCTGGGGTCTGCGATTTGGGGGGATGTTTTGGAATATTAGTAACCTGTGTACCATGTCCTGGTCAGAACCTAAGGGAGAAGACTGACCACTATGTGTGAGAGGGAAGAAAACCAGACTAGGACTCATCAGAGACTTTCTGAATCAGTACTGTCAAGGCTCACCTCTTTGTTTTAACTGTCATATTGTATCAATGAAGCCACTAACACTATAAAAGAGTGGAAATAAACTTATATTTCAAATTATGTTTAATTTCATGTTCCTTGCATTTAGTAGGATACTTTAAAAACTGATAATTTTACTTAAATAAAATATTATTCATTCCTTAGAAAGGAAGGAATAGCGTGAATCTGCTTCAAGGATTTTCTAATTTCCATTTTCTGCTGTGGATAACAGGTCAGCATCTATCCAAGCAGTTTTATTTTTAATTGTCTATCCACCTGTGAATATTCATAGCTGAATACAAAATTGTAGCTTCTTAAAGAAAATTCAGAAATTTTATAAAATGAAATGATCATTTCTGAGTCAAATTATAATTTATTGAAAGCATGTGAGTAACATGTAGAAAACTATTTCAAGGGTTGTTTGTAGCGTAAGAGTTGGAAATGTCTATTTATTCTTTTTACCAAAAGGATAAACTATGCTCATTTACTTAGTGTTATTACATCCACAGAAGTTATTTTTATATTCTGGTCTTTTAAAAGACTTAGAGGTTTAAAATACATGTATGATAAGACAAAAAAATGTTTATTTTTTTAAAATAATTCCTTTATTTCTAAATTTGATGACTTTTGTAGGATATACACATGTAATATTTCTAATCCCGTACAATAATATTCATTCTTGATTTTATACTTACTAAGATTTTGAATTTGAAAATATTTATAATATATTTTAAATTGTACATGTATATCTAAGGAGAGAGAGAGTTTTATACACCATGGAAAGGAATATACCATATTAGTTGAAAATGTAATATCACCTATTCTGGAAGACTTTTTAATTGATTGATAATTTATTCAGTTTTTAAATTCATGAATTCATGAGCCAGGAGTAAATGATTTCAAATCATGCTACTTGAGAGTTTATATATAAATAATATGTGTGTGTTCATTCACTTGTTACTTATTTATTTATGATGTTTCCTACAGCAGCCAGTATTTCTTCAATTAGTTCTCTAACTGGTTCTGATTCTGTTAACTTCATAGATGATGACAAATGCCAGCAAGGTATTTAGTTTGTTTCTTATCAGGATCACCTTTGTTATATCCCCTTGTTTTTAATCTTTCAAATGTGTTTGGTAAGGGAGTAATATGAATTTTATTTGATAGTATTACCCAAGGTGGCAGAATCCAACTGGTGGTTCAAGTTCTTTTTCTATTCTGAACCTGTGCTTTCAAATGCAAGAAGAAAAGATTTGTCTGCTAGTGGGTAAGTTTTAACCTTTTCTGATAAGCATATTTCTTACTTAATGAATGAATGAAATAATACATGTAGTAATTAGTATGTTAGCCAATAAGGATAAAATATAGTTGTTTCTTGAAAATGGTAAAGGCTTTGATATGAAGCACAATTGAGTGATGGAGATGGAGAAAACAGTTGCTCCCTCATTCTAGTTAGCTGTCAGTCAGATCAGGAGCACTCTAATTCTATTACTAGAGAGTGATTGAAAAGTCATATGCCAATTTTTATCACTGTTTAGGGGGAATAGTTTGGGAATGAGAAACAGGATTCTAAATTTGTTTTTCCGATACTGTCAGGAAACAAATAACAATTATCTAGTTGCTGTCCTAGACAACCTAGTTTAGTTCCACTGATAGTTTTGATGGGTCTCTGTGTGGGTGCCAATTACAAGATAGAAGATTGAATTGGTGGGTTTGTAAACAATCATTTCCACACATTTTGTGCTCTAACAAACTGAATAGCACAGTTGTTATTCTAATGTTTTTTTAAAGTACTTATTTTATTTTTTAGACACTTTATTAGTGATCAGCTACTAAATGGAATAAAAATAGTAAATAATAATGGGGTTCATAATTTCATATGTTAAAAAATAAGGGTTTGATTAATTTTCCACATATAATAAATTTGAAATAGATTCAATTAAATGTTGATACTTTTTAAAATTAAAGAAAGGCTAATTATTGAAAAGATGTATTCTTTACTCTCTTTATCAAGTATCTTGATCTGAATTATCTAGGCAAGTGTTTCATTTATTTTTCCACTTTACTTTGACTATAAAGACAACCTAATTTACAGATAAGCGTTTCTCAGCTAATCATCTTTGTATTGCAACTCAATGAACATTGTTGTAGAAGCTATTTTATGCAGCACTATTAGTTGATTCTGAAAATCAAGATGCCTTTACTTGCTGATGTGCTACGTATGTGAACCACACCCTTCAGCACTCAAGTTATTCCAGATGACTCTTCTCCATTGTAAGAAGACAAAATCCTGCCTGAGAACTTATTTATGAGACAAGATCACAACACTCATAAAAGTTCAGCCATTTTCCTCAATACTAAGACTATTGCTGCAAGTGGCATTAGCTTCATAGAGAATATTGCAAAAGTATGCCTTTAGAAACATGTGCCCTTTTAAAGTATTAGGAATCTTCAAATGTAGTAATTTATATAAGTAACTTTTTTATTATCCATATTATTTTTCAAAAAATTTTCAAAAATTTTTAATTTTCAAAAAATTTGTTAGATTCTTATGTCTGTTGAATGATTTGTTATGCCTTCAAACTGAAGCACTGATGCCTAACATAGTGGTTTAAAGGACATTGGACTCAGAAATGTAGATAAGAGTTGCAAAATTTGTGTTTTTAATCATGAACATTGGAAATAGCAAATATAACCATAAATACATTACTTGTTGAGTACATTACTGTAATCTAACAAATTGGTTATTGTGTAGACTTTAAAATTCATAGTTTTAAATAATATTTAATAATATGGAAAATTATGATGATGCAATGCTTAGTGAAAAAAACAGGATAATCTATATGTGGTGTAATTTTAGCTGTAATAAAAAGGTATATATGCATAAGAATAGATTGGAAGGAAATATGCCAAAATAGTAACATTGGCTATTTCTGGAGATGGGATTATGTGTGATTTTTATTTTCTTCTTTATATATTTTCTGTATCTTTAAAAATTTTCTAATATGACAAGTTTTGTGTATAATTAGAAAATAATAAGTGTGTTATAAAAAGGAGCACTGGCATAAATTTTATGAATATGAGTATTCCCTATATTGGGTAGAATATTTCCTACTTTCCTCAATATTGGGTAGATAATACTTAACGAACTTCAGTTTAAGAGTTTCTGTATATTACTTTCAAATATTTTTCAATATAAGATGTAAGATTTAGAAATTAGGGATGCTGAACTCACTCAGAGGTAGATATCACTACACTCTTATGTGGCTAATGCTGCATTAAACATCCTGTAGAGTAAACATGATTGTTTATTAGTAAAACTGTCTTCTTATCCAACCACGAAACCATGAGAAAGTATCAAGACTGACTATTCTCTGTGATGGACGTTACTGTCCAATTGTTTACTACTCTTTCCAAATGGGGCATGCATTCCTTCAATTTTGTGTTCCTCTATCACTTTGCTGACAATGAAGAGACTCAAATACAATTTTAACCCAATAACATATAATTGTTTACATACTATTGCTTTTCTGGTAGTTGCTTGCACTTATACTTTTTATATATTTGCAGAGGCCAATTAAATTTTTGGACTATACATCTCACTTGGCTTTAGCCTATAATTACAGTGATTGAAGACTGACTTTTTCTAAGCTGAGAGAAAAATATGGTGAAATAAAATTGCAAATTGTGGGATGTTTTGTTTTTACTTTAAGGTTGTCAACAAATTCCTTTTTTCTTAACCACTTGATGTATGTGTGAACAGATTGCCTATTTAGGTTATTTGATGAATTTTCCAAAATAAGTTATCAAATTAGTATTTACTTTGTTTACTCTGAAAGATATTATTTGTTAAATTACATTTTTTGCATGTGCATGTGTGGTAGTATTTTGAATATGTATGTAGGATTTTGAATATGTCAAAAATGGTTGCTTTTATATTAGTTTAGACTAGTCTTACTGTTATTGAAAGTTATTATTGTTTGAAGTAGCTGAATTTTACATAAGATTTTAAATTAAACATCTTACCATGAACATATATAGTTATTGAGTATTTTAGAGTGGTAATACACATACACACATAAGGATAGATAGATAGATAGATAGATAGATAGATAGATAGATAGATAGAGATAGGGATCCTGAAAAAAATATAGGGAATCTTTCTGAAAAGTAATGTTAAAGTGAAATTTTATAAAATGACTAAAATATTGAAAGGATCCCTATGTGCTATCCAAGAGTTTCTACAGAATTAAGATGATAGAATTAAAAAAGGAGAACAAAATATCCTCTAGGTAAATTCTAGCTAATTATCCCTAAGGTAGTTTTCCTATAGTTCAGACACTTTGAGGCTGGTTTTAAAAAGTACCTCACACATTGGTCTCAACATCACTGTTATTTTAGCTAAAATATCTCCTGCCTGGCTCTGTTGCCTACTGGGTAGACAATAAATAGTGAAGGCTAAATGTGTTAGAAGGGTGTCATAATTCCAAATGACTTGAGATGTGCTATGATCATTCTAATATAATATTATGAAATGTTATTTGACTTGGCTTGGATGTCTGTATTAAATATAGCAAGGTTTTGACAATTTCTGCTCAGGTTCTATGAAATTATATGTTGAGATTCCACTAAGTATTTCTTGAGATAAGGTTTTCATACAAAGTTCCAAGTTACTGACCCCATATTCTTTGTAAATAAAACCACCAACAGCCAATTCATCAATTCTCACTAGAGTAAAAGTCTTCTGGCTGGAATTTAGGCTTGCTTCGTGCTTCACACATTATGTAGGAGTTTGGGTTGTAGGAAACAAAATTGCCGAATTCTATTTAGCTATTAAAGAATGATAATGGAGTATAATTGTTCAGGTCAAATGGTAGAGCTAAACTTTTAACTCACAGAAATTCAAGAAATGTAAAGAGTCATAATATATCCCACTTCCCAATGACGTCTTCCAACTTAACATGTCAAAGCCTAGCTCGTGATCTAATAACTCATAGTATCTCCTTGTAGTTTCTCCTCTCTCAGAGAATGACAACACCATTCATTAGCTCAAACAAGTAGCAAGTTATCCTTGGTACCCTTCATATCCAATACAACACCAAGTCTTTTGGATTTCATTTTTATTTTTTGGGATCTACCTACTTATTTCCTTTCCCACCAGCACTATCTGAATCCAAACTTCCTTCATTCTCCTGAGTGATATAGCCATGACCTCTTAAGTGGTCTACCTACACTCTTTTTAGATCTTTCAAATTGAATGTCATGTACAGATTGATCACAATGATCTTTACAAAACACCACCTGATAATACTCTCCTGTCAACACACAAATACACTCACACATCCACAATATTCAATAATTTTATCATACTCAAGATAGAGTCACAAATCCCTAAGTATTCTAGCCTATGCAGATCTCCAGCATCTATTCTTGTACCTTGCTCCCTGAGCTTCCTGTCTTCCAGCTACATCAGCCTTCCTTCAGTCCCTCATATACATCATCTTCTGTCTTGCCGCAGGGTCTTTCCACAGGCTGTTCTCTCAGTTTAAACTCTCTTCACTTGATTAATGTCTACTCATATTTAAATCGTAGCTCAAAAGTCATTTCCTTAGAGAAAACTTCTCTGACCTACTTCACTAAATTTGATTTTTCATTATAGGCCCTGATAGCCCACATTTCTCCTTTCCTGGCACTTATAATTTTACATTTGTTTGTCAGTTATTTTCTACATTGCACTATAACTTATATGTTCTCCACTGCACTTAAACTACATGAGGGTAAGAGTCGTGTCTGTTTTGCTCGATGTTTTATATCCAGCCTCTGACATACCAACAATTATTTGTCAAAAGAATGACAGTGGTTCTTTAGCTAGAGGTGCCCCTTCCTCAAGAAGGATCATATTTCAATAAAGAAGAGTAAACACTAAATCAATGAAGAAAGGATTTTTCCAACAATAAGTGCTGTAAAGGAAACAAAACAAGGTATTTTCTTGAAGAGTTATTGATATAGGGCAGAGGTTGAGGGAGAGCAGCATTAATTGGTGTAGTTAGGAAAGGACTCACTGAAAAGATGGCAGGGGGACTGAGTCTTAAAAGAGGGGAAGCAGTCAGTTTTGTGAAAAGCACTCCAGGTAGAAAAATTAGTCAGTGCAATTTATCAAGCTCTGGATAGTATATCCAGTCTCCTGTTGCACTGTTGTCAAGAGACAGCAGCTTTGTAAGTATCTGATATTTTCCATGTGAAGGTCAAATTGTCTACAGTGTTTGCTTTGTTTCCAACTAAACCAAGGATGAGAAGTGGTAGGGCTTGGGGTTATTCACTTTCTTCTTAAAGTCCCTCACGTTGATTTATGAATTGTCCAAAATCACACTGCATAGCAGCATGCATGTAAAGTCACTGACATCTCTCACAGTTCTTATAAAATGCCTGAGTACTGTAGGGCACAGCCTCCCAGGTGTCTCCAGTCCCTGAAATAATTTTATAAACCAACAAGGTAAGGTTTATCCTATCATTTTCTTCCTACTTCTCATACCAAATGGATGAATACGTTATTTTAAAGGTTCTTTTCTAGTGTGATTTCAAAAGCTTATCTTAGAACTATTTCATATCAAAGAACTAGAAGAGGAGAGTGTTAGACAGTTATTCTCCTTCCTCAATAGTATAGAAAGAATGTATTTCAGTTGTGGTATCCGAAAAATTTTAGCCTGTTAGAGTATAATTATTTGGTTCCCAAATGGTTGAGGAGAAAAATGTATGACATATTTCTAATGCAGTATTTCAAACAACTTTTAGTCAAGCTCTAAATACATTTTAATGAAATTCATTATAACGAAATATGTATTTCATTTATGCAGGAAAAATGTGATTTGTGTTTTTGTTACAGTTTTATCTAAATGGTGAGATATAAAAGCTTTGCTTCATCATTTTTAATTACATACATTGCAATTTATTTGCCTCCAGGTGGTAAAGCCAAATATATTAAATCCTTTGAACTATAGTAATTGATTAACAGCCCACTGGAATGTGAGGTTCACAAATATTTTATCTTTTTCATATGCCTAGCAGAGGTTTTAAAATTAATGAATGAACAGTTACTGGAACTATGATGTGTACGTCAAGTCACTACAAGGGTTAGGATTTTCAAATTGCTTTGCAAGGAAAAGTGACACACATTTTATTTTCAAAATATTTGTGAAGTCTTAAAAAGCACATTTAGGGAGCTATCCATCTTCAAATTTCAAGCTAAATTTCACCTCAAAAAGAGGAGATAGACAAAGCCCACAAAGTAAACTGATTATGTTGCTTTGTTCTTTGTCATCCTGGATCAATTTCACATATCTATTTTCTATTAGTGCTGATACTGCTTAATATTTTGGAAGGAGACCGTATTGTTCTCTCTGTTGTGCAGAAAACATCCTTCTAGCTTTATCATGTTTGGCTGCCATTCACTGCAGTACCTGAGGTGGGAGCACATTTGAGTCTGTTTCATAGCGAATGTAAGAACTCAATCGGTCCCAAATTCTGGACTCCACAGGAGTAGGATCCCAAATTGAAAGCAATGTAGGCTTCTTTTAAAGCAGCAGTGTAGGACTGAAATAGGAATTGGGGAATCTGTGGCGGTGAACTAGTTTTTATTACACATATTTAAAAGGTTTAACCAATCTGTAACTGGCCAATTTATTTCAATTTAACCAAGAAATATTTTCCTTTTGAAAACCACCTTTTAACACTATTCTATACTCTTCTTCCTTTCAAAATTTTAGAAAATATTAAATTCAGTGTATTAAATCTCTCTCCAGCTAATTATTCTAATATTTACTTAAGTGTGTAGGTGAAGGACCTTGTGTTTCTTCAAATGGCAATAATGCTTTCTCTAAGGCTAAATAATTAAAATACCAGGTAATAGAGAGAAAGGCTGGAAGTGTATTACAACATTGTAATAACTCCAGAAGGGTCTTGTTGTTGCCTAAAGAGGAAGCAATTTATTTTAGGAAAGCTGCAGTCCCACAATTCTCAAAATTTGCTGTGCCTATGAATCATGTGGAGAGTTTGACAAAATGCAGATGCAAGGGTTCCATCTCCAGAAATCCTAAATCAATGGTCCTGAGCTAAGGCTTAGGAATCTCATTCTTTAATAGGGCATCTGGTGATTTGTACCTGATCACATAGCAGTAATTTTTCCTTGGCTTGGCAAAAACTGCAACCATCCCACTACTCAAACTCAGGAAACAACATACTGTGTTTAGCTGTGGTTCCAGTTTTAGCTGGGTAAAGATCAGTTGGCCTGAGAGAACACATGAGTGATTCTGGACACAAAATCATGGAATATAGAGAAGTTATTTCAGATGGGAAAGGAGTTGAAAATGCATAATCAATCAACTCCAACACATTAAACTAGAGTATATTTCCTATTTGCCTATGCAATCTTACAATCTATTCCCAACAAACTGATTGGAAGAAGGAACCCTCATACACTGCTGGTGGGAATGTAAACTGGTATAGCCACTATGGAAAACAGTATGGAGATTTCTTGAAAAATTTAAAATGGAAATACCATTCACCTATTAAAGAGCATCTTTCCAGGTAGAGTTAATATGAATAAAACTGCAAAGAACATGGGTGTACATGTTTTTGTGTGAACATAATTTTTCACTTCTCTAAGGTAAATGCTCAAGTGCAGTTTGCTGGGTCATATGGTAGTTTCATGTTTAGTTTTTATAAGAAACTGACAAACTGTTTTCCAGAGTGCCCATGTCATTTTGCATTCCCACCAGCAATGTATGAACGATTCAGTTTTTCCACATCATCCCAAGAATTTGGTATTGTCACTTTTTTGTTATTTTAGTTGTTTTGATAAATGTGTAGTGATATAAAATTTTTGCCTTAACTATCAATCATAATTTAGAAAATCCAAGAGAAGAAAAGTCTATTGCATATACTTTCACCTCTCCTTCTGTGACTCCAAGGACCCAAATGTTATATCTTTTGTTATAGTCCAACAGGTCTTTGAGATTCTGTCCTTTTTTTTTTCAGTATACTTTCTCTCTGTTGTTCATGAATGGTAATTTCTATTGTTCTTTCTTCAAGTTCACTGATGCTTTCCCCGTCCCCTTCAACCTACTGTTGAGCTCACCATTTGAGCTTTTAATTTTGCTTATTGAATCTTACAGTTCTAAAATTTCCATTTGGTTCTTCTTTATATCTTCTATCCTTGCTGAGACTTCCCTTTTTTTGTTTTAAATTTGTTTCAAGCATATTTGTAAGTGCTCACTGAAGCATTTTTATGATGACTGCTTTGAAATCCATGTCAGATAATTCCAACACCTGTTTCATCTCAGTGTTCACATTTGTTGACTCTTTTCTCAATGAGTTTGGGATCTTCCTGGTTCTTGGTATAATGAGTCATTTTTTTTTGAATCCTGGACATTTTGAGTATTGCATACAAGATCCTCATTCTTATTTATGTCATGTATTTTAGCAGGCATCCTCTGACACCATTCCAAGGAGTGGAGGTAGGATACTACCTCCTTACTGCCAGGTATATGTGGAATACCAGGTTCTCCACTAGACTAAAGGAGAGGAGCTCCTTGTTACTCGTGACTTTGGAGAAAGTCATGATTCTCCCCTGGTGCTGACAGACAGCACTCCAGTGAGGAGGGGGATGGCCCCCTTGTTACTGCTGAGTGAGGTTGGAAATCCAGGCCCCTTCATGACTTCCACTGACACCATGTGGAAGGAGGTTTATTAGAAGCCAGTGGGGATGGCAGTTCTGGCTCCACACTCTAACACCTTCTCTGACACCAGTGCTGAGGATTGGAGTGCTCCATTACAGAATGGCAAGGATGGGAGTCTAGGCCCCGACTTGGCCTTTCTGGCAAGGGTGGGAGTAGAGCCACAGATTTTTCAACGGTGTTTGGCTTCAGTAGAGTGATTGCTATCAAAAGTTTTCTGTTTGGCTAGCATGCCCTTCCCTGGTCCTTTGATCTGAGCAGACTTTCCCTGGGTTCTGTTTCTTTTATTTGTGCCCATTGGTGTCTCCCAGTTGCCAGCTTCTCCAGTATGAAGGAAAAATAAAACCCACGGAACCAAGTTGTCCCTTAGATCTGAGGACATGAGCCATTTCTCCTTTAAAGATGTATCACATTTGTTTTATATATAATGTCCAGAATTTTTAGTTTTACTTAATGGGAGGAATTCATTTACTCCATCTTCCCAGAAGCAGAAGTCTTTCCCTCATTACTTTTTTTCTTCAGAAATTTATTTTCTATTCTTGCTTTTTTAGTCCTCCATATGAGATTTGAAAATCTTGCCTTTTTCCTCTTTTTTTTTTCCCAAAATGTTGTTGTTATTTTATTGTGACAGCCTTAACTTTCAAGATTAACTTAGGGAGAATTTTTATTCTTACTGAATTATTTTCTCTCAGGATTAAGTGTGCTCTTCCATTGCTCAAGAATTAATTCGTGTCTCTCAGTGGCATTTCAAAATTTTACTCACATTGATCTGAGTTTGGGGGTGATGGTTGTATTCCTATAGTTTATATTATGTTTCCTTCCATCTTCTCTTGTAACTGCTTGTGTTTATATATCACAGACTAATGATTTCTGTATATTAATTTTCTACTTAGATATGTTATGAATTCTCATGTCATTTATAATCGTTTTCCAGTACTTTTTTTTGTAATTACAAAATAATCATATCATCTGTAAATAAATTATTATTTTACATTCTACTTTCTGGTTTTTATATCTCACTTCTTCCTCTTTCCTAGTTGTTTTGGCCAATATATCCAGAGCAATGTCAAATAAAAGCTGTCCAGTACAGCTGAACTGCACAACTTGGAGAGCGAACATCATTCACACTGTATTCCTTGAACGCACACCCCTGACTTGCAATGCAGTGACCCTTAGACTGGTGATCAAGAAACCCTGTCTTATTCCTGGCTATACTTGGAATGTTTCAAATGCTTTTCTATTAAATGTTTTTTTGGAGGGGTTCATCATGATATTGCCTTTTAAGAAAGCATTTTTTTTCTATATTTAAGAGCTTTAAAAAAAAGAAGAACGGATGAAGATGTTTGAAGCGCATTTGAAATATCTATAGAATTGAGCTATGACTCAGTTTATTTTACCGTAAAATTGATCTGTAATTTTCTTTCCTTGTGGTATCATTTGGAATCTTGCTTTAATGTTGGCTTTGTGTCTTGAAAAGAATTTGTAATATTTCCTTCTTTTTCTAAGTTCTAGAAAAGGTTAAAAGCATTAGCCTTATCTATTCTTTAGCTGTTTGGTACAATTATCCAGTAAAACCACCTGAGATTACAGCGTTTTAGAAACAATGTGAGGGTGCAAGAGGGTGGCTCTTGGAATAGTTTCTATAGCTCTTTCTCTCTCATATCCTCATCATTATCCATTTTATACAGGTTATCAAATTTACATGCATACAATTAGTCAGAATAATCTTTTGGAATTCTTTTAATTTGCTGTATTTTTCTGGTCTTCCCATCATCATATGTCTTATTTTTAAGTACTTTATCTTTTTGTCTTCACTTGGTGGTAAATATTTATATATTTTGTTGTTTATCACAAATAACTAGCTCACATTAATTTTTTTAGTTCTACCCTTTTTTTAATGATTTTGAATTCATAAATTTTGGCACAAGTTATGTATTATTTTACTTTCCTTAGATTTATTTGTTATTCTATTATTTTTTTTAATTCCTCAGTTGGAGCTTAATTTATTTTCATTCCATTTGAAAATCTTTAATAACGTGAATATTTAAGGTTATAAATTTTTCTCTTTCTTCTACTTTAGCTCCAGATCAAAAGTTCTGATCTAAAGTGTTCTAGTTTTGGTTACTTTTTATATTGTCTATAATTTTGATTTGATTTTCTTTCTGATTCAAAAGTTGTTTAAGAGATTTTTAAATTTTTAGTTAAAAAGATATTTGTTGTTATTGTTTTGTTTTCTAGTTTTCTTATCAATTTCCAGTTGCATTCCATTATTAGCAGAGAATGCTGTGGATCAATATTACTCTTTATGAACAATTTCTATGGATGCTTAGGGAAAAAGAGGTTTAACCCTTGTTTTCAGAGACTCCTGTAACATATTGCATTAATTTTTCTATTGCTGCATAAAACTTGCCACAAGTTTGGCAGTTGATGTAACAGTTACCTCATAGTTTTCATGGGTCAGGAATCTGGGCAACTTAGCTGGGTCCTCAGCTCAAGGTCTTACAGGCCATAACCAAAGGTTTGAGTGGGCTGTTTTCATTCTGTACTCTGCAGTCCTCTTCCAAGCTGATTCAGATTGTTGGCAGAATTTGGTTCTTATGGCTGCAGGACCCAGGTCCTCAAATCCTAGAGGCCTCCAGTGACAATGAGTGACTCCATTTTCTGATGCTCGACTTCTGATAGCCTTTAAGCCTTGCCCCTCCCTCCTCCCTGTGTGCCCCACACCTGGGCAAGCTGATAAGAGGGCTAGGTACTGCCCCCTTCTGTTGCTGGAAGGAGATTCAAACCATCCAAGTCCCTGCCCATACCTGAGAACCCTCATCTCAGCCCCACCCCTAACTGCAGTAAAAACTCTGACTCAGCCTCCTTTTCCGGTTCTCTCAAGCCATTTTCCACCCAGCATAGAAACCTCACCTTGTTGACAAAGGCTCAGTTATGTAGGTAATAAGTCTTTTTATACCCTCTTGGTGTGTATCATCTTGTGACTGATGATAAGACTGTATCATCATTATTGACATACAAACTAAATGTTGAGTGTGTGTGGGGGTGCATCCTACTCATCCAGGTGGTTCCAGTAATTGGTGCTATTAGCAGGATGCTGTCAGTGACCACCAATATGGAGGTCTTCCAGCTTTTGATGTGGTGAGCTAATTGGCTCTGCTGTCTGATGGTGAGCTTGTGCTTTGAGCTGTACTGTGCTACATTTGCTGAGCCCTACTAAACCTCTGTCATGGATTTAGTCCACCTGTGTCAGACATTTCAGTAATTATTGGTATTTAAGGACAAGAATATGGTACTAGCACCCTCCTTAAAGTAGCCCTGAGTCACATATCTTGCCCTAGACCTATCTGCGTGTCTGTGAAGGTTAATTTTATGTGCAATTTGGGTCGTGGGTATTTTATGGCTAAACATTATTTGGTCAAATGTTTTTCGGATGTGTTTCTTGGTGGTTTTTCTAGATGAGATTAACATTTTAAATGATAATTTGAGTAAAGGAGATAGCCCTCCCCAATGTGGATGTGCCTTATCCAATCCATTGAGGGCCTAAATAGAATAAATGGACTGAGTAAGAAAGAAGTCTCTGTTTCTGCCTGTCTTTGACATGAGACATTGGCATTTTCCTGCCTTCAGACTCAGGCTGGAAGTTATACCATCAACTCTCCTGGGTCTCTAGCTTGCCAACTCTGCAGCTCTTGGGACGTCTCAGCCTCTATAATCACAAGGACCAAATCTTTATTATAAGGAAATCTATCTATCTATATGTCTATCTGTTTATCTATCTATCTCTTATTGATTCTGTTTCTCTGGAGAGCCCTAATACAGTGTCTTAGAATGAAGCTATGACTGACATGAGGCTCGGGGGGAACACTCTGACCCTATGACCAATTGGTTGTGTGTCTTAACCAGGTGTTGACCCTCATCTACACAGTTATCAGGGGAAAGACTATACCCTATGTGAGAGACAGACCCATCCATTGGGTGGTTGTTTGTGAAAGACCAGTCATCAGAGGCGTGCTGAAGTCCACACTCCTAAGAGCAGATGACTTACCAGGATCCTAAATACCTCTGCTACTGCTGCTGCCTATGACCGGTAAGCATATAATAGGATTATAGAGGAAAACACCCATAGCACCCTATGGCACAACAAAGGGATTAATTCAAACCTGACTCAAGGTCAGGGTCCTTCAACCCTATAAAGTAACCATTGCCATGGAGACAGCTTTAACCCTGATGATACACGTTTGAGGCTCTCTGGACAATGAAACTCATAAATAGAACAGAGACGAATCCCTCTAAAGTAGATCCAGTAAAAACAGCAACCAAAAAAACAAAAAAAAAAAAAAAGGAAAAGGAAGGAAGGAGAATAAAAGAAAGAAAGAAACTCAGGTACAGCAAAGGAAACAAAAATTGAAACAGAGGTCCACACTTTGACCCAGTTTGACCCACTTTTGACTCAAAATTTATTAAAAGAAACTACTAAAAGAATAAAAAGAAAAAGATAAAAGGTGTCTTATTGTCTCCTGTACCTCTCCAACACAGGTTCTGAATTAACTTTAATATGTGCTGGAATGTATCAATTGGCAAACTTTCATGACCTTAATCAATATTGGAGCTCCAATTGATTACACTTTATGATCCCACTAAATTTAAACAAGGTAATCCCTATAATTTTAGGGGACTTCTTGAGTATAAACTAGAGGACAAACAGATGTGCCTCACTTTAGTCATCAGAAGTATTCCCTGTGGTCATAACACCTACTTCGCTAAAGTACCCCATCATGGGTATGGATGCTGTCATCCAATGAGCAATACATTAAAATTAAATTGAGTATTTGGCTCTTACAAATTCATATGAGAAAATGGAACTCTATGGACCTTACTTCCAATAAAAGAGTTAATATTGCCCAATGTGAATTGAACAGGGCCTTCAAGGAACGAACCTCATACCTAGTTAGAAAAAGGGTGATTATTCCTATGGCTTGTTGTTAGTCCAATTTGACCTGTTCTTAAACCTGGAAAGAATAAATGCTGCCTTACAGTGGATTACTGCAACATTAATTTTGTGGTCCCATCAATTAAGGCCATTGTATACAATATTGTTGAAATTACTGACTCCATTCAATCAGCAATTGGCAAATATTTTGTATTATAAATTTGGCTAACATGTTCTGTTTACTATCTCTTACTGTAATCTCTCAGCTGTAGTTTGCCTTTACCTCTGAATACACATTTACTAAATACCCATGGGATACCCCAGCAGCTTTGCCCTTACAAACAATATTTGCAGGCAAGGTCTTGCATGCAACCACCTCCCGGACATACAAATAAAAAGGAGCTCATAAAAAGTGGCTGAGCCATTGCCGCACACATAGAGCAAGAGCCCCCATCTTGGTTGAATTCTTGAAAATTATTTGGTAAATCAAGTGGTGTTCCATCCCTAACACTCTCAGTTAACAACCACTGACCCTCTCAGCATCCACAACTTCTTTTAGGCATTTGGGTTCCAGAGGGAACATATTTTTTATTTACAAATATTATTTAAGCCTATTTATGCTGTTATTTGCAAATCAGCCCAGATTAAATGGAGCCCCCTCCAACCAAAGGTTCTAGAACCTGTCCAAACTATAATACAACAGATACTGCCACAGTTCCTGCCTCACAAAGAAACCCAAAACTCATTCATAGTAGAAGTTTTAGCAATGTCCTTTTATGCCTTCTGGATTCTTTGGACATCCTATGATGACCACAAGTTGCCCAAAAGGCATCTGATGCAAGAAATTGCATCCCTTAGCTGCTTGCTATATACCTTAGAGTGTAATTGCTGGCTGCATACTGGGTTCTCCTAGAAACATTGGCTCTCACAGACCCTGAGCCTGTGATCCTCTGTGCCTAGCTGCCCATATACCTTGGTCATGGAAGAAGCACCCCACAAGCTCGGCTACTGAGTTTCCTTAACACAGGATGGAGCCAAACCTGGGATGTCTGACATATTCCACCCACAGGAGGGGGTGACCTCTCCTATCCTCACTCCCTTGCCAATGGCCACAGTCTAGGAGGTTGTCACCCCTCTTCAAGAACACTTGGGCTGCTGGGGAGCTCCTTAGGATCAATGGAGTGAATAGCACTGGGTGTTTGCACACTTTATTACAAATGATGGGCTCACTGGAAAGCTCCTGCTGTTCATCCCTTAACCAGGTGTCCCTGATAAAGGATAGGTACCAAGGATTAGCACAATTGACCAAACTTCAGGCAGTCATCTTAGCGCTGAATGCCCAGGCCAACAAATGGCCCCATCTGCACATCTTTACAGACTCTTGGGCAATTGCCTAAGAGTTGCTTCATTTGAATTAAAGAATTCTTGGAATCTCTTGCCTTCTAGAAACCCAAAATACAAATCAAGGTCACATATGTCTTTACACCCAGTAAAACCACATACAAGGCCTCAATAGGATACTCCTTACCCGCTTCGGAGTTACATATATTGTTGATAGTGATCAGGGTGTTCATGTTATTTCTAAGAAAACACAATATTGGGCTCTTAAACAAGGCATTCAACAAAACCTTCATCTTCCTTCTTAGCATCAGGTTACAGGCCTCAGAGAGCACCATAATGACCTACTTATCCAAGTTTAATTTTAATCACATGAATAATGGCATGTTTTAGTCATCAAACATCAGAGGTGAATTCTAATACAGAATTTGACTCCATTTTTTTGAGGTATGCTGACAGCTTTTCTGTACTCCTCCCTCATCTCTTTCTGCCCCACATCTGGGAATGCTGAAAAGAAAACTTGGATGTTCCCTCTTTTGCCACCAGTGGGAGATTCAAACCATGCTAGGCCCTTCTCACAAGAGGCCCCATCACCTAACCAAAACAAAAAAATTCTCAAGCCTGTGTCCTTTCCTTGCTTTCTTAAGCCATTTTTGGACCAGCATGGGAGGCCCATCCTGCTCTCACCACAAAGCCTCAATATGTCAGTAACAAAACTTTTCGTACTCTCTTGGTATGTATGTAGTGTTATCAGTCTCAACATCTGAAACAAACTTTGGGTGGAGGCTCATTCTGTTGATTCAGGGTGGCTAAAACATTGCATCTCTCATGAGAAGTTCATAGCATGCCTGTTAGCTTTTTCATTACCAGAGGGAGAGCATCTCTCTGACTTCTCCTTTCCTTGACCTCTACACCTTCTTTAAGAAATTTGACTGATTAGGCCAGGCCCATCCAAGGTATTTTGTCTTTTGATTAACTTGAAATCAATTATTAGAGACCTTATACACACTGGCAAAATACTTTCGCCTTTACTGTATAAGATAACATAATTATAGAGGTGATACCTATCACATTTGTCATATTTTATTGTTAGGAGCAAGTTATATGTGCCATCCATATCCAAGGAGATGCCATTGTACAATGGCATGGGCCACTGGGGGTCACGTTTTCATTCACTTACAACAGGTATACATATATCAATTTGTTATTCAATTATTAATTATTTTTTATTTTCTATAACCTTATATATTTTTTATCAAGCTTATTTGCCACAAATTGAGACGGGTGAATTTGTCTCCTACAACTAGTATTTTCTATTTTTCCTTATATCTTCTGTAGTTGTTGCATTCATAATGTTGATGCTAAGCTATTCTGCGTAGATCACCATAAATGTTAGGTCTGCATTGTGGATTACAAAGCTTATCATTGTAAAGTGCCCTTCTTTGTAACAGATGTTTATTTTCTTATTTAAAATCCTGAATTCAATCACTTACCTTTTTAAGGTCACGATATTTGTGTTTTTCTTTGTTTGTTTTCATTTGTCTGGAACATTTTTGTACAAACACGTTGAATTTCTTTTTTAATGAATATTGCTCATCTATAACTCAAAGTTCGATTTTACTTTAGATTCCAATTTTTGATTTTTTCTTTTAGCATGTGAATTTAGCTCATTTACATTTATTTATATATAATAGATATATTTGATATTATTTCTTTGCTTATATGTTCTGCTGTGACTCCTGTTTTTATAGCTTTTAAAATATATTTTGTATATGTCTGCTTTCTGAATTTCCTTCTTTAAAGTTTTGCTGTGTATTACTACTTGCTCTAATGGTTATCTAAAAGGTATTTTAAAAATATCTTTGTACCTCTTTAGACAATATCTGTTTTCTGCTCTGTACAATGCTGGAATTACTATAAACCTTCCTTAGCCAAAACCCTTGGGGCCACATGTTCAGAATTAAAATTTTTAGAATTTTAGAAAAATAACATAGTGCTTATACCATGTATTACATACCAACATGTTGAATTATACCATTAATATTACATTAGTAAAATGTGTGCTCATTCGCATAGTGCACAGAAAGGGAAATTACAAATAGCCTCACATTCAGATCAAGTTTTAAACTGAATGGTTAGATAAGTAAGTTACTATCTTCAGAACTTTTAGGATTTAAGAACTTCAGAAAACGGATTGTAGACCTTTGTACAGTGTTTTCTTCTTTTTTCTCTACCAGCATATTTAACTGATTATATTTTTCCTTTGATTTATCTTTATAACTTCAAATATACCTATATTTCTACCAAATAGCTTAACAGCTTTTAATTATATCTCTGTCAACCAGCCATTTTTAAAAAATTGAGAGGGGGCCGGCACTGTGGCTGAGTGGTTAAGTTTTCGCGCTCTGCTGGGTGGCCTAGGGTTTCGCTGGTTCCGATCCTGGGCCCGGACATGGCATCGCTCGTCAGGCCACGTTGAGGCGGCATCCCACATGCCACAACTAGAAGGACCTGCAACTAAGATAATCAACTATGTACCAGGGGGGATTTGGGGAGATACAGCAGGAAAAAAAAAAAAAAAAGGTTGGCAACAGTTGTTAGCTCAGATGCCAATCTTAAAAAAAAAAAAAATTGAGAAAACTAGAGATGTACAAAAACTCCTACCTTTTTTTCCCCTTTCAATTTTAGAAATTTTATACCATTTTATATTGTCAAGGTTTATAATTTTTATGTTTTTTTCTGGAACTATAATTACCAAATTTATTGCAGACTTTAGTCAAACAATTCATGTACTCAATACTCAATGCTGGAATTTTGCCATAATAATTTAATTCACTAATTGGTTGGCTGGGGTTCATTCTCTAGTAGTTTCCTGAAGAATAAGTACAGGAACAATGCTACCTGGGCACTCCTATGCCTTTGTATTTGTGTTTCTAGTTTTGGCTTTGTGTTTGCACTATTGTTTGGCCAGGCATGTAATTCTTGGACCATTCTTTCTCTCCCTGAGGCTGTGCGGGCGTTGCTCTAAGGTAGTCTAGCCTTGAAGAATATATGCATAGCTGAGCCCTGCCTTTTTCTTTTTTTATAGGAAGTGTGATATTTTATATAAATCTTCAAATTATTATTTTTTTAAGTAAATTCATGAGGCTATTTTAGTGTTGCTTATTTTGTGTCATTTTCCCTCCACATATACAGTGTTTCTTTTAAATATAAAATTTCAAGTAATTTTTGGGGCTGGTCCTGTGGCCGAGTGGTTAAGTTTGCATGCTCCGCTGCAGGCGGCCCAGTGTTTCGTTGGTTCGAATCCTGGGCACCGACATAGCACTGCTCATCAAACCACGCTGGGGCAGCGTCCCACATGCCACAACTAGAAGGACCCACAATGAAGAATATACAACTATGTACCGGGGGGGTTTGGGGGAAAAAAGGAAAAAAGGAAAATCTTTAAAAAAAATTTCAAGTAATTTTTATAAATGGAAATTTTTCTTTAATGGTTTACATAAATAATGTTTTCCTGTTTCATTGTCCTAATTCTTTCCTTGGACACACTCATTCTATATTCGAGCTCCATTTTTCCTTTTATTTTCATATTTTCTCATAATACTTTTTTTCTTTTAGTGAGGAAGATTCTCCCTGAGCTACCATCTGTGCCAATCTTCGTCTATTTTGTATGTGGGATGTCTCCATAGCATGGCTGATGCGTGAAGTAGGTCCACACCTGGGATCCAAACCTGCAAACCTGGGCCACCAAAGTGGAGCACATGAAACTTTAACCACTCAGCCATGGAGCCAGCCCCCTCATATTTTCTCATAATACTTTTAAAAAATCAAAGTATAACTCATATACCATAAAATCTACTCTTTTGGACTGCACAATTCAGTGGATATTACTATATTCACAAAGTTGTGCAACCACGACAACTACTTAATTCTAATTTTATCACCCCAAAAGGAACCCCATACATGTTAGCACTCACCTCTCCTTACTCCTTTCTTCTGGACCCTGGCAATTACAAATCTGCTTTCTGTCTCTATGGATTTGCTTATTTTGGATATTTCATGTAAATGGAATTATACAATATATGAACTTTTGTGTCCAGCTTCTTTTACTTATAATAATGTTTTAAAGGTTCATCCATCTTCTTAGATATATCAGTACTTTCTTCCTTTTTATGGCTGAATATTATTCTATTTGTGGATATATCACAATTTGTTTATTCATTCATTAGTTGATGCACATTAGGTTGTTTCCACTTTTTGCCTATTATGAATAACACTACTATGATCATGCATGTACAAGTTATGTGGACATATGTTTTAATTTCTCTTGGTTACATATCCAAGAATAGAATTGCTGGGTCATATGGTAACTCTATGTTTAACCTTTTGAGAAACTGAGAAACTGTTTTCCAAAGTCCTGTACCATTTTATACTCCTATTAGAAGTTTATGATGGTTCCAATTTTTCCACATCCTTTCCAACACTTGATTATAGCCATGCTAGTGGATGTGAAATGGTATCTCATTGCAGTTTTGATTTGCATCTCCCTAAAGACTAATGATGTTGAACATGTTTTCATATGCTTATTGGCCATTTTTATATCTTTTTTGGAGAAATGTCCATTCAAATTCTTTGTATTTTTTTAAATTGGATTGTATTTCTTATTGTTGTGTTGTAAGTGTCCTTTATATATTTTGACTACTAGATCCTTATCCAACAGCCCTGGTGGTCTAGTGATTAAGATTCAGCACTCTCATCGCCATGGCCCAGGTTTATTTCCTGGTCATGGAACAACCCATGTGTTGGTTGTTGCACTGTGGCAGCTGTATGTTGCTGAGATGTTGAAAGCTATGTCACTGGTACTTCAAATATTAGCAGGGTCACCTATGGTGGAGAGGTTTCAGAGGAGCTTCTAGACTAAGACAGATATGAAAGAAGGAACTGGCCACCAACTTCTGAAAAAATTGGCCATGAAAACTCTATGAATAGCAATGGGGTGTTGTCTGATATAGCCCTGGAAAGTGAGAGAATGGTGCAAAGAGAACAGGCCGGTTTCTGCTCTGTTGTACCAAGGGTCACCAGGGGTTGGAATAAACTCAAGAGCATTAACAACAAAGACCCTTATCAGACATATGATTTGCAAATATATTCTCCCATTCTCTTTTTACTTTTTGACAATGTGCTTTGAAGCACAAAAGTTTTTTATTTTAATAAAGGCTAATTTATCTTTTAAAAATATTTTTTGTTGCTTGTGATTTTGGTGTCATATCTAAGAAGCCATTGCCTGGTGAAGATTTATACCTGTGCTGCTTCTAAGAAGGTGTCTTCTCAGGTCTTTCCTGGGCATGTGCACATCCTTATGTGTATGTATGGCCTTCTAGATCCCTAAGAATATGTCAAATCTTTTCAAAAAGTCTATGGACCTCTCTGTCCCCAGTTTTTCCTTTTAAGCTTTTTGGTTACTCTGTTATTTCTCCAACTATTATTCACTGTCTCTGGTCGATGCAATATTAAACAATTGTTTCTGATTCATTTTGTCAAACACCTCCACGGAAACAGCTGTTCCTACACGGGAAACTCTGAATCAGATCGGATAAAAACAGCCTTGCAAGTGTGGTCTTCCAGAGAATCATCAGACAATTCAAATAATTACAATTCTTTGAAAATTGGGCTTTGAAGGAGCTCTGTTCTGTCCTCTCTGGTCACTGCAAAGCTTTTGGTTTTCACCATGATGGCAGACTGACTCTTAAGGTTGCTACAGAACTGGGAAGAGGAATATGGGAGTAGAAGTTGTTGAACTGCTTCAAAGTTTATCGTTCTTGCCAACATTGTCTTTTTTTTTTAAAATAAACCTTCTGGGTTGTTGTAAAACTTTGGTTAATTTGCAAAGTTATGAAAAAGTTCATTCTGATGATTTTTGCCAGTATTCTCTTTACTTTTATGAAAGAGAATATTTTTGGAAGTCCTTAATCTGCCATTTTCACTGACGTCACTTCTCTGATTCTATTTAACTTATTCGTTTTCATTTTGTTTGCTTGCTTCACACTTTCTTCTCCATGTTTCTTATTGTTTTTGTGATTTTTGCTCTATTTTAAACTTCATTCTCTTTTAAGTAATGTCTTGATTACCATAATGATTTAAATTTTTTCTTTCACTTGTGTTGATTTTGTTTTCTTTCTTTTGTTAAATTTCTAAAGCACCCTCAGCTCTTTTATTTGTGCTTTTTAATCCTGTTTTATGGAGGCTAAACAAGTTTATTTTTTAAGAGCTTTTTATATGAACCGAGTCAGTGGTGTGTGCTCTGGACAAACATTGATTCTCCTTCATTCATTGCATTTAGTATAGGTATGTGAGTTCTTAAAGTCATATTCTTCCAAAGCAACTTTAAATTGTCACAGCATTGTTGTTTGTAATGCAAAGTATCTCTCCTCCACCCATGTTTTACAGATATGTTTCTCTTTCAAAATATGACTTTTCTGTATGATTTTTCATTTGTCTACCTTCTTCTTGAGACTCTACATTAAATGGAAATCAAGGCAGTCTTCCATAGCAGCCTCATACCTGTTAGTATTATTATAGTAAATTTTTTATGGTTTTGAAACTCAAGCTATACCATTTCCTATGTGTAGGGGTGATCTATTAGCTTTTTCTGAAATCCACAATGATAGGTATCTTCTCTGAGTGTCTCCATGCACGTCTATTTCATCTTCACTACATTTTGTTTTTCACCTTTCTTTCCTCATTTTATGGTCCATGTTTTAAAAATTCTTTTAATTTCATTTGGGAAGGTTTATTCAATTCTGCTTTTTCACTCTCTTGGATATCTTAGATGAATTCTAGAAGAAATAATAGAAAAGCATGAGTTTATGTTGCCATATTAAGACTGGCAATTTCAGTCCTAGCTTGTTTAACTTTACATACAACTAAAGAAGGAATAATTAATTTTAGCAGTTGCAATGAGCATATGCAATATCACACTAGAAAGTATGCTTTGAATTTTATTCACCATAAAATTAATTAGTTTAAATTATTTGCTTCAAGTATCTTGCTAGGTCCCTTGGGCCCAATGATAATTATTTATACAGCATCTTTTCTGTGATGGAGATTAAGGCTTTAATTAAACATTAAGTGTTTTACATGAAGATAAAACATATAGATCTAAGCCTAAGTTACAATTGACTTTGGAGCTATAAACTCAGACTGCATGGGTTGAAATCTCACCTCTAACACTATCTGTGTGACTTGGAGCAATTTACTAAACTTTAAGTCTCACTTTTCTAATCTTCAGGATAGGGATAATCAAAAACCAAACCAAAAACTATCATTTAGATTTATCGTAATGATGTAATAAAATAATGTACATAACATAGTGGCTGGCATATAATAAATACGTGATGCATATTGGCTATTTTATAGTTAGCTATTTTAATATATACAGAACATACATAATAGGCATATGTTCTAACCAAGTGGATTAATTAGCTAAGGTGATTTTTAACTATGGAGGTTTCTGATTTAAAAAAAAATTTCCTGATTTAAAAAATGGAAACATCTTTTAAAATGCCATAAAATAATCTGAATGTTTGAAGGAAAGCTATAGTGCTTTATTCCTGGCAGAGGCTTTTCCTGTGTATCCTTTGATCTTCTTAGCAACCCAGTGAGATATACAGATCAGACTGGAAGAGAAATAGTAAGAATAACAATACATTTCTCTATGTAAAATGTCATGTGGTGATGACTTTTTACTAACATTGTCATGAAATTGGAGTTATATGGTGAAGTGGAGGGCATTTTATTTTTTTCATAAAGTGTAGTCATTACTGTTTGGGGAGGGAGGCTTATTTTTTTCTTTTATGAGGAAGATTGGCCCCGAGCTAACATGTGTTGCCAACCTTCCTCTTTTTGCTTGAGGAAGATTGTTGCTGAGCTAACATATGTGCCAGTCTTCTTCTATTTTATGTGGGATACTGCCACAGCATGGCTTGAGGAGAGGTGCTAGGTCTCCACCCAGGATCTGAACCTGCGAATCCCAGGCTGCTGAAATGTAGTGCGCGAACTTAACCACTATGCAACTGGGCCGGCACAAGGGCATTCTTTTTTGGAGGCAGACAGAACCAGATCTGGCTTTGTAAATTACTAGCTGTGTGATCTTTAGCAGATTACTTAACACCTCTGAATTCCATCTATTATATTACAATGATAACGAGACTATCTCATTCCAAAGAGTTGTTTTGGAGATTGAGAAGTTATTAGTTACTTCCCTTCACTCCTCTGATTTTTGCAGTATTGATGGTTCCAAAGCAAACATTTTAAGTAATGATTTTCTTAACTGTTGCTACAACTAGGGAAGCCATTGTTGAAAGAGTTTAAGGTTAAATGGATAGAGTCAGAGAATGATAGAGTGGTTAAACATTCTTTTCTAAAATGGTATTATTGATATAGAATGTGAGCTTCCTGAAGATCTTTCATTTCCTTATGCCAGCATCTAGCAGAGAGCTTGGTGGTGCTCCATGAATGCTTGTTAAATTAATATACTTGTAAGTAAGGGCCAAGTTTAGTTCAAGGCCACAACTAGGTTGGTGAAGAACTCCCAGGTTCTTCTATGTAGAAGCTGTCTGTGAGTGGGTATTGGAGTTAACCTAGGGATTAGCTACTGGTTACCTCTGTGTGGAGACGGGTAAGGAAAAGAGAGGAAGTTCCAGTAGTAGTTTCCTAGGGCTGCCTTAACAAATTACCACAAACTGATGGCTTAAAATAACACAAATTTATTCACTTATAGTTGCAGACATCAGAAGTCCAATACAGAGTTAAAATCAAGGGCTTGGTGGGACTGTATTCCCTCTGAAGGCTGCAGAGAAGCATTAGTTTCCTTGTCTTTTCCAGCTGCTGGGATCTGCCCACTTTCCTTCCTGATGCTTTCCCTTATCTTCAAACTCAGCAACAAAGCATTGAGCCCTCACAATGTATCATTCTGGTCTCCCTCTTCTGCATTCCTCTTACAATTTTTAGGACCCCTGTGATTACATTAGAATGATTTGAATGATCCAGGATAATTTCCCCATCTCTATTTAACTTAATCACATGTGTGTGGGGGCTCAAAATTGGCCACCTCAAAATGTATCTCTTTGACTTGATTATTTTTAAGAACAGAAGACTCTGAAAGAAACTTCAACCTTCCTCCCTAACTGCCTAAAATAATTTAAGATAAAAGGTCTGGCCCCAGGACAGGTCATCACCATAGATATCTCTGGGTATTGGTAGACTGTGAGAGTCCTTGCTAAGCCCATTCTTATCAGTTATGTTTACCGAACAATTTCTTTTCCATTTTCATGTGAATTTCCTTCCTCTCCTTTGAAGTCCCAAACTGATATCCCCAACACCTTCCTTTGTCTTTAACTGAAGATGATATTTAAGGTAACAGCTTCAGCCATTCTGGTGAGTTACCCAGTTTTCCTGTGATTCTCCCATCTACATGTGTTATAAAACTTTCTTTGAAATTCTCCTGTTATTCTGTCTCATGTTGATTTAATTTGTAGACCAGCCAAAAGGACCTAGAGGGTGTAGAGGGTTTGTCTTCCTCATCTACAGTTTGCTGACTTGGACGAGATAAAATCTCACTGGCTGGACACTGCACACTGCTGGCCTATTGCAGTTAAGAGATTCTGGACCCCTGACAAGAACCAGTAGGAGGTAAGAGTTCTTACTATGTCAGTCTCTCAGATTTCTGCCTGCAAAGTCCAATGGAAGTTAGAGTGTTGAGGGTTTTTTCATTTTCTAAATTTAGATTAGTAGGTGAAAATATTGGTGAAGCTAGCTTCTTGGACTCAGTGGCTCTAGGAAATTTGGTTGGTACTCATTAGTTAATTAATCCTTTTCCTCCCAGAGATAGTCACTATTTTTCCTTTCTCTGTCTTTTTTGTTGTTTGTCATAAGACACTGGCATCTCTATAATCCTGTTGTCTGGGACTATGCATATGAGGTGAAAACTGTTGCTAAGGACATCTTGGAAGCCAAAAAGGCCACAAATTTGGTGGATGCATGTCAAGCAGTCAAGAGCCATTAGATCACTCGCCACCTCAAGAAGTCTCCTGTGAAAGGATAAGTTGGGTCATGGAATGGGGTAGATGACACAGGTCCCCACCAACCTCAAGAAGATGTCCATGCAATGACAAGGTACTCTGTAAAACCACACATCTTCCTCAACCTCATGGCACTTCCCTTCTAGGTATTAATTTGGATCTGAGAGACCCAAGGCTTAGCTAAAACTTTTAATGTGCATATTAGATGAGTTTTTTTCTTTTGTCTTGTTCTAAGTCTTGAGAGGTTGGCTTTGTGACCTTTCTGGTCTCTGCCATCTAGAGGATGCATGTACCAGAATGCATCTTGGTGACCAGCTGAGTACACTGGAGTTCCAGGACACACTCTCTTTGGCTGTATCAGCTCTCAGGGGAGTTTGTCCTAAGGAGTCCCAATTGCTTTCATAAGGGACTTTCACAACCTTCATTGCTTATTGTGCAACGATAGGCTTTGCCTTCTTAGACTATGTTTTGGGAGTGAACTTTCTGGATCTCTTTTGAGGATATTACTTTCACCCATAGTTAAGCTTATTGGTATGAATCTCTATTAAGATCCATCAATGTGGCCAGACAATGGACCATTTAAAGTAGAAAAACTTCTAAACTGAGAAAAATATTTCTGAGAGCTCTCATCACAATTGTTTTATTGGTATCTATGAAAAGGCCAAACTGAAAAGGAAATACAGAAAGTAATAATGACTAGCCTTAAGACCCTGACTCCAGCTACAGTTAAATTGAGAAAATGGAAAAGTGTAAGTGCAGATAAGATTATAAAAGTTGGAATGTTTGAGCTAATTTTATATAAAGAGGTAATATCAACTTTATCTGAGTATGTTTTGAAATGTCTGACTAGGAATGCTTACCCTGTCCAAAATTATAAGACCAAGACCTGTTGATAAAGTCCTAATGAAAGCTGTGATTAGGGGTATAGAAGTTGATGAAATTCAGATAAAGTTTTGGAAAAAAATGATATGTTTATGGGCTATATGTGAAGTGATTGTATCTCTCTTTGCCTATTGCATTATAGATTGTATTGTGGGGGTAAGGAAGGTCGTGGGAAGATGGGAGCAGAAACTCTACATCATAAAGGCACAGAGAATGCAATCAAGTGTTCTTGAAGATGGAGTTTCTGGGGCATATTTGCATTCTCAGTTTCTAATATCTCAATCTTTCATCTCAATTAATGTCTAGGAGTGTTTGGAGAGGAACAGCTTTGAGATTGGCAAAGGTGAGAACTTTGAATTGCTTTCTAGAGCCTTACCTCTGGCCTTGCAGAGATGTGCAAGACAAAGATAGTTGCTTCCATTTCCCCAAAGAGCTGGATTACAGTCTGAATGACAAAAGAGGCTGACTCATCCCTCCAGCTACACCATTCCAATTGGTTCTTTATATCAGGGAAATTTTTAACTTAAGAGGCAAATCAAAAGGTTTGTATGTTTTAAAAATTTCATTACAATGTATCACATCTTTAAAAGTTTGCACAAAAAATTTAACAAAGGCTTGTTTTTCACAAAGCACAAAGCATTTATCAAAGCCTGTCCTTGGAAATGCAACTGTTCCTCATAAACTAGTGAGTTTTCTATTGCACGTGATCCATAACAAAAATTTAACAGAAGCTATAAGGTCTCTGTCTATTTCTACCTGTCTGTACATGTATGTCCATACATATATCTTATAAGTGTAAGAGTTTTTTTACCTCCAGATAGTATGGCCAAAATTAAGAACTCTGTTTCTTTGGCTTAAATTAAGCACCTGCACAAATTATTTCTATATGTAATGGAAACTAACCCAAATATCTTTCAAGTTAATGTGATATAAAATAATCTTTGGTAAATGAAAAACTTGTTTAAATTTGTTGGTTTGATTAAAATATACATGTCCTCAGAGTTATCAGTGTTTGATATGATGCAGACATGCAGCCAGGGTTTACTAGTGAAAGAAGCTCATATTATCCCTGTTACAAATTTGTCAGCAAAAATATCTTGGAATAATAGCTAATTTTGTCAAACATCCCTCAAAGTTTTTGTGGGTAAATTAACATAATTGTGGGGAACACATGATTTAAGTCTAAGTGAGATAAGAATCTATAGATAAACTTTTAACACTAATTATAGTTTATGGCATGTGTATTTAAAATAACTTCGAAAATCTCTATGGTAACTTGAAACTTTGAAGTTTTCCTAGGTTAAATTAAATGATAAAAATTCATTGAATATCTAGATCATTTCCAAATAAGATAAAATATTAGAAAGTAATTACTAAATAGAGGTTTACCTACTTTGTATTCTTATTACAGAGAAACTAAAAAGTGTTTGGGTCTATTAGTAAGCATGTCTTGTATTTTATTAAAAGATTGAGCTATAAAGTAGTGTGTTTCTAGAAATTATAAAAAGCATTTATAAACTTGCCAAGCCACAGAATACTATGTAAGATAATGTCTTTTCAGTAAAGAAGGTATAAAGCATGGAAATATTTTTGTTTATTTAGTTAAGAAAGAGAAATTCGTCCTGAAGTACTAGGAGATGAAAAAGGAGGCATGGGACAAATTCTGAACATAAAAAGAAAGTTATAGAAGCTTTGTGAAAGAAAAATTCTGAAAAAAAGAGTTGTGCATGGTCAAGATGGCTAAGATTGAAATGAATTTAATTAAGTAAATGGGTTTTAATATCAAAAGTAAGCTAATACAAAATTAGAATTTTTTTTTTTTGAGGAAGATTAGCCCTGAGCTAACTACTGCCAATCCTCCTCTTTTTGCTGAGGAAGACTAGCCCTGAGCTAACATGTATGCCCATCTTCCTCTACTTTATATGTGGGACGCCTACCACAGTATGGCATGCCAAGCGATGCCATGTCTGCACCCAGTATCTGAATTGGCAAACCCTGGGCGACCAAAGCAGAATGTGTGCACTTAACTGCTGTGTCACCAGGCTGGCCCCAAAATTAGAATTATTTTCCCCTTTCTCTTAAAAGGATAGTTTTCTTGAACTTTTAGTCTGCTTTTGATAGATTATAAAAGGGTTTTTATTTGAGTAGTCTATCAGAAGGATAGCGATTTTGTGTTTTATCAAAACAAATTTCCTGTATTGGTTTTATCAGGTCTTTAATCACAGATGTTAAAGTTTTTCTTACAGCTATTTAATTTTCTGCATTTGCCTGAAAATCTTTAATGGACACAATAGACCAATGGATAACTAAGCATTGTTTCATAGGGACCTATGATATTATGTGGGTAAATGTATTGATATAATTGTTTTAAAAGATATATAACATTCCTAAAATGCTGATCTGTCCTGGTTGTCAGTCACAATTCTAGTTATTATTTTAAAGTGGTGTATGTCACAGAAATAACCAAATTTCTTTGTCAGTTGCCATTTTTAAGTCCTTTGTTATTTGCAGACAGCTTTACTCTGATGCTTTTGCAAATGTCTTCATCTTTACAAAGATTCTTGGAAAGAATTCTGACACTTACTCTAGAATATAGGTTTCTGATAATCTTTCAGATCACAAAACTGAACTGAGTAAAAAAAAATGCAAAACTCTAATGGAGAAACTGATGACTTCATGAAACTGCTAACAGAAGATTAAGATCAAGAATTGATTACACAGGACTGAATGAACTGATGAGGATGATTATAATTTTTAAGACTTTTCTTTTGAAATATTATTTTTTAAAATGTTTTGTTTTTTCAGATTTAAGGGAAACTTTTTCTCCTAGGGTAACTATGACCTAATAATTTGGTAAATTATATTTTTGTAAACAGAATTGAAACATTTCTCTTTTTTCCCCACCTGATCCCTCCAGTATCTGAAAAGTTTTAATGAATGAATATTCTTATTTTCATGGCAATTTAGTTAGTTGCAGAAGTTCAATAAGAATCTCTTCTCCTTATAACAGGACACAACTGGAAACATTGGTTATATTACCAAAGCTTTGATTGGAATGTCATATTTGAGAGAAACAGGCATAAACTCAGATATGACCAGGCAGCTTTTGAGAAACAAAGATTGGACTTTATGGAATAAAGCCACTTGGAAATATTGACCTGGTTTACAGGGCTCCCAGGTAACCATACCGGGTATGTAAAGAAGGTCACTTATCTGGCAGGTCCGAGGAACCTCAATATTTTGGAAACTCAAAAGAAGAAAGGAATTCACTTAAATTTGTAGCCATTATAGGTTTTGTCTGATAAGTCCTTGGCTTGGCTTTCCTGGCCCTGAGAGAACTTTAAAGTTCAATCTGAATTTCCTTATAAAAACCCCCAGCAAAACAAATTTGAGAGCTTATAGGATCAATTGCTATTCTTGCTATACACATGTAAATAATTGGGCCAAATTTATTGAAACTAGACTTATTTTTCAAACCAGTTCATCTTAATTTGGCTATCTTTGGTAAAAATGAGGGTTATTTGAGAGAGAGAAACTATGTTTTAGTAAAAAACTATAATACACATTTGTGAATATTAGATTCTAGTTCTCTTAATTGTCTGTGAGGTTTTTGTTTTCTACCTGTAAACTGAACTGAATCCTGAATTCATCTACTCTCCTGAAATATCTGGCTGCAAATCTCCAAATGAATGTTTTCAATTTTTTTTCCATCATTTTAATTTGAAATCATTGGTAACTGAAACCATCCTTTTTCTTGAAGCCCTGCACACTGAAACTTGATATAAATTTTGTAAAGATCACCACAAATCATGCATGTTGCTATGTAAGCCCCTCAAAAGATACTTGAACACCTGATGACATCATCAAGGACATTTTAAGCTACAAAAGATGCTTCAACCTGGATATCTAAAATTCTTCTTGACTGGCTGTCCACTAGGCTCAGAAACTTGTTTATAATTTGCTCCAACCATTAACTTTGTTTTCATTTTTGTTTCTATAAAATGCTTGCTATTAAATACCTATTGCTTGCTTACACAATATAGGCCTAACTTGGGAGTACACCTGCATCATTACCTTCTGAAATGAATTTAACTGGACTGACCTATTATCAGGACTAAGAAATGTATCAGTTAGATGAAACAATCTACAAATTCAGTTTCTGGACTATGAAACTTCTTAAAGTTTCAAAGGACTGTGAAACTTCTTATAGTTTCAAAGGTGGGACAGTGAGGATCAGAATTGGCCACCCCAAAATGTGTCTCTTTGGCTTGATTATTTTTAAGAACAAAAGATTGTGAAAGAAACTTTGACTTTCCTTCCAATTTCCTAAAAGAATTTATGATAAAAGACCTGGCCCCAGGACAGGCCATCACCATAGATATCTCTGGGTATTGGAGGACTGTGAAGGTCCTTGCTAAGCCCATTCTTATCAAAGTTCTGTTTACCAAACGTTTGCTTTTCAATTTTCATGTGAATTTCCTTCCGTCTCTTTGAAGTCCCAAACTACTACCCCCAACATCCTTCTTTGTCTTTAGCTGAAGATGATATTTAAGGTGACAGCTTTCGCCATTTGGCAAGTTACTCAATTTTCCTGGGTTTCTCCCATGTACATGTGTTATAAAGCTTTGTTTGATTTTCTCCTGTTATTCTGTATTCCATCAATTTAATTCATAGCCCAGCCAGAAGGACTTAGAGAGGGTAGAAGATGTGTCATCCTCCCCTACATCTGCAAAGTTTGTTTCTGCCATTTAAAGTAGCATATTTGCACATTTGAAGGATTAGGATGTAGACATCTTTGGGGGAACATTATCCTGCCTATGAGAAAGCTCTCTGGCAAAGATAAATTACATTAGAATATAGCCTGGGTGCAAGGCTAGGGCACTTTCCTGCTCAACAGCAGGTAAGGCAAGCTGCCTTCTCTGTGCTTCTGGCAGATCCTCTACTATTTATTTTCCTCCAAACCAAAGCAGCATTGATCAAGCTCTGCCTCTTCTCATGTACTTAGGTATTCATGTTGGTGACACCCCTTGCATTTCAATGTATTTCTCCCAGTTGTCCCAGATTTAGCAAATGGCTAATACTTAAATGAGTTTAAAGATGATTGGAAGCAACTATCACCTCTCAGTGCCTTTTAGGAATATAATACATTGAAAAGAACAGGGTGGGGTGGTGCTTGGGAAAAGAATTGCACTTATGGCAGATTCTTCTGCTAGCACAGTCACCTTACTGTAAATAATTGTCTTCCACTGAGTTTTGGGTGGCTTATCAATTTCTCTACAAGTTAAACATCATGTAAAGTGCCCACTCCCCCTTGAAAACAGCCAATTTCATAGCAATTGAGGCTAAGAGAGGTTAAGAAATTTGCCCAAGATGATGTAGCTAGTATAGACTAAATTTTCTAGCCATGCCTCTGTGTGCCTTCTTCTCAGTTCTGCATTTCTCAGTGACTAAATAGTGTCAGAGAGTCAAGGATATCTCATTTCTGAGTATTCAAGCAATCAGGTAGGGAGCAAACAATTTCAGGACCCCTTTAAAATATCTAAAATACAGCCTTAGCCTCTCTACATGAAGAGCTCTCTAGAAGCACAAATTTAAGGTAAGCTAAGTATTTTTTTCCATTGTGACTGCCTTAGACCATTTCAACCTCCTTTCTACTCTTATTTAATTTTTGTATGTAGCTATATATGTATGTATTTCACTGCCTGATCTAACCCTGATTCTTCTCAGACCCCCTCACATTCACACACACCTAAACAGTCATTCTCTCTCCCTTTAAAAAAATAGTGCTTATACGGTATTCATTCCTTTTGTTATGCATCATAAAAAACAAAGTCAGGTTCAAGTTCTTATTGAATGAAGAAATTCCCCCCCCCCTTATTCTTAGGATCAACTGCAGGAAAAATATTAGAGTTTTTTTAAACTCTAAAAAATTAGAGTTTAAGTCAGTTAGGCTTGGATGCAAACAGTAAAGTCTATATTAGGGTAACCATGTTTGTTTGTTTAGAGTCAGAGAATAAAGGAACCAAAAGAAAACCAAACAGCTTTCTAGGGACCAACTTAACAAAACCATTCTGTCAAAGCCTATTTAGTCTATTAAGAAAGACAAATTGGCTTGCTCTGATCTATTGCCCCTTTAGGCCAAAGTGAATTGACAGTCCAATTATAAAGCATCTGAAGTCAGTTTAAGCATGCTTTTCAAATGAAATCAACATACTTTTATTGATGGTGGTGTTGGCGGTAGTTATTCGTTAACTTCAATCTGTTATAATCTATTTTAACCTGAACTAGCTTTAAAACATTTAAAAGGAAATTGCCAAGGAAACTATGAAAACCAAACATAAAAACAGAGGGTAAGATGGTAGTTACCAGGGGCTAGAGGTGGCGGATGAAGAGAGATGCTTTTATGGGTACAAACTTGCAACACATGACAAATAAGCCCAAGAGATCTAACGCACAGCATACAAGAACAGTTTTGTATTATAATCATCAAAATTGCTAAGAGATTAGACCTTAATTATTCCCATCCCAAAAAAGAAATGACAATCTTGTGACTTGATAAATTTGCTAACTAATGCTACAATGACAATCATGTTACAATATATAAATGTATCAAATAAACAGGTTGTACACCTTAAACTTACACAATGTTATATGTCAAATAAATTTCAATAAAAAATTTTAAAGATACTGCCAAGTCATTTTTGCAATCTTTTACTCATTCCAGAGGTTCATTTCCCTTTTTGTAATAACCTTAAAATTACTTTTTCTCTTATATTTGTATTTTCTCTTTTCCTTCTATTTTTGGTGAGCATTGCTCCCATTCTCCCTTCCCCACTCATAGAACTCATGTCTTTAAAGAAAGTTTTCTGTTTAAACCTTGTAATTTTCAGCTTCTGTGTCCCTGTTTTAGAGGACAATTGCTATTTACATGCAGAGAAATTGCATATGTCAGTAGAAATTCTGAGATGATGCTTGTTTGTCAACTGCTTTAAACATTAGCTAGAACACAAAGTAACGCTCATTGGACTTGGCAAAAAATAATAATAGTGAATTTTGTGCTTACTTTGGAAGAGGTACTTTATTATTAAAATGACAGGGTAGAAGCTAAACTATAATCCAAATGCAAAGTTAAATTGAATGAAATATAATGGCCTAATTTAGTAGCAGTTTTTAGCAATCCAAAATTTTATCAAAAGCACAAATACAAAATAGAAAAAGAAATTGTGACATTAAAAACATAAATGTGTGGAGGGAGATAAAAATGTAGGGTGTTAGAATGTGTTCAAACTTGACCGTAAATATAGGTTGTTTTACGTAAGCTTCATGGTAACAAAGCAAAACTTACAGTAAATATGCAAAAGATGAAGAGAACTGAATCTAAGCATACTACTACAGCAAAATCATCAAATCACAAAGGAAGAGAGCAAGAAAAGAAGAAAGGAACAAAGGAACTACAAAACAGCCAGAAAACAATTAATGAAACAAAAATACATCTGTACCAATCAGTAATTACTTTAAATGTAAATGGACTAAATTCTCCAATCAAAAGACACAAGTGTCACTGAATGAATGAAAAAAACAAGACCCACGTATCTACTGCCTATAAGAGACACAATTCAGATGTACGGACACACACAAACTAAAAGTGAAGGAATGGAGAAAGTTATTCCATGCAGATGAAAACCAAAGAAAGTCTGACAAACATCAGACAAAATAGAATTTAAGACAAATATTCTAATGAGACAAAGAAGGTCATTATGTAATGATAAAGAAATCAATCTAAAAAGAAGATACATTTGTAAATATTTATGCAAACAACATAAGAGAACCTAAATATATAAAGCAAATAAAAACAAGACCTAAAAGGAGAAATACACAGCAATACAATAATATTTAGAGACTTTAATACACTACTTTCATCAATGGATAGATCACACAAACAGAAAATCTACAGGGAAATATTGACCTCAAATAACATGTCAGACCAGATAGATTTAACAGACATACAAAATATCAAATTCAAAAGCAATAGAATACACGCTCTTCTCAAGCACACGTGAAACATTCTCCAGATAGATCATATATTAGGTCACAAAACAAGTCTTAATAGATTTAAGAGGATTGAAATAACATCAAACATCTTTTCCAAACACAGTGCTATGAAACCAGAAATCAATTACAAGAAGAAAACTGGAAAATTCACAAATATGTGGAGATAAAACAACATACTCCTGAATAACCAATGGGTCAAAGAAGAAATCAAAAGAAGCAAAAAAAATACCTTGAGACAAATGAAAACAGACATACAATATACCAAAATTTACGGGATGCAGCAAAATCTGTTCTAGGTGGGAATTTCCTAGCAATAAAATGCCTACATTAGGAAACAAGAAAGCTCTTAAATAAATAACCTAACTTTACACTTCAAGGAACTAGAAAAAGAAAAACAAGTAAAGCCTAAAGTTAGTAGGAGGAAAGAAATAACAAAGAAATCAATGAAATAGAGACTAAAAAGGCAATGGAAACAATCAATGAAACAAGAGCTGGTTCTCTACATATAAACAAAATAGATAAACCTTTAGCCAGACTCACCAAGAAAAAAAGAGAGAGGACCTAAATGAATAAAATCAGAAATTAAAAAGGGGGTGTACAATTGATATCACAGGAATACAAAGGATCATAAGAGACTATTATGAATAATTATATGCCAACAAATTAGACAACCCAGAAAAAAAAGGATAAATTCCTAGAAACATGGAACTTACTAAGACTGAATCATAAAGAAAAAGAAAATTTGAACAGACTGATTACTAGTTAAGGAGATTGAATCAGTAATCAAATATCTCCCAACAAACAAAAGCCCAGGACAAGACAGCCTCACTGGTTAATTCAACAAAATTCAAAGTACCAATTCTCAAACTCTTCTGAAAAAAACAGAGGAAGAGGGAATACTTCAAAACTCATTTTACCAGGCCAACATTACTCTGATACCAACACCAGACTAGGATGACACAAAAAAGAAAGAAACTAAATTGAACAACAGATTAAAAGGATCATATACCACAATCAAGTGTGATTTCTTCCAGAGATGCAAGGAAGGTTCTTCATCTGCAAATCAATCAGTGTGACATACCACATTAAAAACATGAAGGATAAAAATCATATGGTCATCTCAATAGATGCAGAAAAAGCATATGACAAAATTCAATGTCTATTCATGATTAAAACTCTCAATAAAGCAAGTGTGGAGGGAACATCCCTCAAAATAATAAAGGCCCCTTATGAAAAACCCACAGCTAACATTATACTCAACAGTGAAAAGCTGAAAACTTTTCCTCTAAGATCAGGAATAGGATCCTATGCCCACTTTCATGACTTTTATTTGACATAGATTTGGAAGTCCTAGCCTGAACAATTAGGTAAGAAAAAGAGATAAATGGCATCCAAATCAGAAAGGAATTCTTTAATTCTTAAAAGTGTCTCTATTTGCTGATGACATTATGTATAGAAAACCCTAAAGACTCCACCAAAAACCTATTAAAACTAACAAGTAGGGGCTAGCCCAGTGGCACAGCGGTTAAATTTGCATGTTCCACTTCTCGGCAGCCCGGGGTTCACCGGTTTGGATCCCGGGTGCGGACATGGCACTGCTTGGCATGCCATGCTGTGGTAGGCGTCCCACATATAAAGTAGAAGAAGATGGGCACGGATGTTAGCTCAGGGCCAGGCTTCCTCAGCAAAAAAAGGGACTGTCAGTAGTTAGCTCAGGGCTAATCTTCTTCAAAAAAAGAAAAAAGAAAACTAATAAGTAAATTCAGTAAAGTTGCAGGATACAGAGTCAATATACAAAACTCTGTTGCATTTCTATACACTAATAGTGACCTATCAGAAGAGAAATTAAGAAAATAATCCCATGTACAATTGCATCAAAAAGAATAAAACACCTAGGAATAATTTTAACCCAGAGGGTGAAAGACCTATATACTGAAAACTATGACATAGATGAAAGAAAGTAAGAAGTCACAAATAAATTGATAGATACATTGTGTATACTGACTATAAGAATTAATATTGTTAAAATGTCCACACTCCACAAAGTAATCTACAGGCTAAGTGCAATCCCTATCAAAACTCTTATGTCATTTTTCAAAGAAGTAGAACAAACAATCCTAAAATTTATATAGAACCACAAAAGACTCCAAATAGTCAAAGCAATCTTGAGAAAGACCAAAGTTGGAGGCATCACACTTTCTGCTTTCACACTATATTACAAAGCTATAGTAAAACCATATGATATTGGCGAAAAACCAGACATATAGATCAATGGAACAGAAAAGACAGCCCAGCAATAAACCCATGCAAATATGGTCAACAAATTTATGGCAAAGCAGCCAAGAATAAACAATGGGAAAAGGGCAGTTTCTTCAGTAAACGATGTTGGGAAAACTGGACAACCACATGCAAAAGAATGAAATCAAACTCCTTTCTTACGTCATACACAAAAATCAATTCAAAATGTATTAAAGACTTGAACATAAGACGTGAAACCATAAAACTCCTGGAAGAAAGCATAGTGGGTAATATCCTTGAAATTGGTTTTGGTGATGAGATATTAGATTTGAGACCAAAAGCACAGCAACAAAAGTAAAATAAACAAGTGGGATGACATCAAACTCAAAAGCTTCTGGACAAACAAAGGAAACCATCAACAAAATGAAATGGCAACCTATGGAACAGGAGAAAATATTGCAAATCATATATCTGATAAGGGATTAATGTCCAAAATATATCAAGAACTCATACAACTCAATAGCAAAAAGACAGACAATTTGGTTAAAAAATGGGCCAAAGATCTGAATAGATATTTTTCCAAAGAAAATACAAATGGCCACAGGTATATGAAAAGGTGCTCAACATTACTAACCATCAGGGAAATGCAAATCAAAACTAAGAGCTATTACCTCACATCTGTTATGAAAGCTATCATCAAAAAGACAAGAAATAGCAAGCTTTGGTTAGGATGTGGAGAAAAGGGAACACGTGAACTGTTGGTGGGAATATAAATTGGTACAGCTACTATGGAAAGTAGTATGGCAGTTCATCAAAAAATTAAAAATAGAACTACCATATGATCCAGTAATTCCACTGCTGTATATATACCTAAAGGAAATAAAAGCTCTAATACAAAAAGATGTCTGCATCCCCATGTTCATTGCAGCATTATTTCTAGAATTTAGTTTATTAAGAAATTTTGTGTGACAACTACTACAATTTTCTCTGGTTTTAAAGAAAAATAGTTTTTAAAAGTTTATTATGTGTTTATTTTACTTTGGCAAGAATGATCCCTTTTTCTGATTTTCAGGAGTCCTTGATCCTCTTGATTTAAGAACAGAGATCATTTCCCTTAGGAGTGAGTTGACCAGTGTCATGACTGGTACACTGGACACACTCAAAAGATACTAGGTTAGCCCTCCATCTCACTTTATCTATGCTCCCTATGACCAATACTCTTCAAATAGACCTTCATTAGTTTGTGAAAACTAATGATGTTTTTATTTCTAAGTAAATATTAAGGCCCCCAGGAACAAGTTCAGTGAGATCATACTTAACAGGGTTTTAATAAGTTTACTAGGGCTAGATATGAGGCATGAAGATGAATCTTTGCACTCTCCATTGGACCTATCATGAGATATGAAGCATAGAATATGTTCAACTAATGATCTGTGTGACATGATGCTCAGATAGCACAACAATTTTTAAAATTAACCAAGCAGATGACATGTGGAAAAAGCACAATAGTGCTAAGGCACAATTAAGAAAAAAGGTTCTCTTATATGCATGAAAGCTTAAAATGATAAAAATACGTACAGAAAAATTTCGACAAAATCTAATTTTTAGTTGTATGTCCTATTTAAAAGTATAATATTTGCATTTTTTCTCAGTGTATTAGTAAAAGAATAACAGTTGAAGTTGTAGGCCTAGCCAAAAGCAAACTTTTGCTTCTTTATCTTCAAAAAAGTGGAGAATTTAACTAAAAACTTTTTTCCCAGTCTTCATGATTGCTGCTTTTGTATAAAAGTTAAAACATAGGTATCAGAATATATTCTCATAGATTTCATTGATGAGAATATGTTAAGTACAGATTCAGAGTAATTTATGTCTCAGTATACCATAAAGAGAATTGATGTTCATAATAATAATTATTATTATGTTCACAATTATTATGTTAAGCTCGCAAAATCTGGAATAATCAGATTTAATAATCAACATTGAATATTATATTCAAGATAGCTATTATGGTGGGCTGGCTCCATGGTGTAGTGATTAAGTTGAGTGTGCTCCACTTTGGCACAGGTTTGTGGGTTCGGATCCTGAGTGTGGACCTACACCACTCATCAGCTATGCTGTGGCAGTGACTCACATATAAAACAGTGGTGGAAAATTAGCATGGATGTCAGCTGAGGGCTAATCTTCCTCAAGCCAAAAAAAAAAAAAGAGAGAGAGGAGGATTGGTGGCAGATGTTAGCTCAGAGCAAACGTCTTCCTCACCAAAAAAGAAAAAGAGCATTTTTAAAAAAGATCTTGAATAGGTAGCAATAATGAAAAATTAAAAACAAAACAGATAGTTGTTATGGCCTTAGTTGTGTCTTCTCAAAATTCATGGATGGAAGCTGCTAACTCCCAGTATCTCAGAACATGACTGTATTTGGAGATAGGGCTTTTAGAGAGGTAATTAAGTTAAAGTGAAGATCATTAGAGTGTTCCCAACTCAATCTGACTGGTGTCCTTGTAAAAAGAGAAGATTAGGACAGAGAGAAAGACACCAGGGAAAGGTGCACACAGAGGAGAGGCCGTGTGATGACCCAGAGAAAATGTGGCCATTTGCAAGCCAAGGAGAGAAGCCTCAGGAAAGCAACAGCTGGTGCCTGGATCTTTGAATTCCAGCCTCCAGAACTGTGACAAAATAAATTTCTGTTGTTCAGGGCACTTAAGTACTTTGTTATGGCAGCTTTAACAAACTAATTAACACGATAGTTTTAGTGTAGATATTTTATCATTAAGAAGTGTTTATTATCAAATACTGAAACCACATTAACTAGACATTAGAAAATATAAATTAATGAAGGATAAAATAGCACTCATAATCAATTAATAGTAGCATTTTAGTATAAATACTTTCAGATCAATCATTTGGATACATAAAAATACATAAAGAGAAAAGTATTTTTAATGGAAGAAAATCATCTCCTCTATCCTGTTGCACATTTTATGTTATGTTGCACTATGTTATTATATGTCCTATATTCATAATATATATACATATATATAATGTCAACAAATAAATATTTTCACCCTTTTTTACTGCAATATATGCTATTGAATATGATATATATGTATATTTTAACTACTATCACCAGATTTGTTAAAAACTTTTGGAAGCAACTATTTACTTGAAGAAAAGTAAATGTGATTTATGTCATTGAGTTTACATTTTGTTAGAAAGATTTCTCTTTTTTTATTGAAGTCACATTGGTTTATAACATTATATAAATTTCAGATGTACATCATTATATTTCAAATTCTATATACACTACACCAGCAAAAGTCTAGTTTCCATCTGTCACTGTACAAATGTCCCCCACTACACCTTTTCCCCCCCATGCCCCTTTTCCTTTGTTAACCACCAATCTGTTGTCTGTATCTATGTGTTTTTAATTTTTTTGTCTTCTATACATGATTGTAGTCATAGGCAATTTGTTTTTGTCTGACTTACTTTGCTCAGCATAACACCCTCAAGTTCCTTCCATATTGTTTCACATAGCAAGACTTCATTTTCTCTGGCTGAGTAGTATTCCATTGCATATATAACACTTTTTCTGTATTCATTCATATGTGAGTGGATACGTAGGTCGTTTACAAGTTTTGGCTACTGCAAATAAGGGTACAATTAACATAGGGGTGCATAGATATTTTCAAATTAGTGTTTTCGTATTTGGATAAATACTCAGAAGTGGAATAGCTGGTTTGCATGCTAATTCTATTTTCAATTTTTTGAGGAATCTTCCTGCTGTTTTATGTAGTGGCTGCACCAATTTACATTCCCATCAGTTGTAAATGAGGGTTCCCTTTTCTTCGCATCCTCTCCTACAGTTGTTATTTCTTGTCTTTTTAATAATAGCTATTCTGATGGGCATGAGGTGATATCTCATTGTGGTTTTGATTTGCATGTCCCTAATAATTAATGACATCGAACATCTTTTCATGAGTCTGTTGGTGATCTGTATTTTTTATTTGGAAAAATGCCTATTCAGATCCTCTGCTCATTTTTTAGCAGGGTTATTTGTTTTTTTGTTGTATGAGTTTTTTATACATTTTAGATATTAACTCATTATTGGATATATGATTTACAGATATCTTCTCCCAGTCAGAAGGTTTTCTTTTAGTTTTGTTGATGGTGTCCTTTGCCATGCAGAAGCTTTTTAGTTTGATGTAGTCCTATTTGTTTATTTTTTCGTTTGTTTCCCTTGCCTGAGCAGACATAGCCAAAAGGATATTGCTAAGACCTATGTCAAAGAACATATTGCCTAAATTTTCTTCTAGGAGTTTTATGGTTTCAGATCTTAGCTTCAAGTCTTTAATCCATTTTGAGTTTATTTCTTATTGTGTAAGATAGTGTTCCAGTTTCATTCTTTTGTATGTGGCAGTTTAGTTTTCCCAACACTGTTTACTGAAGAGACTTTCCTTTCTTCATTGCATGTTCTTGACTCCCTTGTTGAAAATTAGCTGTCCACAGATGTGTGGGTTTATTTCTGGGCTCTCAATTCGATTCCATTGACCTGTGTGTCTGTTTTTGTACCAATAGGATGCTGTTTTGATTACAATAGCTTTACAGTATATTTTGAAATCAGTGAAGGTGATACCTAGAGCTTTGTTTTTTTTCCTCAGAATTTCTTTGGATATTCATGATCTTTTGTTATTCCATATAAATTTTAGGATTCTTTGTTCTATTTCTGTGAAAAATGTTATTATGATTTTGATAGGGATTTAACTGAATCTGTAGTTTGGTTTAGGTAAAATGGCTATCTTAACTATGTTAATTCTTCCAATCTATGAGCACAGAATATCTTCCCATTTCTTTGTGTCTTCTTCAATTTCTTTCAACAGTCTTATAGTTTTTAATATACAGATCTTTCAGCTCCTTGGTTATATTTATTCTTGTCATATCTTTTCTCTGCCTTTATTGAGACAATCGTGATTTTTTTTATTGAGTTAATGATAGGTTACAATCTTGTGTGATTTCAGTTGTACATTAATGTTTGTCATTCATGTTGTAGGTGCACCATTTCACCCTTTGTGCCAACCCCCCACCCCACCTTTCCCCTGATAGCCACTAATCTGTTTTCTTTGTCCACATTTTTAAATTCCTCATATGAGTGGAGTCATACAGACATTATCCTTCTCTAACTGGTTTATTCCACTTAACATAATTCCCTCAAGGTCCATCCATGTTGTTGCAAATGGGATGATTTTGTTCTGTTTTGCAGCTGAGTAGTATTCCATTGTGTATATATACCACACTTTCTTTATCCATTCATCTGTTGCTGGGCACTTAGGTTGCTTCCATGTCTTGGCTATTGTAAATAATGCTGCAATGAACATTGGGGTGCAGAGGACTTTTGGAATTGCTGACTTCAAGCTCTTTGGATAGATACCCAGTAGTGGAATGGCTGGATCCTATGGTAGTTGTATTTTTAATTTTTTGAGGAATCTCCATACTGTTTTCCCTAGTGGCTGCACTAGTTTACATTCCCACCCGCAGTGTATGAGGGTTCCATTGTCTCCACAACCTCTCCAACATTTGTTACTATTAGATTTAGATATTTTTGTCATTCTAATGGGTGTAAGGTGATATCTTAGTGTAGTTTTGATTTGCATTTCCCTGATGATCAGCGATGATGAACATCTTTTCATGTGTTTATTGGCCATCCATATATCTTCTTTGGAGAAATGTCTGTTCATGTCTCCAGCCCATTTTTTGATTGGGTTGTTTGATTTTTTGTTGTTGAGTTGTGAGAGTTCTTTATATATTATGGATATTAAGCCTTTGTCAGATATATGACTTGCAAATATTTTTTCCCAGTTAGTGGGGTTTTTTTTGTTTCAATCCTGTTTTCATTTGCCTTGAAGAAGCTCTTTAGTCTGATGAAGTCCCATTTGTTTAGTCTTTCTATTGTTTCCCTTCTCTGAGAAGACATGTGTCCAAAAAGGTCCTTTTAATACTGATGTCAAAGAGTGTACTGCCTACGTTTTCTTCCGGAAGCCTTATGGCTTCAGGTCTCACCTTTAGGTCTTTGATCCATTTTGAGTTTATTTTGGTGAATGGTGAAAAAGAATGGCCAATTTTCATCCTTTTACATGTGGCTTTCCAGTTTTCCCAGCACCATTTGTTGAAAAGACTTTCTTTTCTCCACTGTATCACCTCAGCTCCTTTGTCAAAGATGAGCTGTCCATAGATGTGTGGTTTTATTTCTGGGCTTTCAATTCTGTTCCATTGATCTGAGCACCTGTTTTTGTACCAGTACCATGCTGTTTTGATTACTGTAGCTTTGTAGTAAGTTTTGAAGTCAGGGATTGTGATGCCTCCCGTTTTGTTCTTTTTTCTCAGGATTGTTTTAGCAATTCGGGGTCTTTTGTTGCCCCATATAAATTTTAGGATTCTTTGTTCTAATTCTGTAAAGAATGTCATTGGGATTCTGATTGGGATAGTGTTGAATCTGTAGATTGCTTTAGGTAGAATGGACATTTTAACTATGTTTATTCTTCCAATCCATGTACATGGAATGTCTTTCCATCTCCTTATGTCGTCATCCAATTCTCTCAGAAAGGCATTGTAATTTTCATCATATAGGTCCTTCACTTCCTTAGTTAAATTTACCCTGAGATATTTTATTCTTTTTGTTGCGATTGTGAATGGTATTGTGTTCTTGAGTTCATTTTCTGTTAGTTCGTTATTAGAATATACAAATGCTACTGATTTATGCAAATTGATTTTATACCCTGCAACTTTGCTGTAGTCGTTGATTACTTCCAAGAGTTTTCCAATGGACTCTTTTGGGTTTTCTATATATAAGATCATGTCATCTGCAAACAGTGAGAGTTTCACTTCTTCCCTCCCTATTTGGATTCCTTTTATTCCTTTCTCTTGCCTGATTGCTCTGGCCAGGACCTCCAGTACTATGTTAAATAAGAGTGGTGACAGAGGGCATCGTTGTCTCGTTCCTGTTTTCAGGGGGATGGAGCTCAGTTTTCGCCCATTGAGTATGATGTTGGCTGTGGGTTTGTCATATATGGCCTTTATTATGTTGAGGTAGTTCCCTTCTATGCCCATTTTGTTCAGAGTTTTTATCATAAATGGCTGTTGGATCTTGTCAAATACTTTCTCTGCATCTTTTGAGATGTTGATGTAGTTTTTATTCCTCAGTTTCTTGATGTGGTGTATCACGTTGATTGATTTGTGGATGTTGAACCATCCCTGTGTCCCTGGTATGAATCCCACCTGATCCTGATGTATGATTCTTTTGATGAATTGCTGAATTCTGGTTGCCAAAATTTTGTTTAGAATTTTTGCATCTATGTTCATCAGTGATATTGGCCTGTAGTTCTCTTTTTTCGTTGTGTCCTTGTCAGGTTTTGGTATCAGTGTGATGTTGGCCTCATACAATGTGTTAGGATGTGTTCCATCTTCCCTAATTTTTTGGAATAGCTTGAAAAGGATAGGTATTAAATCCTCTCTGAATGTTTGGTAGAATTCCCAAGGAAAGCCATCTGGTCCTGGGGTTTTATTCTTTGGGATGTTTTTGATTGCTGTTTCAATCTCTTTCCTTGTGACTGGTCTGTTCCAATTGTCTGCCTCTTCTTGAGTGAGCTTTGGGAGATTGTAGGAGTCCAGGAATTTATCCATTTCCTCTAGGTTATCCAATCTGTTGGCATATAGTTTTTTGTAGTATTCTCTTATAATCTGTTGTATTTCTGCAGAGTCTGTTATTTCTCCTCGCTCATTTCTGATTTTGTTTATTTGAGCTTTCTCTCTTTTTTTCTTTGTAAGTCTGGCTAGTTGTTTGTCAATTTTATTTATCTTCTCAAAAAACCAGCTCTTTGTCTCATTGGTCCTTTCTACTGCCTTTTTCGTTTCAATAGTATTTATTTCTGCTCTGATTTTTATTATTTCTCTCCTTCTGCTGATTTTGGGCTTTATTTGTTCTGCTTTCTCTAGTTCAGTTAGGCGTAGTTTAAGATTGCTTATTTGGGATTTTTCTTGTTTGTTAATATGTGCCTGTATTGCGATGAAGTTTCCTCTTAATACAGGTTTTGCTGTACCCCATATGAGTTGGTATGGCATTTTATCATTTTCATTAGTTTCCAGGTATTTTTTGATTTGTTCTTTAATTTATTCAATGATCCATTGCTTGTTCAGTAGTGTATTGTTTAGTCTCCACATCTTTGTGCCTTTCTCAGCTTTTTTCTTGTAATTAATTTCTAGCCTTATAGCATTATGATCAGAGAAGATGCTTGTTATCATTTCAATTTTTTTTTAAATTTGTAGAGGATTGCCTTGTTTCCAAACATATGGTCTACCCTAGAGAATGTTCCATGTGCACTTGAGAAGAATGTGTATTCAGCTCCTTCAGGGTGGAGTGATCTATATATGTCTATTAAGTCCAATTGTTTTAGTTTTTCATTCAGCTCCAGTATTTCCTTGTTGATTTTCTGTCTGGATGATCTGTCCATTGATGTGAGTGGGGTGTTGAGGTCCCCTACTATTATTGTGTTGTTTTTAACATCTTCCTTTAGGTCTGTTAATAGTTGCTTTCTGAATCTTGGTGCTCCTGTGTTGGGTGCATAGATATTTATAAGCATTATTTCTTCTTGATGAAGTGTCCTTTTGATCATTATATATTGTCCCTCTGTGTCTCTCTTTACCTGTCTTATTTTGAAATCCACTTGGTCTGATATGATAATTGCAACACCTGCCTTTTTTTCCTTGCTATTTGCTTGAAGTATTGTCCTCCACCCCTTCACCCTGAGTCTGTGTTTGTCCTTGGGGCTGAGGTGTGTTTCCTGGAGGCAACAAATTGTTGGATCTTGTTCTTTAATCCATTTTGCCACTCTGTGTCTTTTTATTGGAGAGTTCAATCCGTTCACATTGAGAGTGATTATTGATGCATGTGGACTTAATGCTGTCAATCTGTCGCTCATTATCTTGTTTTCCTGTGTTTCTTTTCCTGTGTGCTTTATACTACCCAATTAATACTGCAATTTCTTATGCTGGGTTTCTTAGATTTTTCCTTATCTATGATTTGTGACTCTGTTCTGTACTTTATTTTAGTGTCTACCTTGAAGTTTGTATTTAGAATCTCGTGTATAATATAGTCTATTCTCTGGTGGTCTCTTACTTACTCGACCAATACTGATTTAGACCCTTTGCTCTTCCCCTCCTAAATAATTATTTTCATTTTTTATTCCAACTCGTCTTATTAATTTGTAGTTAGAGTGCTAAGATCATCCTTGTTTTGGTAGTTTCCTTATTTTGACCCTAATGCTATAGTTGAATATTTGCTATCCTGTTCTGGTTCTATCCATCGGTCTCCCTAGTCTGTGGCTGGTGTCCCCTTTCTCCCTTTTTTCTTTTTTCAAGTATGAGAGCCTTCTTGAGGATTTCTTGTAATGGAGGGCTTTTAGTTACAAATTCCCTTAACTTTTGTTTGTCTGCAAAAGATTTAATTTCTCCCTCATATCTGAAGGAAATTCTTTCTGGATAGAGTATTCTTGGCTGAAGGTTTTTATCCTTTAAAGCTTTGAATATATCACTCCATTCTCTCCTAACTTGTAGGGTTTCTGTAGAGAAATCTGCTGACAGTCTGATAGGGGCTCCTTTATAGGTTATTCTCTTTTTTTTTCTTACTTCCCTGAGTATTCTTTCCTTATCATTCCTATTTGCCAACTTTACTATTAAGTGCCTTGCAGTGGGTCTTTTTACATTGACAAATCTAGGAGATCTAAAACCCTCCTCTATGCACATCTCTCCATTGATCCCTAGATTTGGGAAGTTCTCTTCAATACTTTCGTTAAGCACACTTTCTGCTCCATTTTCCTTTTCCATATTCTCGGGAATTCCTATCATCCTTGTGTTCTTACTCCTCATTGAATCCATTATCTCTCGGAGATTTTCCTCATTTTTTTTAATTCTTAGTTCTCTTTCTTCCTCTGTCTGGCGCCATTCAGCCTGTCTGTCCTCGATTATGCTGATTTGCTCCTCTAGGTTGTCTACACGGGCATTCAGGGAATCCATATTCTGTTTTATCTGGTCCATTGTGTTTTTCATCTCAAGTAATTCTGTTTGATCCTTCTTTATGATTTCAATCTCTTTTGTGAAGTAACTCCTGAACTCGGCTTGTTTCTCTATCTTTCTCTCTACCTCATTGAGTTTTTTGATTATAGCTGCTCTGAATTCATTATCACTTAGTTTATCTAATTCCAAGTCCTCAGGACTTAATTCTGTGTTTTTATTGTTTTCCTTCTGGTCTGGGGCTTTTATAAATTGCTGGATGGTAGAGGAGCGTTTTTTTCTCATGGTGGTAGAATTCAGTTGCAGTTACAGCCTGTCGCCACTAGATGGGGGTCGAGAGCGGCGTGTTAGCTCTCCGTCTTGGGGCAAGATGGCTGCGCCCACTGGCTTTGCTGTGGGGGAGGGGCTGTTACTCACACGTGTGGTCTGGGTTCAGATCAGTTCTGTTCTCTGGTCTCCCAAGGCCCTTGATTTATAGGGTCCCCGCAGACGGAAGCTTTCCCCCCGTCAGTGGGTCTCCACTGAATCAGCGGCAGGAGTCCTGGATGATCCCCCGGTCGCGCGGCCCCTCCCCCGCTCCTTTCCGACCCACACGGCAGCGATAGCCGACTCTAGGGGAGGGAGCGATGTTCTCTCCTACCGTTCCAGCGCCTCCGAAGGTGTAAAGCTAGGTTTATGATCTCCGCCTTCTTGGTATTGTAGGTCTCTAACGAGCTGGCATTATGTTTATTCTCTGAAATTCAGTTCTTCCAGTCTTTTGTTGTATTTTGGAGGGGAGAGAATCCCGGGTCAGCTCACCCCACCATTTTGCTCCGCCCACTAGGAAAGTGAGACTTTTATAATTCTTAAACTACCTGTTCTTTAACTGTTATCAGGCTAGAAAAGATAACAAATATTTGTTTATAAAATTTATTATTTTATAAGTATTTTAATAGAAATGGTCTAAATTTCTCTACTTTCTAGCTTGACTAAAAGTTGTTTTGCCACCTTCATATTGGCAGATTTTATCATATTTCTATGCTTTTCTAGTCTGTGCCTCATGAAACACAATGAAAAACCGTGTTGAAAATTTCATAAAACTTGTTTTAAATTCCAATCTCTTTAAATTTATCTATCAGTTATATCACAAGTAATAAACATTTTTATACTTCAAGCAACTTTTCTGCAACTGCTTATTGAATAATTTTCTATGTGTAAGCAATGCAAATACTTCCTTTCAGTTTTAACAGAATTAACATGGAACTGACATAATCAATATGCATGTGCATGTATCTATATATGAAACTTCTTTAGAATGACATCCTAATACATTATTTTAATGCTTATTCTCAAGAACATCACATATTAACTTTATATTATATACAAAATTAGAATGTGTACAAGAATCTAATGCTTAGATTTAGAGGTAATCAATTATCCATATAGTAAAACTGGGGATAGTTTTATTTAACTTTTTAGCCTAACATATTAACATAGACATCTGAATTCTTCTGTGGTGAAAACAAGCAAATAAAAACCTAAGCTATAAAATGTAGACATATCGAACTAGCTGCTGAATTCCAGGTGAACATGGAGTCCCAAGAGAAGACAAATCTGAAAGATATTTTGTCGTTGCCTTAATTGGAGAACTGATTTCTTATAAAGGCCAAGTAAACAAAATGCTGTTCTGAGTAAACTCTATTCCCTTTTTTTTATAATTTGCCTCTATTATTTCTACTTTTTAAATGTTTTTACATGGTTCAGTTTGTGGCCAAATATTGACTAACCGCAGAAATAAATATGGATTTTAAGGTTTGAAAGAATAAAGTGGACTATAAGTGCTTTTCAGGGTTAAAGGTGAAATAATGTGATCATCTGGCTAGATTCTAAATTAAAACATTATAGAGAAAGAATATAAAGAGTATACACTTTGATCTGCTTCAACATCATAGGACCCATTTATTAGCAAAAATTAATCTTATAAATGAACACAGTCAAGTTCTAGGATACAAAATCAACATACAAAATCAGTTGCATTTCTATACACTAGGAATGAAGTAGCAGAAAGAGAAATTAAGAATACAATCCTATTTACAATTGCAAAAAAAAAGAGTAAAATAACTAGGAATAAATTTAACATGAGAGGTGAAAGATCTTTACACTGAAAACTATACAACATTGTCGAAAGAAATTGAAGACACAATGAAATGGAAAGATAGCCCATGTTCTTGGATTGGAGCAATTAACACAGTTAAAATGTCCATGATTCCTAAAGCAAACTACAGATTCAATGAAATTCCTATCAAATTTCCAAAAATATTTTTCACAGAAAAAGAACAAAGTATCCTAAAATTTATAGGGAACAATAAAAGACTCCAAACAGCCAAAGGAATCCTGAGAAAAAAGAACAAAGCAGGAAATATAATACTCCCTGATTTAAAAATATACTCCAAAGCTGTAGTAACCAAAACAGCATGATACTGGCACAAAAACAGATGCATATATCAATGGAACAGAATTGAGAGCCCAGAAATAAACCCACAATCTATTGATAGCTAATTTTTTGGCAAGGGAACCAAGAATATACAATGAAGACAGGAAAGTTTCTTCAATAAATGGTGTTGGTTAAACTGGACAGCCACAAGAAGAGGAATGAAAATAGACCATTATCTTACACCATACACAAAAATTAACTCAAAATGGATTAAAGATTAGAATGGAAGACTTGGAACCATTAAACTTCTAGAAGAAAACAAAGACAGTATGCTCTTTGACATCGGTCTTAGTAGCACATTTTCAAGTACCATGTCTGTCTGGGCAAGGGAAACAATAGAAAAAATAAATAAATGGGACCATATGAAACTAAAAAGTTTCTTCATGGCTAAGGAAACCATCAGCAAAATGAAAATACAACGTGACAATTGGGAGGAGATATTTTCAAAGCACATATCTGATAATCCACATATCCAAAATATGCAAAGAACTCATACATCTCAACAACAAAAAGATTAACAGCCCAATTGAAAAATGGGCCAAGATCTAAACAGGTGTTTCTCCAAAGAAGATTTACAGATGGGCAACAGGTACATGAAAAGATGTTCAACATCATTAATTATCAAGAAAATGCAAATCAAAACTACAATGAGATATCACCTCACTCCCATCAGAATGGCTGTAATTAATAAGATAGGAAACAATAAGTGTTGGAGATGATGTGGAGAGTAGGGAACTCTCATACACTGTTGGTGGGAGTGCAAACTGAGTGCAGCCATTATGGAAAACAGTATGGACATTCCTCGAAAAATTAAGACTAGAACTACTATATGATCCAGCTATTCCATCACTGGATATTTATCTCAAGAACTTGAAAATACGAAAGCATAAAGATACATGGACCCCTATGTTCATTGCAGCATTGTTCACAATAGCCAAGACTCAGTAGCAACCTAGGTGCCCATCAAAGGACAAATGGATAAAGATGATGTGGTATTTATACACAATGGAATATGACTCAGCCATAAGAAATGATGAAATCTCGCCATTCGTGACTACATGGATGGACCCTGAGGGTATTATGCTAAGTGAAATAAGTCACAGAAAGAACGTCAAATACCATACAATCTCATTCATAAGTAGACAATAAAAACAACGACAAAAAAACACATAGCAACAGAGATTGGATTGGTGATTACCAAAGGGAAAGGAGGGAGGGAGGAGGGAGAAAGGGGTGATTAGGCACATGTGTGTGGTGCTGGATTGTAATTACTCTTTGGTTGGTGAACATGATGTAATCTACACAGGAATTGAAATATAACAACGTGCACCTGAAATCTATATAATGTTATTAACCAATGTTACCACAATAAAAAAATAAATATAAAAAATGAAAAAATTAGAAAGGTGATATATGTAAGAAATCAAATGTAAACAAGTTAAAGTAATTCATAGTGAGTTCTCAGAGCAATAGTGAAATTAGCTAAAATATATCGAATTTTACTGGTTTACACCACAAACATTCAAATACATTTTTAAATATCTAGTTTAGTTAAGATAGCTTCTTTTTTGAAGAGACTACAGAGAAGTCACTGAAAATTAGAACTTTCATGGAAGATTTACCTACTATTATTTATTTTAAAAAATGGAATACATTATGGTGATATAATTTTATCTTCTTTTAATTAGGCCTGAATCAAATATTGTTTCCCTCAGATAACAAGTCTATACACACCATCCAAATTTGCAAGGCAAAAGAAATCCAAAACATACCAGGAACATGTTCACTTCCTTCCACATCTTCTGCCAGCCCACTTATCTAAGCCTCCATTATGTAGTATTGCAAGAACTTCCTAACAGGTGTCTGCATTTCAACCATGACTCTTCTCTATATAAATTTTAAAAGATAGTCGTCTTTTAAAATGTGCAAAATCCTGAGTCTTTTCACTACTTACAACACTCTACAGCTTCCCGTTACTCTTAGAGGAAAATCCCAACACCTAAACCCTGTTAGTCAAGTCCTTCATTATTGGTTCTTTCCTGCTTAATTGTGATCATCCGAAATAATTTGCTCTCCTTTGCTAGTAACTTTCCTGTATAAAGAACAAAAATATTACCAACTGATACATTTTTGTTGAAAAAATATAAACTAGAGGTACTAAAAATATGAAAAGGAAGAGATTATTATATGAGAAGCTTCAGCATCCAAAGTGTAACCAAATATCCCCTTTTAACAAAGGAAAGCAGTAGCAATATTGTCTACTAAAACTAGGCCACATAGAAACATTCACTTAAGATTATTAAAAGGTAGATAGATTAATATGTTTCTTAGTGTTCTTTAATACAGTTACATCTTTATATCTAACACAGTTATTGAAATAAATTGTTTCAAAATAGCTGTTTTGTAAGTCTATATAATAAATTGACAGATTTTTAGGGCAATTATAATTGCTTATTATTTAAGAAGTTTAGTAAACTACAATATCCAAATGGCAATTATAATTCTTATTGTAATTGAAAGTTGGCAGATTCATTTTCTACACAGTCACTATAGACTGACTAGTTTGAGTCTTTCCAAAAGGTATATACACTCATTCTCTTGCTGACAAATGCAATTTTTAAAACTGCAAGTTTGACAATCAGACCCTGGGCTTTGTTGCATCCATAAAGATAAATGTCACCCCATGAAACACTTTTAGAAAGATCACTTACAATGTTTTAAGCTGTGATTTTTTTGTTTTTAAAGATTGGCTCATAGCTAACATCTGTTGCTAATCTGCTGCTCCTTTTTTTTTTCTTCTTCTTCTTCTCCCCAAAGCTCCCCAGTACATAGTTGTATGTTCTAGTTGTAGTTCCTTCTGGTTGTGCCATGTGGGACACCACCTCAGCATGGCCTGATGAGTGGTGCCATGTCCGCACCCAGGACCATAACTCATGAAACACTGGGCTGCTGAAGTGGCATGCGTGAACTTAACCACTCAGCCATGGGGCTAGCACCTTTGTTTTTGCTATTGCTTTTGTGTTTTTTTATGTGTGTGTAAGAGAAAGAAAGAAACAGATAAAGAAAGAGACAGAGAAGAAGAGAAGAGAAGAATGAAAAGGTGGCAGGCATCACACTGTGCTGAGGAACCAGGCATTTTTGGAAGGAATTTAGGTAAAAATAGAAATGGTGGTGTCGTCAGGTTGATGAGGTTCCAGGTGTAGTAGCAAATTTTGATTACCTGGTTGGAAACTGTCAGGTTCCAAAACTCTTGAGAAATTGCTCATGGTCAGTAGCCATTAATCAGAATTGATTGGATGATATTGTATTGTGTTATTAGACTGGTAAAGTGTCATACATTTATATATTCAATAAATATTGTTTATTCTTTCCATACTGTGGTAGATGCTAGAGATATAGTTATTGATAGGAGATGTTTAGAACCCCCACCTGCCCTTGGGAAAGGCCTCACCAGAATTAGAAAGAAGTTTTATTTGAAAATTTTTCTCTTAGGCCCTCTGTTCTTTGCAGACCAGTTAGACCTGTTTGTCCTTGAAAATACCATACAATTTCATCAGAATTCTCATGATTGACATTCCTCATTCTTTCTTACTTTTTTACTTATTTTACCTTTTACCTTTGTGACTTGAGATATTCACTTTCCACCTACTATGAGACATGTACTGTATTAGATTCTGAGAATAGAGAATGAAGATACAATCTCAGCCCTTCAGGAGCTCCTGTTCCAGCTATTAGTAGAGACCAAGGTCAACAAACTAACAGGCTGTGATGGCTAATTTTACATGTTAACCTGACTGGATCACAGGGTGCCCAGATATTTGGCTAAACATTATTTCTGAGTGTGTCTGTCAGGGTGTTTCTGAATGAAATTGGCATTTGAATTAGCAGACTCAGTAAAAGCAGATTACCCCTCCCAATGTGGGTGGACTGGACATCACCCAGTCTGCCAAAAGCCTGAATAGAATAAAAAGACAGAGGAAGGAAGAATTTGGTCTTTCTTGCCTGACTACTTGAGCTGGGATGTTGATCTTCTCCTGTCATTGTTGCTCCTGGTTCTTAGGCCTTTGGACTCAAACTGAATTACACCACTTGCTTTTCCGGATTGCCGGTTTGCAGAAAGCAGACTGTGGCACTTCTTAGCCTCCATAACTGCATGAGTCAATGTCTTATAATAAATTTATTCATAATAATTCAACTATATATACATTTGTGTGTGGATATGTATATATCCTATTGGTTCTGTTTCTCTGGAGAATCGTGGCTAGTACACTGTTAGTAAACAAAAACTATTGAACCAATTATAAGACTAATTATAGCTTGTCTTATAAATTCTTCTAATGTGATTGTATTTAAGAAGAGGCAATGAATAATAAGGAGAGGAGAAATTTTATGACATATGTAAAAAAAAGCCATCACATGAGAAAATTTCGTGTCATAGGGCCAGAGATGTGGAAAAATGGGAAATTTGTTGGGGAAAAATGGTACCAGCTCTTACACTTTCTTAACCATCTAGTCCTTCTGATTTCTAAGTAATGGAATTTGAGTCATAATAAAGAGTCAGTGTCTTAGAAAAGTGTAACATTAAGTTGCATATCTAATTATTTATTTAATCAAACTTTCAACGTAGGCATGTAGTATTAGCCAGACATTGTTCCTTACTGAAAATTCTTCCCTAAGTGAAAATTATCTACCTAAAAATAATCAAAGAGCAAATACACTTGGTTTATGGGTAAAGGAGAAATTTCAGGAAATTCTTTGAAGGGGAAAAACAACCCCAGAAGACTTTATTTGTGTCTCACATCAGTTTCTCTAGAGGAGTGGGGAGACATAGTCTTGTTCAAGTTATTAGCTAAGTGCTCTCAAGAAAAGAGAAGCTGGATAGAGCAGGCAGAAAAGCCTAGCAAGAATGGGGTTGCACTTACCAGCTGGCTTCAATCTGATCCCATGAGGAAACTCTGGAACAGGAATTGCACCATAGAGTTGTTTTCTCCTTGAGTTAAGGGGCTGGGTTTTTACACCTGTTTGTCAGTCTATCTTTGGTCCTAGTCACTCCAGTGCAAGAGAGTCTGGTCCAGTTCCTTTTTGAAGGAAGGCATTGCTCTGAAGAAGAGGCATCTGTGAACCATTATCAGCCAGTACTCACAGTGTCTGGGGGAGGGGAGAATCTGCTTACAAAGAAGATCTGGGCAAGGAAACAATGGCATCCCTCAGAGTCACTTTTTCGAGTTGGTGAATATGTCTTGAAGTTCGTATTTATTCCAACATCTCAAGTTGATTTGATTGCAATATTTTGTTAACTGGCTTGTTTGAATTTTTTCAAACAGTTTGCAAATAAATACATTTTCTTTGATAGTGCATCTTGGAATAATTATATCTTTCATCAGTATCTATAACAAACTGTGGAGGCACAGTTGTATAGAATACAATATGAATGGTCCTTCCTGGAGTTTCACTACGTTATTACATTTATGTAATCACCTATTTAAAAATGATCATGTTGTTAGAAACATATATTTAAAACAACTAGCAAATTTAATATCACTAGCATAATTCCTGGGGATATTTGTTTGGCATTAACATTTAATAGTCTTCAGTTTTTCAGTTTTTGCTGTTTACTCTGATTTGTTTGTGTTCTAAAACTCCAAATATTTTATAAAAGCATTGATCATTGCCCCTACTTCAGGTCTTTTCAATATTTTAAAAATTACTGACAAAATATGCTCAAGCCAAAAAGCTGCTTTGATATCTAGAGTTTGTATACTTCCAAAAATAATAACAGATATGATCATCCAGGTTGGAGTAGTACTGGAAAAGATAAAGAAACCAAGTGCAGACAAATCATTAAGGGCAGACTATGACAGAAGATTGTGTAATACCACAATTTTTAAAAAATGCATATTTTTAAATATGCACAATTTTAAAATGAATAGAATACTTAGCAGAAACTGTGTTATATTAATTTTCACTAAAGTCTTGCACTAGTCAATGAACTTTTCTGGTCCACTTTCCCCACTTGGTAAAAGGCAGAGTGCAATTTTTAATTTTCAGTGTCTTCTTTATTCTTAACTTTCTCAGGGGTCGTGTGGTAGCTCATCGGTAGAAGTTGTATTAAGGCAGCCAAGCAGCACGTAGAACTTGCAGCAGAAGTGAGTAGTACATGGGAGGATAAGGCAGATGTGGAACCCTTTTTCTGGGAAGAATTGAAGTGGAGGAAGGAGATAGGGAAGAAAGATTATGGACACAGAGGAATGGGGTGTGTTAGAAGGAGTCAATACTGACCAGACATGGGGACCTACGGGTATGGGAAAATAAGAGATTTCATAATTATCTTTCTTAGTATTTAATGACATATTAAATACTGTATGTGTATGTACAGCTCTGTAATAGTCTCTGTACTTCTTAAAAAGATGTTAACATTTTTCTAAGTAATGGGGAGACATTTTGTAAAGGTAAAGCAAAAATTAAATACAATCATGTGTTGCTTAACAATTCAATCTGAGAAATGTGTCGTTAGGCAAATTCTTCATTGTGCAAAGATCATAGAGTGTACTCACACAAGCCTGGATGGTATAGCCTACTACACACCTAAGTTATATGGTACTAATCTTATGGGACCACTGTTGTATATGTGGTCCATTGTTAACCAAAATGTCATTATGAGGTGCAACTGTAATGATTTTAACATCCTTTGAAAATTTGTTTCATATATCAAAATAAGATTGTTCTGTCAAACGATAATAAATTATCATGGATAAGTTTCACAGAGACACCCATATAGAAACCTCACTGTTTCAATAACATGTTTTACCTTGTTCATAGACTACAGTATTATTGAAGTATTTACTAAAGTATTGCCATACTCATGTATATCTGTGCAATGACTATTTGCTTTTATGAAATAGTTATTTGTGGAATTAAAGTCATGTGAAGTAAAGTAAGAAATAACTCCAAATGACTGAAATTCAATTGGTCAACTTTAGCAAATGCGAATTAATTTCTAACAGTATGGGAGAAAGATGTGTTAAAAATAAAAAACTTTAGGCTCAAGTACTCTCCTTCTTATCCTCTAGTCAAGAAGGTGAATCATAAAAAATGTCACTACCATTAAAGACTTGAAGAATGCAAAGGTGGTGATTCTTATCATACCCGTATTTAATTTACTGTAAGTTTCTTGCAAAAATCAGACATAATTGCAGCAACTGTGGGAATCTACTATCTTTACTGGAAGAGAGCAACACAGTCTTTGGCACTTTATTTGTGTTACTAATCTGTTATTCTTCTCAGAATTCATTACTGACAGTAATGTTGATCAAACATAGTTTTTACATAGGTTTTACATGAGAAGGATAAAATATTCCATTACAAGAGACTGAAGGTATATTGATCATCTTTTTTTAAAAATTTTTCCTTTTCCTCCCCAAAGCCCCCTGCTACATAGTTGTGTATTTTCAGTTGTGGGTCCTTCTAGTTGTGGCATGTGGGATGCCACCTCAGCATGGCTTGATGAGGGGTGCCATGTCCACACCCAGGATCAGAACCGGCGAAACCCTGGGCCACCCAAGCAGAGCGTGCAAACTCAACCACTCAGCCATGGGGTCTGTCCCTATATTGATCATCTTGATGTCCCATAGGAAATTCTGATTCATGATAATGGTGACACCATACTAAATGGTCATGGTTAGCAGGAAGTGTCAATTTCTGTGAACACCTTAGAAAGCATGTATATCAATCAGTGAGAAATAAACCTCACTAAGATTCAGTGAAGATTTTAGAGATGCAAAGTTCTCAGGCATTTTAGGATGACCTTCTGAGGCAGGGGATAGAAAATTACAATTCATAAGTAAGACTTATTTTGGTGAATAAAGTTTTATTGGAAAACAGACATGTTCATCCATTAACATATTACCTATGGCTACTTTCAAGCTATAATAACACAGTTAAATAGTTGTGACAGAGAACACATAGCCTGCAAAACTAAAATATTTATCATGTGGTCATTTAAGAAGAAACCTGCTGGACCCTGCTATAAGATAAAGAACAAGTAGCTATACCTGACAACCTGTACTTCAATGAAAATTCCAAAGCATTTAGAAGGCCTTCTTGGAAATTAGAGGTGACATACAACATATTTTCAAATACGTCTGATCTATTTGTCAGGAGATATAAAAAGATTCAAGTTTTAGGAGGAACTCAAAGCAAGATTGGGGCCTGCAGCAGGTCTGGGCTGCAATGCAAACTGTCCTACCACTGGAGTCATAAGACTAGGTATAAGATCTAATGGTAAATTTAGAATTTATCTTTGATACATAATGATGCCTTATGGAGTCTCTGGCAAGCTTAGATAGAAAAAAATGGAAAGCAGAACCATAGAATTTGGGAGCAATCAGAACCATTATATTTTTCAAATCCAGCTGCTGACATGTCACTGGAACTAGTAGAGACTGAAATGTGATTGTGGTAAATCAAGGGAATACAGAGTTAGAAATATCCATCACAAGCTGGATAAGATTGGCGCTGGAGCTAACATCTGTTACCAATCTTCTTATTCTTCTTTTCTTCTCTTTTTCTCCCCCAAACCTCTCTGTACATAGTTGTATATTTTAATTGTAGGTCTTTCTGGTTACGTTATGTGGGATGCCATCTCAGAATGGCTTGATGAATGGTGCCATGTCCACACTTAGAATCCAAACCAGTAAAACCCTGAGCCACTGAAGTGGAATGCATGAACTTAACCACTCAGCCACGGGGCCAACCCCCAGCAAGACATATTTGTATGAGCCAAGAATGGAGATTGTAGGTTGGTACCAGTCATATTTTTCATCCTCCTTGTATCTGTGGGATAGCCAGCTCATAATTTTCACATGATAATGGCAGAAGCACAAAAAGACAAGTCTCAATTCACAATAAAATTTCAATTTTTGGCTTTCATCTCATCCACTAATTTAATTGACTAGAAAGATCACATAAGACCAATGTCATGAGGCAGAGAAATATAATCATCCACCCAGGAGGGAGTATTTTCCCCAGGATATAGTATATGAGCTTATGGCCAATGTATAGTGTTATGTCCCTAAAAGATAAAATATATGGGTCCAGTAACTAAAATATGGACATAGTATTGGTCTCTCTCATTATTAAACAAATATCAATTTTTGTGTTTCCAATCCTTGTAACTTTAGATTCTGCCAGTTTGGAAATTCTGGCTTCCAGAGGAGAATACTATGATCATGTGGCATGATATGGTTTCCATTTACCCTGAAATTGTGAATACTGCCTTGGAACTTTAAGCTTCTTTTACCAGTGTATCAGCAAATAAAGAAAATTGTATACAGCTATGATATTGATAAGAAAAATTTACCATTTAAGGGAAAGCACTAGTAGAATGGCAGAGTGAAGACCTCAAAAATATATTCCTCAATAAAACCAAGGAGAGAAAAACTGTCAAAATCAACATTCTCAGAACCCTGGAAATTAATCAAAGGCTTGTAACAATCTGAGAAGTGTAAATTTAAGAACAGTTAAATCTTGGTAAGAACAGTGAAGTTTGTAGCATTTTAACTTGTTCTATTATTATCCTAACTCTACTCACCTCCCCAGTAGCCTTGAAAACCAGCTGCGTCAGAACCATGGTAATGTAAAAACCAGTAGACCAGCAGCCATTGGAGGGAGAATAGGTTCATCATTCCCACAAAAGCACCAATCCAGAAAATTGTGTCTGTTTGACCTGTCTGAGAGTTCTCAAGAGAAGCTCCACTCACAGGACTTGTCCATATTTCACCTGACTCAGAAGTTACTCAATGAGAAAGTCTTGTCCCCATGTGTTTGTTGAAAATGATCAGTGGCAATGTTTAATATTATAGTTCCCTAAAGTGGTGCTACCAATTGAGTAAAACAAGGGACATGATTAAAAAAAAACTTTTTAAAAATTATGGAAAATAAGATATACTTAGAGAGCTTTGAAAATCTCTGACATATTCCTGGTGTTCTGGAAGGCCATGCATAAATTCTAGGTCATCTGTATGCACTGGACATACTTAAGAAGGCTTTAATATTTCACCAGTGGGTGGCTTTAAGGCTTTGTAAATGGAAAGGAGTAATATCCATAAGGATTGTAAACTGCTGCAATGTTGATGGTATGACCCAATAGACACACAACACACCTTGGTGAAGGTTGAGGGACTTACTGGTTGAAGGCAGTTAACAAAATCTCTGTTCAGTCCTTAGCTGACTTGTAAGCTAACTGAACAGAGACCTCAGAGTCAGTACGTAATAAAGGATAGAGACATTACAAAATTTGTCTACAAAATTCGTTTAAAAACATACAGAAATAACAACAATCTCTAGGAAAAATGGAAATCTTATTTCCAGAATTGCCACATAATACCATTTAAAATGTCCAGTTTTTAAGAAAAATTACAATGCATGCAAAAAGGAAAGTATTGCCCATACACAGTAAAAGAGCAGCCAATAGAAACGGCCCTTGAGGAAGCCGTGATGTTATACTTACTAGACAAAGACTTTAAAGCAGCTATTAAAAATCTGTTAAAGAACTAAAAGAAACTACATAAAAAACATTAAATGGAAGTATTACAGCAATGTAAAATCAAATAGAGACTATCAATAAAGGAAAAGAAATTACAAAAAAGAGCTAAATAGAAATTCTGGAGTCAAACAATACAATAATTGAAGTGATAAATTCACTAGAGGGGCTTAATATCAGATATGAGTAGGCCAAAGAAAGAATTAGTGAACTATAAGATAGGTTAATTGAGATTATTCACTCTGAGGTAAAAAAGAAAAAAAGATAAAGAAAATGAACGGGGTCTCAAAAAACTGTGGGACAATATCATACGTACCAACATATATATATAATGAGAGTCCCCAGAAGGGAAAAAGTGACAGAATGAGGCAGAAAATAGATTTCAAGAAATAATGACCTGAAACTTTCCAGGTTTGATCAAAGCATTACACATTCAAGAAGCACAATAAATCCCAAGAATGATAATCTCAAAGAGATTAAGCCTAGAGTCATCAGAGTCAAAATTTGAAAGCCAAAGAGAGAAAATTATAAAAACAGCAGGAAAAAGTGACATCACAGACAAGGTATCATTAAAAAGGTTAAGAGGTCATTTTTCATAAAAAATGATGGAAGCTAGAAGGCAGTCAGTTCAAAGTGCTGAAATAAAAATATTTGTCAATCAAGAAATTTTCATCCAGCAAAAGTATCTTTCAAAAATGAAGGATACATTAAGACATTCCTAGGAGATAAAGTGAGAGAATCTGGAGCTAGAAGATCTGCCTTTCTAAAGTACTAAAGAGAGTCTTTCAGGCTGAAAGGAAAGAACAGTAGAATATAACTCAAGTTCACATGAAGGAATAAAGACACCATCATAGGTAACTACATAGGCTAATATAATAGACAAGATAATCTCTCTTTTTGCTTTGGTAACACTTCTAAAATGTGACATTAAAAACATAAAACATCAAGGAAAAGAGTAATAATATTGTGCATTACAAGGGAGTCAAACAAGTTGTTCTCAACCTAGACTATTATAGATGTAAGTTATTATGTTTAAGCTTCATGGTAAACACAAAGCAAAAACCTATAGTAAATACACAAAAGATAAAAAGAAGGGAATATAAACATACCACAAAAATAGTTATCAACTACAAAGGAAGAGAGTAAGAGAAGAAGAAAAAAACAGAAAGGAACTACAAAAACAGACAGAAAACAATTAACTAAATGGCAATAAGCACATACCTATCAATAACTACTTTAAATGGAAAAGACTGAATAGCCAAAACACATTGAGTGGCTGAACAGATAAAAATACAATAATACAGCATACAAAAATATGCTGCCTACCTTGTAGACACCCTATAGATATAGATATAGGACACATAGACTGAAAGCAAAGGGATGTAAAAACATGTTCCATGCAAATGGAAACTAAAGAAAGCTGGAGTAGCTATACTTATATTAGTCAAAGTAGACTTTGAAAAAAAGATTGTAATAAGAGACAAGAAGAACATTACATAATGATAAAGGGGTCAATCCAACAAGAAGCTATAACATTTGCAAAATTTATGCACCCAATATAGGAACACATAAATATATAAAGCAAATATTAACAGGCCTAACTGGAGAAATAGACAGCAATGCAGTATTAGTAGGGGACTTTCATAACCCACCTATATCAATGGATTCAAGATTTCTTGAAGACAGAAAGTCAACAAGAAAATATTGGCCTTAAACAACATTTTAGATCAGATGGACTTAGTTATACATAGCACATTTCATTCAAGCAACAAAATACACATTCTTCTCAAGAGCACATGGAACATTCTCCAGAATAGATCATATGTTAGGCCACAAAACAAATCGTAATAAATTTAAGAACATTGAAATCATATCAAACACCTTTTCTGACCACAATGGAATGAAACTAGAAATTAATTACAAAAGGAAAACTGGAAAAGTCACAAATATGTGGAGACTAACCACATGCTACTGAATAACCACTGGATCAAAGAAGAAATCAAAAGAGAAATCAAAAACTACCTAGAGACAAGTGAAAATGGAAGTATAGCATACCAAAATTTATGGGATGCAGCAAAGCAGTTCGAAGAGGGAAGTTATAAATAAATAGTGATAAATGCTTACCCCATGGAACAAAAGTCTCAAACAAAAAACTGAACTTTACACCTCAAGGAACTAGGAAAACAAGAATAAACACAGACCAAATTTAATGAACGGAAAGAAATAACAAAGACTAGGTCAGAAATAAGTAAAATAAGGGCCAGTCCCATAGCCAACTGGTTAAGTTCACGTGCTCTGCTTCAGGGGCCCAGGGTTTCACCAGTTCAGATCCTGGGTGTGGACATGGCACCACTCATCAGGCCATGCTGAGGCAGTGTCCCACATAACACAACCAGAAGGATCTATAGCTAGAATGTACAACTAGAATATACAACTAGAAACATACAACCTATCAAGACTGAGTCATGATAAAATAGAAAATCTAAACAGATTGATCACTAGTTGGGAGATTGAATTAGTAATCAAAAACTCCCAACAGACAAATGTTCAGAACCAAATGGTTTCAATGGTGAACTCTACCAAACATTCCAAGAATTAATGCCAACTCTTTTCAAACTCTTCCAAAAAATAAAAGAGGAGGGAACTCTTGTAAACTCATTTTATGAGACCAGTATCACCCTGATACCAAAACCAGACAAGAATGACACAAGAAAAGAAAATTATAGGCCAATACCCCTGATGAGATGCAAATATCCTCAACAAAATATTAACAATCCAAATTCAACAATACTTTAAAAGGATCACACATCATGATCAAGAGGGATTTGTTCCAGAAATGCAAGGGTTGTTTAACATCCCCAAATCAGTCAATGTGATACATCACCTTACCAAACTGAAGGATATGATCACTTCAATAGATGGAGAAAAAACCTTTGACAAAATTCTGCATCCATTTGTGATAAAAACTCTCAACAAAGTGGTTATAGAGGCAACGTATCCCAACATAATAAAGGACATATATGACAAGCCCACAGCTAACATCATAGTCAATAGTGAAAAGCTGGAAGCTTTTCTTCTAAGATCAGCATCAAGACAAGGATGCCTTTTTTTCACCATTTTTATTCAACCTAGTAGTGGAAGTACTAGCCAGAATAATTAGGCAAGAAAAGGAAAGAAAAGGCATGGAAATTTGAAAGAAAGAAGTAAAACTGTCACTATTTGCAGAAGACATAATATTATATACCGAAAACCTTAATTCCATCAGAAAACTGTTAGAACTAGTAAATTCTACTAAGTTGCGTGATACAAAATCAACATGCAAACATTTTGTGTTTCTATACTTTAGTAATGACCTATCAGAAAAAGAAATTAAAAAAAATCTATTTATGATTGCATCAGAAAGAATAAAACACCTAGGAATAAATTTAACCAAGGAGGTTAAAGATCTGTATTTTAAAAACTACAAGACATTGGTGAAAAAAATTGAAAAAGATACAAATAAATGAAAATATATTTCATATTCATGGATTAGAAAAATTAGTATTATTAAAATGTACATTCTATAGCAAACAATCTACAGATTCAATGCAATCCCTATAAAAATTGTAATGGTGTTTTCACAGAAATAGAACAAACAATCCTAAAATTTGTATGGAACATAGATGACCCTAAATGGCCATCGTAATTTTAAGAAAGAAAAACAAAGCTGGAGACATCAAGCTTCCTGATTTCTAACTATATTACAAAGTTATCATAATTAAAACAGTGTGGTATTGGCATAAAAATAGACTCATGTATCAATGGAATTGAATAGAGAGTCCAGAAATAAACCCAGACACATGTGATCATTAATTGGTGGCAAAGGATCCAAGAAAATACAATGGGGAAAGGGCAGTCTCTTCAATAAATGGTGTTGGGAAAATTGGACAACCACATGCAAAAGAATGAAACTGGATCACTGTCTTAGACCATACACAAAAATTAACTCAAAAATGTATTAATGTCTTACATAAAATAAGACTTGAAATCATAAAATTCCTAGAAGAAAACTAGGCAGTAAACTCCTTGACCTAGGTCTTGGTGAAGAGTTCTTTTTTCTTTTGGCTGAGGAAGATTGCCATGAGCTAGCATCTGTGCCAATCTTCCTCTATTTGGTGTGTTGGTTGCTGCAACAGCATGGCCACCAATGAACAGTGTGGGTCTGTGCTTGGGAACCAAACCTGGGCTGCTGAAGTGAAGCTTGCCAAATTTAACCACTAGGCCATGGGGCCAGCCTTAGTAATGAGTTCTTTAATCTGATGTGAAAGGAAAAGGAATAAAAACAAAAATAAACAAGTTGGACTACATCCAACAAGAAGATTCTGTATAGTAAAGAAAACCATCAATAGAATGAAAAGGAGCCTACTGAATGGGAGAAAATATTTGTAAATCATGTATCTGATAAGGGGCTAATATCCAAAATATAGTAAAACCTCAAACAACTCGGTAGAAAAAAAATTGGATTAAAAAATGGGCAGATCTGAATAGATATTTTTTCAAAGAAATCATACAGATAGCCAATAGGTACATGAAAAGATGTTCAACATCACTAATAATCAGGTAAATGCCAATAAAATCTACAATGAGATGTTACCTCACACCTGTTAGAATGGCTATTACCAGAAAGACAAGAAATAAGTTTTCTTGAAGATGTGGAGAAAAGAGAGCCCTTGTGCACTCTTGGTGGGAATGTAAATTGGTACAGCCATTATGGGAAACAGTATGGAGGTTCTTCAAAACATTAAAAATAGAATTACCATATGGTCCAGCAATTCCTCTTCTAGGCATTTACGCAAAGAATACGAAAACACTAATTTGAAAAGATATATGCACCCCCATGTTCATTGCAGCATTATTTACAATAGCCAAGATATGGTAACAAACTACATGTCCATCGATGGATGAATAGATAAAGAAATTGTATATATATGTAATAGAATATCATTGGACCATAAAAAGTGAATGAAATCTTGCCATTTGCAACAATGTGGATGGACGTCGAGGGCATTATGCCAACTGAAATACATCAGACAAAGATAGATAAATACCATACGATCTCTCTTTTATGTGGCATCTAAAATATATATATATTTGAATCAAAAATATACATCTAGATATATATACTTATATCTAAAATCTAAAATATATATATCTGAAATCTACTCTCTATGTATTTATATATCTATATCTATATTAGTATTGCTAATATATATTAGTATATATATTAGTATTGTTATAGAAATCTAAAAAAAAATATATATATATATCAAATATATATATATGTAATAAGCACATAGATGTAGAGAAATAATTGGTGGTTGCCAGAGGTGGAGGTTGATGGGTGGGAGAAATGTGTAAATTGTTTTTGTTTTTATTTTCTACTTCAAATAAATTGGATTTAAAAAACAAAGATATAACTACAGATATAAAAAGAGATTAACAAGATTATTATTAGGAACTGTATATTAAGAATCTGGAACTATATAAAATGTCAACATTGATATAAGAATATTTGGAAAATATTTCAATTATATATCAGTTTAAAAAGAAAAAAGAATATCTGGAAAAAATAGAGATAGCACTTTATACCCTTGTGCGGGGTCAGAATTGGCCACCCCAACATATGTCTCTTTTGCATAAAGATTATTTAGGGCTGGTTACTTTTAAAAACTGCAGATGTGGGAAAAGCTCTGAAAACCAAGTAGAAGTTACCCTTTGTAAGAGATATTTACATTTGTAAGGGACAGATATCTTGCTCTCTGTACCAGGAAGAGGGGCATGACCTTATATCTAGAAACCTATTTATGTGGAAGGCAAGGACTTAAATATGCATAATAACTTTACTCTTGTCTACTGTGCTTTTCTGATAATCTCCTATAACTGACTCCCCCCAACCCCAACATCCTCCTTTGTTTTTAGCTAACGATGCTATTTAAGGTGGCAGCTTTGGCCATTCTGGCTGAGTTACCCAGTTTTCCTGGATTTCTCCCATGTGCACGTTATAAAGCTTTGTTTCATTTTCTCCTGTTCCTCTGTCTCATGTGAATTTAATTGGTAGTCCAGCCAGAAGGACCTAGAGGGTAGAAGATTTGTCTTCCTCTCCTATATTCATAAAAAATTAATTAGAAAAATAAAGAGCTTCTGTACAGCAAAGGAAACAATCAATAAATTTGAAACCTACAAAATGGGAGAAAATCTTTGCAAACCACATATCTACTAAGGGACTAATATCTAAAATGTGTAAAGAACTCACATAACTCTATAGCAAAAAAGAAAATAACCAATTAAAAAATGGGCAAAGGATCTGAAGAGATAATTTTTCAGAAAAGTCATACAAATGGCCAACAGGTAAATGAAAAGTTGCTCAACATCACTAATCATCAGGGAAATGAAAATCAAAATCACAATGAGATATCACCTTACACCAATTAGGATTGCTTTTATCAGAAAGAGAAGTGTGGGTGAGGTTGTGAAGAGGGAACCCATACACTTGTGATGGGGAGGTAAATTGATACAATCATTATGGAAAACAGTATGGTGGGTCTTCAAAAAACTAACAAGTAATTGCCACCTGATCCAGCAATCCCATTCCTGGGTATATATTTGAAGCAACTGAAATCAGTATCTCAAATGGATATCTGCACACTTACGTTCATTGCAGCATTATTCACAATAGCCAAGATATAGAAACAACTTAAGTGCCCATCAATGGATGAATGCATAAAGAAAATGTAGTGTGTGTATATATATACACTCAATGAAATATTATTCAGCAATGAGAATGAAGAAAATTCTGTCACTTGCAACAATATGGATGGATCTTGCAGACCTTATGCTAAGCGAGATAAGTCAAAGACAACTACTATATGATATCACTTATATGTGGAATCTAATAAAACAGGACTTGTAAAAACAGAGAGTAGAATAGTGGTTACCACGGTGCTCGGTAGCAGAATTGGAGAGATGTTGCTTAAGTGTACCAACTTACAACCACTATATAAATGAGTTCTGGAGATCTAATGCACAACATAGTGATTATAGTCAATAATGCTGCATTACAAACTTCAAAGTTACTGAGAGACTAAATCTTAACTGTTCTTAACATATACAAAAAAGCACAAATATGTGATATGATAAAGGTGTTAGCTCATGCTACTGTAGTAATCATATTGCAATATATAAATGTTCCAAACCAACACACTGTACACTTTAAACTTTTTTATTAGTGCCGTCAGATTGATTCCAAGTGCTGGTGACCATGTGTACAGCAGTGAGGAACCCTGCCCAGTCTTTTTGCACCATCCTCTCACCTTCCATGACTGTATCAGATAATGCTCCACTGCTATTCACAGAGTTTTTGTGGCCAATTCTTTCAGAAGGGAGTGGCCAGGTCCTCTTTCCTAGTCTGTCTTAGCCTGGAATCTTCACTGAAACCTGTCCATCATGGGTGACCTTGCTGTATGTGAAATACTGGTGGCATAGCTTTCAGCAACTCACAGCTGCCACAATGTGACAACCAACAGATGGGTGGTGTGATTCCCGACTGGAAAACGAACCCAGGCCATGGCGGTGAGAGTGCTGAATCTTAACCACTAGATCACCAACTTTTAACTTACACAATTAAAAAAAAAAGATAATACTTGTAATCACTATGGCAACTACTAAAAAAAATAACACTAAATATATAGTAAAAGAAATAACAAGGGAATTAAAATCTAGACCACAAAATGTCAATTTAATCACTTAAATTAATTTGGTTACCAATTAATTTTTGGTAACCAAAAATTCAATAAGGAGGAAGAGAGGAAGATAAAAGATCTAAGACATTTAGAAAACAAATAGCAAAAGGGTATATATAATTTCCACCTTATTAGTGATTATATTATATGAAAATGGATTAAACACTTCAACAAAAGGCCTGAGGTTAGCAAAACTGATTAAAATCAGAAACATGATCTCAGTGTATGCTCTCTAAAGAAACTCATGAGACATTCAAAAGCACCTAACAGGTTCAACTTAAAAAGACAAAAAAAGATAGACCATGCAAATCATGGTGGCAATAATAACAAAGAGCTGAGGTGTCTCTAAGTAATAGGAGACAAAATAAACATTAAGACAAAAATTTTTACCGGAGAAAAAAAGACACTTTTTAATGATAAAATGATTAGTCCACCAGGAAGATAAACCAACTATAATCATATACGCACCCAACCACAGAACATCAAAATACATGAAGCAAAGTCTAACACAATTGAAGACAGAAATAGGTAATTCAACACAAATAGTTGGAGACTTCAACTCCACCTTAAAAACGGATACAACAACTAGGCAGAAGATGTATAAAAAATAGAAGAGTTAAACATAACTATAAATCAAGTAGATTTGACATATATCTATGAAAAAAAATGCTACCCTGCAAAAGTAGAACAAATTCTTCTCACTTGCACAGGGATCATTATTCAGGATAAATCATAAATTATACCAGAAAGAAAGTTTCAATGTACGTACACAAGTTGAAATGGTACAAAGTATGTCCTTAGGCCACAATGTAATCAAATAAAAAAATCAATAACAAAAGGAAATTTGAGAAATAAAAAAATGTGTAGAAATTAAACCATATACTTCTAAGTAACCAGTGAGTTAAAGAAGAAATCACCAGGGAAATTAGAAAATACTTTGACATGAAAACACAATATATTAAAGCTTATGGGATACAATTAAAGCAGTGATTAGAGGGAAATTTATGTGTAAATGCCTATATTAAAAAAGGACAAAGATCTCATATTAGTAATTTAAACTTCAACCTTGAGAAACTAGCAAAGGCAGAGCAAACAATGCAAAGCCACTAGAACCAACAACATAACTAAATTAGATGAAAAAAATTAAAGAAATAGAGAATAAAATAATAGAGAGAATCAATGAAACCAAATTTTGTTCTTTGATATAGATCAACAATAAAAATATACAAAAATGACAAACTTTTAACTACACAGACCAAATAAAAAAAGATAAAACACGTTATAAAATATAAATGTAAAGGGAACATTCTACTTATTGTATAGAAATAAAAACTATTATAAACAAATCCTATGCAGAACATAACACAACAGCTTAGTTAACCTAGATAAAACGGACAAATCTCTAGAAAGACAAAAACTACCAAAACTGGTTCAAGAAGAAGTAGAAAATCTGAAGAGATCTATAACATACACAGATGTTAAATTAGTAGTTAAAAAGCTTCCCACAAAGGGGCTGGCCCCGTGGCCGAGTGGTTAAGTTCGCGCGCTCCGCTGCAGGCAGCCCAGTGTTTCGTTGGTTCGAATCCTGGGCGCGGACATGGCACTACTCATCAAACCACGCGGAGGCAGGGTCCCACATGCCACAACTAGAAGGACCCACAACGAAGAGTATACAACTATGTACTGGGGGGTTTTGGGGAGAAAAAGGAAAAAATAAGATCTTTAAAAAAAAAAAAGCTTCCCACAAAGGAAAATCCAGGTCCAGATGGCTATACTAGTGAATCCTACCAAAGAAATAAAGAATTAACTGCAATCTTTCACAAATTCTTCCAAAAAATAGAAAAGGAATTAATTCCATATTCATTCTGTGAAGCCAGAATCATCCTGATACTAAACCAAACAAAAACATAACAAGAAACAAATTGCAACTCAATATTAATAAACTATTAATTAAATAATAAAACATTAATAAAAAATATAAATTATCAATAAACTAAAATTCCCAAGAAAATGATTGCAACCTAATCCAGCACATATGAAAAGGATTATACATGGCAAAGTGTGATTTGTCCTAGGAATGCAATGTTGGTTTAACATCTGAAAATAAATCAATGCAACACCCTATGTTAACAGAATAAAAAACAAAAACAAACATGATATTCCCAATCATTACGTAGAAGCATTTTATAAATTGTAATGCTTTCATTATAGAAATGGTGAGCAAAGTATAGAGGAAAACTGCCATAAACTGATAAAGAGCACCTTCACACACACACACACACACACAAAGCAGAGCTAACATCATTTAAGATAATGATGAAAGTCTGAATGCTTTCCATTTATGACAAGGATGTCTGCTCTCACCAATTCTATTCAACATTGTACTGGAGTTTCTAGCCAGAGAAATTAACGAAAAAAATAGTCATCCAAATTGAAAACAAAGAAATAAAATTATTTGTATTCACAGTTGACATGGCCTTGTATATAGAAAATCCTAAGGAATCTGCAAAAACTCTAGTAGAAGAGATAAATGATTTCAGCAAGACTACAGAATAGATGATCAATATACAAATATCAACCATATTTCTGTATACAGTAATGAACAATCTGAAAGTGAAATTAAGTAAACAATTTGAGGAGTGTAGCTGCTGGTTAAACCTATGTGTGATTTTTCAGCCCTAATCAGAGACAACTACAAAGACTTTGCCTCATGGGAAAACTGTCCTCCCCACTCCAGACTTGCGGCACAGCCAGTAAATTACAGTCTCAAAATGTAGTTACAGTCTAAGACTCAGGCCCTGCTTATGCATACTTTCATTGCTAGCCAAGTGCCTTCATTCTCAGGTTTGTTTATCTGGGGACTTTGGCAGAGGTCCTCTTCTGGTGTGTCTATGAGGCCTCCTTATCAGGAGGAGGAAGGAGGAAACTTAAAGGCACTTTTCCTCACTCTGACTCAGAATTCAGTACTTTTCCACTCTTAGTCTTTCCCCTTTCTCTCTCCCTCCAATCCTGCCCTAGCCCCAGTATCCATAAAACTGCAGGAGCTTTTTGTTCAGGGTCTTCTCAACAGTGAGACAACACCCACACCTGTGATGATCTGCTTGACTCTCAACCAGTGTGCCATTCTGTGTGGGGAAATGAAATGGGGAAGTTCAGTGCCATCACCTTCCTACTGCTTCCTCTACTATGTCAGGGAAGAGGCGCTGCCCACGTGGTGTTATACTGTATTGGCCACACTCACACACAGTACTATAGCTGGGAGGCTGGACGTGGGATAGAATAAAACTCCTAGCCTTTCTCACTCTCTGCATTCTGATCTCTTGCTGATGCTTCCATTGGTTAAACCCAACCAGAATTCAGAGGGCAAAAAGCCCCGGTGATTCATTCTGCAAAGTACAAAGTGGGTCAGCAAAATACTGAAAATGCCTGGGGGTGGAAAATAACAGAAAGCAACAAGCATATCTTACAATAACTGTGAGAAGAAAAAAATATATTACTCTGAAAATCATTTTGAAAAAAACTGCTTAGAGTAAGAAGTCTTTGAAGATACGTTTTTGTTGTTGTTTGTTGGCCCTACTGGAAGCTGAGAAAATTCACAAGTTAACTGCAAAGCATTATATAAGAGAGCTGAGAAAGAAAAAAAAATGCTTTATTTGAAATAAATCAAACTTGGGTAAATGTCAAAATTTAGACTTAGTGAGTGCAAGCCATGTTTGTTTGGACATTTGCCACAAAGGAAGACACACTATAATGACAAAATACTTGAACATTGATTTTTTCCAAATCTGGGTTCCTTTTGAGCAAAAAACCTTCACAATAATGTTAACACATAATAGGAAATAAATAGCTATACTGCTTATTTCCAAATTATATTTTGCAAAAATGATGTTTCCAGTCATGTCCTTAAAAAGAACATATTTTCAAATCTGGATAAAAGATAGAGCTACTTCTACTGCAATTTACTCATGATTTTAAATTCATTATAAACAGCAATGGAGAAAAGTTAACATTTCTATACCAGGACTAAATAATTCCAACCTAATGAGGCAATATTCTTTTTACCTCCAGTTACACATGCTTTTCAATTCATTTATTTTATTTAAATTTATTAATTTTATTTAAGTTTATGTTAGAGGTTTATCAAAGAATAGTTGGCATAAACTGCACATACTTAAGTTGAGCAATTTGATGACTACTGACATGTGTATGTATCATTGAAATCATCACTTCAACCAGTTTAGTGAACATACCATGATGATACACATCTTTTTTGGCCCTTTGTAACATTACCCCTTCTACACTGCCTAGCCCCCTTCTTTTCTCTAGGCACATGCTGACCTGATTTCCATCACCATAGATTAACTTGCATTTTCTCAGTTTACAAACATCGGGTCACAAAGTATGCATTCTTTTTAGGGATAGAGGCATGGACTTTTTCACTCAGCATAATCAATTTAAGATGTATCCATATTGTTGGGTGAATCATAGTTCATTCCTTTTAATTGCTGAGTAATATTCCATTGTATGACTATACCATAGTTTGTTTATCCACTCACCTGTTGGCAAGTATTTGCTTTGTTTTCAGTTTTTGGTTATTGCTACTAAAAATAAAGCCGCCATACACATGTGTTTTCAATTCTTTTGGATACATGCCTTGGAGTGGAATGGCTGGATCACATGGTAGATGATTATTTAACTTTTAAAAGAAATTTCCAAATTACTTTCCAAAGTGGCTATAACATTTTGTATCCCCTCTAGCTGAATATGAGAGATCCAGTTCCTCCACATCTCCACTAACATTTGTATGGTTAGACATTTTAGTACAAGCTATTCTAGTGGATATGCATTGATATATCATTTTGCTTTTCATTTGCATTCCATAATGACTAAGGATAATAAGCATCTTTTCATGTGCTTGTCATCCATAGACCTTTTAAACTCTAGTGTTGTTCATATATTTTGTATATTTAATAGGTTGGTTTTTGTTGAATTTTGAGAAGATATATTTTATATATGTATATATGTTTTTCTGAATGCAAATCTTTAATCTGATATATCAGTTACAAATATTTTATTTCAGTCCGTGGCTTTTATTTTCATTCTCTTAGCAGTGTCTTTCAAAGAATAGACACTCTTAAATTTAATGAAGTCTAATTTATCAGTTGTTTCATTTTATGGATTGTGCTTTGGTGTACTTTCTAAAAAACATTTGCCAACTCCAGACCATAAATATTTTCCCCTACATTTTCTTGTAAAAGCTTTCTAGTTCTTGGTTTGGCATTTTGTTCTATGTCAATTTTCTAGAATTCAGTAACTAAGAGAAAGTTTTGGCAAAATAGTCATTAAGTTTTCCTGGCCTTTGGTCTAATTTAAGATACTTCTGGAAATGACTTAATAAAGACTGCCTATTACAGGCTTGGCTTTAGAAATGCTTACCCTTAGAAAATATAGCATTTGGTTTGTTGGGTTTTTTTAAATAAACAAAGAAAAGCAACCTAAATCATACTTAACTGTCTTAGGTTGCTGTGATTGAACAAGTCAGGCACAAAACTTGCTAGACTTACATAACTAAACATATTCTACTGTTGCTCTCCACAAATAGATGCCTGAAAATGACACCATAGAAAGTAAAATAATCCAAAGAAAAGGATCCAAACTACATCAATATCATTGATGCTTCTATGATTTAATTAAAGGCAGAGCTGGTCTATTTTATTTGGTTAAATCTGATTTTAAAGGGGCCAGATTGATTCCAATTCCACAAAATGTACTATTTATTAACTAATTCTTATCTGAAATTTTATTTTATATAGTAGTAGAGTACTCTTGTTAAAGTGAAATAGTCTATGGAGAAAGAGAAAATATAAGGTTATCATCTATTATAGTCTAGGGGTAAATATTGAATTGAGGTAAGATAAAGTAAATTAACATGAAAAGTAAGTAAGAGACTCGATAGAGTAATGTAAATGTAAATGCAAAATCTAAAGTGAGACCAATGTACTTAAATTTCACATAATTCATAATTTTATCAAATGTTATACTACATGTAATTCTGCAGGTTGATCAGACTAAATTTTTTTCTTAATTTTTAAATCTTCCTTTATTTGCTTTAGCCGGAGTAATTTTATGTAGTCATAAAATTAACTTTTAGTACCATATAAATTTTACAATAGATGTTATTTTTTGCTCATAGGGATATATTCTAGTTAGGTAGAAAAATAGTAAATTTATTTTCAGTTTTTAATCCTCCTTTCTAGTCTCACAAATGGGGATTTCTTTTGGATATTTAGTTTATCAACTCCTATTTTAAAACAAAATCTAAAGTATGAATAGCATACTGTTTATGATGTTAATTGGGCACATTTCTGGCATCATTTTCAATTTTAGGAATCATCATAACCTTCAAATTTAAAAAAATTTGATTTCCTTGATACTTGGTATCTTTAGCTTAGTAGAGAAAGCAGATCACTGTTGTTTTACTTAGACTACAAAGTATTTTTTGGATTAGCACTATTTAGACCAACATTTTTATGTAGAAATCTTAGGCAATATAGGCAATTATCTATATGGTGTGGTTTCGGCACCTTTGCCATATTGACTCTATGGCGGTAGGAGCAAAGTCATAGAACTAGAGTTAAAAATAGATTTGGGCATGGTGTGTAATGAGCTCTAACAGCTTCTCCTCAAAGCATGGTTGTCACCTGGAAGATTGTTAGAAATGCAGAATCTCAGACTTCTACCCAGATCTAATGAATGTGAGTCCGTATTTTCACAAGATTCATATCACATGAAAGTTTGAGAAGCACTACTGTATAACCTATTTGGAGAATTATCACGAGTAAATTAGTGGAAGGAGAAATTTGTCTCTGAGACTAATGTAGCTTTATTGGATTAGGTAGAAACTGTCTTTCTGTGATACTTGTGTGAGTCAGAAGCTATCCAGTGGCTTCAAGGACCACTGGACGGGAGTAGCACACAACCTTGAACCAACAACAAGGCATCTGTTGGAATTTTGGACTCTGAGCCGTGCACACCCTCCTTTGTTTGAGGGAACCAACGTCACTGATAGAAAAGCAGCATTATTTAACAAAGAAATTTGTCTTCTGCTAACAAAATGAGCACATTAACAACTATCGTTTCAGTTTTTAGACAAGCACAAAAACACTTGAATTAAAAATGGATAAAATTTGGGGCCCGCCCAGTGGCGCAGCGGTTAAGTGCGCACGTTCCACTTCGGCAGCCGGGGTTCACTGGTTGGGATCCCAGGTGCGGACATGGCACCGCTTGTCAAGCCATGCTGTGGTGGGCATCCTACATATAAAGTAGAGGAAGACGGCACGGATGTTAGTTCCGGGCCAGCCTTCCTCAGCAAAAAGAGGAGGATTGGCAGAAGTTAGCTCAGGGCTAATCTTCCTAAAAAAAAAATGGATAAAATTTAATTTAGATTAATCCTTTTATATAAATAAAAATTGTCTACAGGGTGATATGTAAACACACCTGCAGTTTCGTGTGTTAACTTTTCATCTTTGGGGCACAGTCTTTTTAAGTAATGACTAACTTTTGAAGTGGATACTGATGCTTCTTCACCAGATTTTTGTCTTCTTGTTTTCAAAGGATTAGTGTCATCACTACAGCCTCATGGTGGATGATAATGGCAAACAAATATCTTGGGCAAGTTATATACAAATGGTCAAATATTTTTGAGAACTTAATTTGTATTTGGTTTCTCATTACACACTTGAATTGTTGAGCTTTCTGATACGCAATATTTTTTAATTTCTTTAAAAGTATAATCAAAGAATGAATGAAATAAATAAAAAGTTATAGATTTTATAATAATTGACAAACTGCTGTACCAAAAGTATTTAGATTACTTTCTCTCTCTATCATAACAATATAGGAGGACTGCTCAGCTTCTATTACCCATATTTCATTTTTCCATAAACCATAATTGTCCATATTTCCCATTTCCCCCCACCAATTGTGCTCTGTCAGCTTCACACACCTTGCAGGCACAGCCCATGGAACTGGATGGGAAACTAGCAGAACGTTAGCATCTAATTTGTCTGCTACCTGCAAGAAAGATGAGAAGGTGTCAACTGTTCCTAGATGCTTGTATCCAATTATATATCATTTAATCAGAAAATAGCATGCATGGAAAGAGCAAAAGAGAGAGATGGATTATCACTGTTTGTTTTTCAGAAAAACACCTCTTGAAGTGAGATCTCTGCTCATTGTACTTGCAATTCATATGCTACTACACGAGACTTAGAGTGAAATGGAAAGTGGAGGTAGATGAAGCTATCCTGGTTTTAAGTATAATTTTAATAATATTACAAATGTTATTATCATTCAGGAAGTACTAAGCTGGATGAGATTCCAGGATAGTATGTAAAAAATGGAGTTATCCTAAGAGAGCATGAATGAACAGTCACCCTAGTAATACCAACCTTAAGTCATGGTGGATTTCAATGCAGTCACTGGCTTCTAGCACAAATTCTTGTCTCAGATTATTTGACCTCAAATTAAACAAACTACTTTCAGATTTCAAATCAGTCAGTTAAATGGCATTGTATGCTTGAAACTCATGACATTCATGTCTACTTCTTACTTTACTGCCTCTTGAAAACCTCCTAGAACAGCTGAGAGATTTTAAGCATTATGTGAAGTTGTAAATTCTCATAGTTCTAATGCATTTTATCCTGACTCATGAGTTCTTTGCAGTCTTCTTGGTGATTCTTGTAAAATACTAAATACATAAAAACCTGCTGATTTTAATTTTTAAACAAACCTACTTAGGCCAACATTATTCTAGCAGGATGTAATATTTTCATGTCACACCAAGAACTTTACAATCAACATGGCTTAAGAAAGTAGGAAAATGCTGCATTTCTCATGAATGATATATTTAATTAGTCACCTACATCAAATTAGTAGGAGAATATTTCAAGAAAAGAAGACCTATAGCCTCCTTTAAAAGCCTGTAAATGCAAGCACTGCAGGATTACATGTTGCTAAATGGCACGGTAAGGTTTAATATACTTGGTCATTGCTTTACTTTGCTGTTCTTTAATGATAAGCAAAGTTGAGAATTTTTTCATTGATTTTTATGGGCCCATTTTAAATGGTGCTTTAGTCTTTTTTAATAGTTAATTTATAACAAGCTTTTTATTATTAAGGAAATCAAAACTTATGATATCTTATGTTTTGTAAGTAGATTTTTCGTTAGTGTTTTATTCTCTATCTAGATATTTTTGTAGTAAGCAGAAAGTTTGCATTTAGGTGGTCAATATGGATGTTCTTTATTGTTGTGGTTTTGAGTTTCTATTTTCATGGGACACTCTTACTTCCTTGTTAGAAATATTAAAGAAAAATTTATCTACATTTACTACTTTTGTAGCTTCAAATTGTTACATTTCAATTTTAATTAATTTGGAATATTTTTTAGTGCAAGGACAGAAGTGAAGATAGTTCCCTCCCTTTGCATAAAATAAAACAAAAAACTTCTAGTCATTTTCTCCAATTTATTTGGAGAACATAACAATTCATACTTAATATAATTATAAATATAAAATTTAATAAACCATAGTTATGTGAAAGTACATCTTCATTATATGAAAAATTTCTACATTTATTTGGGTCTATTTTCAGATGCTCAATGATGTTACACTATTTATGAACCTAATCCTAGACCACTATCAATTATTTTGCATTGTGTGTGTTAGCATCAGGCTCATTCTCTTTTAATCTCATTAGTCTTCTTTTCAAAAAGAGTAATTTTCATATTATTTTGCTAAGGCTTTCTCTCTCACAAAAATTCTATTGGCACTTTGGAATTTCACTGTATTTTATAAATTTGTTGGGGAAAAGTGTGACACCTTTGCAATATCAGATCTTTGTATTTGAGAATGGCATATCTTTCCATTTATAAAAATTCATTTCTGTTTTGCCATTGAGTTTTAATGTTTTCTACTTTTTAAGAACTTTACATTGCTTGTTAAGGTTTTTTAAGATTTCCATTTTATGTGATGATACTATAAATGAAATATTTTCTTCTATTACATTTTCTAGTTAGTTATTGATTTTATAAAGAAAAACTGTTATTCTTATATATGAACTTTGCATTTGCTAACTTATTAAAATATTTTATTTCAAATTTTTGGTTGCTATTTTGAATTTGCTAGTCATATCGTATCATTAATTAACAATAGCACTTTTAATTTTATTATAAGGGCCCAATATATATTTATGTTGAAATCCTTAGTAAAACTCATGACTTTCACTCTCAATGTCAATATCTATAACTTAGTGCAATAAACTTAATCACAATGGTTCAAAATGGTGTGTGCATGTCTGTGTGTGTGTATGGGGGGGCAGAGGTTAAGCAGTTCTGTAACTGCTTTGATAGTGAAGAATAATGAACAATATTACAAGTGATTCTTAAATAGAAAGGGTATAAGGCAGGTTGAAAATTCTCCTGACTTCTGTTCTAGATGGAGCTCTCTGTCTTCAAAGCAATGGACTTTAGTGCATTTAAATATCTTAGTGGATACGGCGCTCATGTTAACTTTTTGTAATATTAAAGCACCCAGTAGTTTTAAGACATGGAGAACAAAATACATTAACACTCACATCATCAAGAAATGAAGTCTATGCTCCCTTCCTTGAATTTGGGCTTTGTGATTGCTCGAATAATAGAATACGGCAAAAGTGTCACTACATCTACTTCTAGAACCAAAATTTAAGAAGCTGACAGCTTCTACATCCTGCCTTTTCGTATGCCAGCTCTGTAACTGAGTCACCATGCTGTGAGTAAGCCCAGATCACTCAGAGTGTCCACATGGAAGGAAGGGCTCCAGCCAACTGACCCAACCGACTGAGGACCTAGCAGATAAGCATCGACCCCCTGTCTAATATGAGTAAGGAAACCTTCAAGATGACTCCATCCTCAGCTGCAAAAATATGAGAACCCTGATTGAGAACTGCCTAGCTGAGCCCGGTCAACCTCAAGAAACATGAGACATAATTATAAAATAATTATTGCTCAAAGCCACTAGGTATTAAGGGTGATTTGTTAATCAATAAATAATAGGAAGATAAGTTAGTATCAATAATAGGGATGCTGCTCTAAGGAAAACCTAAAACATATGGCAATCATTGGGGACTAAGTGTGGGTGGAACCTGAGCTAGCCTTGAGGAGACTATTAGCATAAACCTAACTAGCCTGGAGAAGGCTTTCTATGACGACTAAAGGAAAATAAGGAAATTTCTTTACAAGAAGAAAGAAAGGGTTCTCTTGATATGTAGTATTGGAAAGTTTAGCAATACTTTTGGAAATACTTGTGGAAAGTAGGAAACACACTTAAGGAAATCAATGATTTAACTTAGAACATTTAAGCAGAATTTTTAAAAATAGCGCCTGCCTTCTTCTAGATGACTATAGTAAAATTAGAGAGAATAGAGATGAACTAAAGAAAAGGGACTATTCAGGTTTCATCAAAACTTAAAGGAACTATAAAGGAGCTAGGATTTGAAGGGTTCAAGAAAAATGCTTTTTGTTATTCCCAACCTCTCCAGATGGCAAAAAATACCTCATATTAAGAAATGCTTTGGAGGTGCTGGCTTGGTGGCACAGTGGTTAAGTTCAGGTGTTCTGCTTCGGTGGCCTGGTGTTCGCTGGTTCGGATCCCAGTTGCGGACCTATGCACTACTTGTCAAGCCATGCTGTGGCAGGCCTCTCACATAAAATAGAGGAAGATGGGCACAGACGTTAACTCAGGGCCAGTCTTCCTCAACAAAAAGAGAGGGATTGGAGGCAGATGTCAGCTCAGGGCTAATCTTCCTCCAAATAAATAAAATAAATAGGAAATGCTTTGGGAAAAAATAAAATACGGATGAGTCTGTAAGACTTCTTTTTGAACTTCAGTAAGATATAAGATGGCACCTGATCAAAGCTTTCAGAAAGACAAAGGCCTTTGAAGGAACTCAGGTGTGTACCTAGTATTCTTCTCTGTTTAAAAATGCTTTCTAAACACGTTAGGAGTGGCTTTATAGGAAGCTCAAGGTAGACAAGGCACATTTCAAAGAGATTTGTAGTTGGAGTTTGTTCTATTAGCCTAAACTGCAATAAAACTAATAGAAAAATCTGCACAATTTTTAAGAAAATTGTCTTGGTGGAAGTACCACTACCTCAAACTTAAAGGGACAGGGAAAGTGCAAAATGAAACGAGGCCCTGGGACCCTCAGCTGTTTAGGGCCAGGAAGCATGAGGTAACTCAGAGAGCATAAACAGAAGCCCGGGGGACAGAGCCTAAGAAAATCAATTCATGAAACAGCTCTGGGCCCTAATAAAAAAACTGGTCATTGACTTCCAGTAGTGTTGACAAGTGAAGTGGTTGTATGAATTCTCCCAGAAATGACTATTATGAAATTGGATTAACTAAAAACTATTTAAAAATGCTGGAGAGAATTCAAAAGCAAAAACAAAGCCAAAGAAATGTTTATTCTCAAAAGTGCAAATGGAAGAAGGCAAGAGTTGTGGGTTTCTAGCTTTTTGGTATAAGATGGCTCCCATGTGTTCACAGCTCCTGGTGAAGAAAATTTCAGCACACTCTCACTGGTTCATAGTTTGAAACTGCACGAACAGTTAAAAAATAAAAAATGAAATATTAGCAGTAAGAGAACTGAATAAGTCATGAAACTTGAACTCTGAGCATAAACTTCCAAAATGCTCAGCTGAGAACTCAATTACATGTGCATGGAGGAATTACCACGGGGCCTAAGAAAAGAAGAGTCAGAAGCCAGAGAGAGATACATTCTTAAAATGTAGATCCCCAAGGTGAGGCTTGTGAATTTGCTGTTTTTAAAATAAGCTTTATTGAGGTACACTTTAAAACAATAACATTTTCTATTTTAAATGCAGCTCATCCAACTTTAACAAATGTATACAGTCGTAAAACCACTACCATAAACAAGATATATGACATTTGCACCAGCACTAAAATTCCTGAGGTTCCTTTACACCCCATTACCTCCTCCAGATGTGGTCCTGGAAAGCACTGATCTGTATCTTGTTACTCTCATTTTGAATTTTCTAGAATTCCTCTATATACAATCATAAATGATGTATCATTTTTATTATGATTTCTTTAATTTAACATAATCCTTTTGAGATTTCTGCATGTTTTTAATTCTGTTGATAGTTCATTCTTTTTTATTTTTGGGTAGTATTCCATTGTTTTTGTGTACTGAAGTTTATTTACCCATTCATCAATTGATAGGGTATTTGTGTTTTACCAGTTTTGTTTCATTTTGAACAAAGCTGCTATAAACATGTGTTTTTATATTTCTTGGTTAAGTGCCTAGGAGTGTGAATACTGGATCATATGGTAAGTGTAGATTTAACTTTACAAAAACAAAACAAAACGACATTAAAAACAAAAGTAACAAAATTAAAGTTAGTAAAGTTGCTGAACTACAATATATTAGAGCTCCAGTTGCTCCACATTTTTGTCAACATTTAGTATTATCAGGGGGTTTTTAGTCATTAAAATAATTATTCAATAAAATCTCATTGTGATTTTAGTCTGTATTTCCCTAATGCCTAATGATTTTGAATATCTTTTGTGTACTCGTTCATTCGTATATCTAATACAATGAGGTGTCTATTTAAACCTATTACACATTTTAAGGGATTTTTGATTGTTTTGATTCTTTTTATTGGGTTGCAAGTGTTCTTTATAAATTCTCCATAACAGTCCTGTATTGGATATATGTATGGAAATGCATTCTTCCAGCTTTATATTGTCTCAAAATTGGGTGATGTGAGTCACTCAATTTTTTTGTTTTAATAATTGTTTTCTCTAGCTCCTTTGCACTCTCATTTTAAATTCTAAATTTTAGTATCAGCTTTCCAACTTCTTTAAACATCTCCTGGGATTTTGATTGGAATTGCATTAAATATATAGATCAATTTAAAGATACCTAACATCTTAAGAACGTTGAATCATCCCACCAATAAATGTGATATAGCTCTCCATTTATTTTATACTTATTTAATTTCTGTAGGCAATATTTGAGAAGCTTAGTTAATGGTTTATCAATTTTCTCAGTCTTTTTGAGGATGATCTTTGAGTTTCAATGGTGTTCTTTATTGCTTGTCTGCTATATATTTTATTGGTTTCTACACTTACCTCTATTATTTCCTCTCTTTGAGTTTAATTTTTATCTCCATTTTCTAATGTCTTAATGTAGAAGCATAGATTATTGGTTTAATTCCTTTCTCCTTTTCTTATGTAAGCATATAATGCTATACATTTCACTCTAAGTACTGCTTTAACTGAAACTTAAAGATTTACCTCATGATTTCTTCTCTCATTGATGGGTTGCTTGGAAGTTTATGATTTAATTTCCAGATATATTTCTGTTATTAATTTATAGTTTAATACTACAGTGATTAGAGAAATACTTTATATGATTCAAATATTTTAAAATTGTTGAGACCATTTATTTTTTAGAATGTAAAATTTGTTGAAATTCTAACTTGGTGAATGTTCTTTGTACTTTTGAAAAGAATGTGTATGCAGCTGTTCTTTGGCAGAGTGTTTTATAAATGTCAGTTAGGTCAAGTTAGTTCGTAGTGTTGTTCAGTTCTTCTATATCTTTAATCTATCTGTCTAGGTGTTTGATCAATTACTGAGAGAAGAATGTTGGAATATCCAAAATTGATTGTAGAGTTTTCTATTTGTTTATTTCTCCTAAGTTATAGAAGATTTTGCTTCATATATTTTAAAGCAAACCATTTAGAATTTTATTATGAAATTTTTATCTATAGCAATGTCTTTGTTTTGAAATTTTCTTTGTATCCATATATCCATTTCATCTGTCTGTTGATTAATGTATATGTGGTATATTTTTTCTGTCCTCTTTTAAATTATCTGCATCTTTATACTTAAAGAGAATTTATTCTACACAGTATATGATGTTAGTTAGGTTTTTTTTTTCACCCGATCTGACAATCTCTGCCTTTTATGTTTAATGTAGTTATCAATATGGTTTGGTGTATATCTACCATTTGCAATTTTATTTTTATTTGTCTCATTTGCTCATTGTTTCTTTTTTCTGCCTTATTTTCCATTGAGTATATTTATTATTTGTTTTTATCTCCACTATTGGCTAATTAGTTCTATCACATTGTTAAAAATTTGTATTAGATATTCTAGAGTTTTCATACATAAGTTCTCTTTGAGTCTTTTTACATTTTCCATTTTTCTCCTCAGTATGGTCATCTTTCCTTTTACCTTCTTGAATATATGAAGCATATTTGTAACAACTGTTTTAATGTACTTGTATGATAATTTAATCACCTCTTTCATTTCTCTCTGTCTTTAATAATTGATTTTTTTCTCTAGATAATGGACTCTATTTTTCTGCCTCTCTGCATGTCTGTTAATGTTTGATTATATTTATATAGTTCTGGAGACTCTACACTTTCTAATGTGTTACAGGGTGTTTCTACTATGGTTGACAGGAATATGAACATGCCCTATTTGTAGTTCTATGTGAGTTCCAGGTACTGCTTAGTCTACTGATTTCCAGGGATTATTTTCCTGGTTTCACATAATTTACAAACTGGTAGTGCAAACACTAGTGCTTAGACAAAAGCTCAAGGAAGTTTTATCTGCAATAACTAGAGCTTTCTTTATATGTAGCTCACTCTGCATCAGTATTATGCCACAAAAATATTTAGTTCACAAAACAAAAAGAATCTTCCTCAACTTGAAGAGGAACTTTTGTGAAAGACCAATAGCTAAGGTTATACTTGGTGGAAAACTAATGCTTTCTCTTAAGATTAGGAAGAAGGAAAGCATATATTCTCTCATCACTTCTATTCAACATTATACTAGAAGTCCTAACTGTTGCAATAAGTCAAGAAAAAGAAATTAATACCTGAGGGTTTAAAATAAAGAATAGAACTGCCTGTATTTACAGATGACATAATTGTGTATTTTGAAAATACTAAGGAATGTATTACAAAGTTAGTAGAACTAAAAATTATGTTTAACAAGATCCCAGGTTATAAGGTCGACACACAAAAGCAATTGTATCATCAAATACGTTAGCAATAAAAACTAATAATGGAATAAGAAATGCAATTCTGTTTAAAATAGCATCCCTGAAATGAAATATCTAGCAATAAATATAATGAAATATGTGCAAGACCTATACACTCAACAAGTACAAAACTTCTCTGAAAAAAAATTAAAGAAATCCTAAATGAATGGAGAGAAACATCATATTCATAAGTTGAAAGATGCAAAATTTTTAAGACGCCAATTCTCTCCAAATTCATCTATAAAGTCAACACAATCTAATCAAAATTGCTTTGTTTCTTTGTATAAATCAACCAACTTATTCTTAAATGCATATGGAAATGTGGAAGACTTAGAATCACCAACGAAATATTAAAGAGGATAAACAATGTTAAAGGATTTCCATGATCTGGTTTCAATCCCAACTATAAAACTATAGTAATTAAAATAGCATGGTAAAAGTATGAACATATAGATCAATGAAGTGAAATAAAGAGTCTGGAAGTAGTCATATACGTATATGGCCAGTTTATTTTCCATGAAGTTGTAAGAGCATTTTAATGGGAAAAGAAAAGTCTCTTCAACAAATCATGCTGGGACAACTGAATATTCACATAGAGAAAATAAATGTTTACCCTTACATCACTCCATGCTTGAAGAGATCATAGATTTAAATACGAACACTAAGCTTATACAACTAGTAGAAGAAAATATTTGTTACTTAAGGTTAAAAGCTTTACCTAGAACACAAAAAAACCCACGATTCTTAAAAGAGAAAATAAGTCAAACATTATGAAAATTATAAGTCTTGCTTCTCAAATGACACATTTAAGAAAATAGAAAGTTAAGCCACAGATTGGAAGAAAATATTTACAATATATATATTGTACAAAGAATTGTACATATTATTGTATATATGTTACAAAGAACTTGTGTACTGAATATTAAAAACAACTTTTATAACTCAACATAAGTCAAACAGCCCAATAAAAATGGGCAAAATTTTGAAAAGCATTTCATTAAAAAGATATGTGAATGACCAATAAGCACATAAAAAATGCTAGACATCTTCAGTCATCAGGTTTCTTTCTCTTTTTTTATTGGGGTGACATTGGCTTATAACGTTATATAAATTTCAGGTGTACATCATTAAATTTCAATTTCTGTGTTGACTACATCATGTTCATCACCCAAATACTAATTACCTTCCAGAAATAACTCAAATGCCAATGACTTTTGAATGAATATACAAAGTGTAGTACATCCATACAATGAAATACTATTCAGCAATAAAATGAAGCAAATTACTGATTCACACAGCAACACAGATGAATCACAAAATAATTTGTGGAAGGTATTCAGACACAAAAGTCTACATAACATATAATTCCACTTAGATAAGTTTTAGAAATATGAGCTAATCGATGGTGAGAATATGCATTGTTCACTTGTGAATGGTTGGAGGAAGGGTTGGATTAAAAAGCACAGGGAAATTTTGGGGTGAAGGAAATGTTTTAACTCTTAATTGTGGTAGTATAATAGTTTTGCATATCTGTGAAAATGCAACAAATTGTACACTTTAGAATGATGGCATTTATTGAACAAAAATCATATCTTAAGAGTTGATTAAAAATCCAAAACACAACTGGCAGTCTGTGCTAAGTTCCACTTCAGAATTGATTTAGACCTTGTTTGCTGCCTTGCTTTTTCTCTCTTCGATAGGGAGGTTCATTTTGGTGCTCTTATGTCTGTCCCATCATTGTATTTGGTTTGTGGGGGCAGATAACTTTCTATCAGTCTCAGACTCAGAGAAACATCATTTGAGGAGCTTTGCGCCAGGAACCAAATGCAAGAAACCTCATCACCATCTTGACTCGATTTAGATGAGAAGATCCTTGATCCCAGTCTCAGTCTGGTGTTGACTGCAACCACAAGAAAGACTCCAACCTAGAGCTCCCCAATCAGCCTTCAGAACTAGGAGATACAATTACAAAAAATGCTTGTTTTAAGCCACTAAATTTGTTGGATGCTTTGACACACACCAACAGATAACTGGAACACATTCTTCCATAGATGCTTCTCCCTATCTTTTCTCTCTTTTACCAGTTTCTTGAAAGAGCCATTTCTGTATTTTCTGTCTCTATTTCCTCCCATTTGGTCACTCTCACATACATTCCTCTATCGTCAGTCCACTGAAACTCTATTAGCTGAGATCAATAATCACTTCCATGTTGGGGCAGTCCCTGTGGCCTAGTGGTTAATTTCAGAGTGCTTTGCTTTTGTGGCCTGGGTTTGTCTCCCAGGTGCTGACCTACACCACTCGTCTGTCAGTGGCCATGCTGTGGTGGTGGATAACATACAGAAAAAAAAAGAAGAAGATTGGTAACAGATGTTAGCTCAGGGTGAATCATCCACAGCAAAAAAAAAAAAAAAATCACTTCCATGTTGACAAATACAATGATTTTTAAATTTTTATATTTTCTGTCTCAATAACATTAGGCGATGTAGACTTTTATTCCTTCTTAAGACACTCTTCTCTTGCTTCTTTGTCAATAACCTCCCATGATTTTTTTATTTTCTGTGCTACTTCTTTTTGTATGGCCCTGCTATTTCTTCCCTTTCTACAAGACATTTAGATATCAGTTTCTCAAATTCCAGCCTCAAGTTCTCTTCTCTTCTCTTCTTGGACTATACTCCGTCTATTCACTCAATCTTATCCACAATCATAGTTTCAATTACCATCTATAAGCCACATCTAAATATATAAACCAGGCCACTCTCCTGAGATACAGATCTACTTGGAAGCTATTTTCCCAAGATCTATATTTGGATGTCTCAAATACATTTCATATCAACATTCTGAAGAATAAAATAATGCCTATTCCATCAATAATTATTTTCCCTTGTGATCCCCAATTCCTTAACTGCATCTGTTCAGTTCTAGTAGCCAGAAATTTAGAAATTATTTTCCACACTCTTTCAAATACATCTTTCATACCTTACCAGCATCAACATTCATAAACTTTTCTCTATTTCTGTCAACATTACCCTATCCAGTTTTTCTCAAATGAGGCCTATTAGCATTTTTGAAGAAAGATTTATTTGTTGTAGGGAACCATTCTATGCATTGTAGCACACTTGACATCCCTGGCCCTCACCTGCTAAATGCCTTTAGCTTTCGCTATCATTGTGACATCCAAAATTCCCACAGTCACTTGTAAACATCACTGAATGAGTGGATAGCTCCTTCTCTGGCTGAGAACTGTTGCCTTGTCCATGCTGTCATCATTTCTTGCCTGGTCTCCCATAGCTTTCTGTGTCTTCTCTTGCTTATCCCTCAGCTTTGTGCTAGTCTTCTTTCCACACTGTAGCATACTAATCGTTTCAAAGATTAAAACATATAATGTCATCAATAAAGTCCTCCTTGCTTAAGAATTCTTCCATGATTACCAGTTGTCATTAGAATCATGTCTATTCTGTCTCAGTGAGATTTGCTTCTGTCTTGCCTCCTCTGATGCTTATCTTTGCTATGTGTGATGCACCCCCTGGAACAGCCTCCATTCCTGGACCATGCCATGCTCTGTCTTTCTATAGGGCATTCACATGTTTCTTTATCTGCATATTCTTTCATTCTTCTTATGCCTTGTTAACTTCTACACATCTTTCATATCTCGACTTATTACTTTCTCAAGAAGGCTTTTCTGATCCTGTAATTTATATACTTTCATAAAACCATACTCCTTTTCTCCATAGCATTATGTCAGTTAATTACTTTACACTCATTGTGATCATATAATTATTAAACTATAACCTCCATAGGAGCAGGGATCATGTCTATTTTTCTTCCCTAATTTTATCCTTAGCTCCTATCTCAATCCTTGACACATAGTAGGTGTTAACCAAATATTTATAATAGGAATTAATGTTTTATTAGGAAATATGAATTATTCAAAGTTCTTTTTATGATTGCCATTATACAAAGAAGGCGATTAAGAAATAGGGAATTGGTTGAAACATCTCTTACAGGCATCTCAGAATGTAAACACCTTGCTTATTACAATGTTGAAAAAATAGAACAAAGAGAAACACTGAGTGTATCCAGAATAGTACTATTTTTGGAACCTGTTCTAATTTGGTTGTTTGACTAATAGCTAAACAAAAGGTATTTCAAATTCAATTGACCAAAACCAATATCTCATTCCCTATGAAATTAAGCTAAACTAAATGGCATCTTGTTCCTACTGTGTGCATATGTTTTTAAATTTAATCAGTGCTGCCGAGACCAGCTAGGCAGCCAGCCAAAGCGGCAGATGGAATTAATAGACAGAACACAATCTGTATTATTCAATGGGACAGGGGACCATCAGCCTCAAGGACTAAGGTGAGGTCCCTCGGATCGCCACATATTTATTTGCAGGTAAAGAATCACAAGCAATTACAACAGCAGAAACTCACGCCTGCAGGGACATGCAGGCCAGAGTCCAAAGGTTCTATTCTTCATCACCCAAAGCACACCAGCCGATCCAAGGTTATTTCCTTGGGGAGTATCTTAAGGACAATCAGCAAGGTATGCAGGCAGTGTTCTGTTCCTGCAAGGGTCTGGCATTCTTAAGCCCCTTTCCTTCATGCCCAATAACATATTTCCCCCCTACCCTGAGAGTCCAAAGCACAAGCAATCTGGTATAATGATTATGAGAATCAGCAGATCACATATCTCCCCCAGTCACCCATTTGGAATTTATTTTTCCTTAGGCTTAAAGTCTAGCAAGAATGCTGCTATTATCCCCTGCAGCAAATCAGTAGTTGAGTATATGATTGTATACTGAGGTAAGAGAGTATCATAGAAATATGTGCTTTGATGTGATTATTATCTGCTGATTCTTCTGTGAAATGTTTTGTAAGAGTCTCAATAATGCTATTAGTGACCTGCAGTGTATAGGAAAGAAATATATTCTGCACTTTAGGCCTGAGGCTGAATATAAAAATATATCTTCACTCTCTAAACATTATTAGAAAGTTATTAGAGCAAGTAGGCACATCTATAGAACCATATGGCAGTTTACGTAAAATAAACATAAAGTTTTAAAAGTGTATACCTAAATGATTATTAACTTAGAGAGGTGTTACAGTGAAAAGTAAGCTTTTGAGTTTTGTGGATTTCAAACTTTGTTGTTTGCATGTAGGGTTTTACTAGTTGCCTCACCATCACTAGATCTGCAGGGATGTGATGGGAGAAGGAGAAAAATGAAATATTTTGATGCATATTTCAGTTCAATTAGGCAGTCCTTAAAGCTTCTTTTCGATAAACACTACTAAAGGGAAATTTTAGAATATGGCACTAGATCATCACTAGTGCCACTTCAAGGATTCTATAAATCTATAGACATAGATGACAGTATTGGAAATCATAAAAAAGAAAATTTTAAATTCATATCTGAATTCAAGACACAAGACTTTACACTCCCTCTTCTGTTCCTTTTTAGGAGTGTATGTGTTGGCTTAATTTATTCTGGCTTAACTGAAATATGCTAATTATTGCTAATTCTTAGAAGGAGTGTTAATTTATTTCACAATTGTCATTGGAGTGCAAATTAAAGAAATTATAGGTAATTACCTAATAAGCACCATAACTGGCTAGATATGAAATAATACTGTATGCTTAAACTTAATTATAGGAAGTCTAAGCTAGTATATTAATAGAAAATACAAATTTCTAAATAGCTGCAGAAAATAAGTATGAAAGACTACAAACTCATATAATCTACTTGCTACATACTTTATGCTGTTCCATCATTTGATTCTCCAAACAACCCTTAAATAATGAATATAACATATTATCATCTTATTTCAATTTTATATATTAAAAACCTCCAAGATGAAATATTATTTAAGTTCACCAATGTATTAGTTAGCTAGGGCTGCTATAACAAAGCACCCAAAACTAAGGTGGCTTAAAACAACAAAATTTATTGTCTCACAGTTCTGGAGACTAGAAGTCTAAAATCCAGGTGTAGGTAAGGCTGTGTCCTCTCTCAAACCTTAGGGGGTGAATCCTTCTTTGCCTTTTCCTGGTTTCTATTTCTTTACTGGCAATCTTTGATGTTTCTTGGCTTGTTTGATGCATCATTCCATCCTCTATCTTCATATGGCCTTCATCCCTCTGTGCATATCTGTCTCTGTGTCTGAATTCCCCTGCTTTTTTTTTGCTGAGGAACATTCTCTCTGAGCTAACATTCATGACAAGCTTCCCCTATTTCTTAGTATGTGGCCTGCCAGAACAGCATGACAGCTAACAGAGAGGTGTAGGTCTGTGCCTTGGAACCCAACCCAGCCTGCTGAAGTGGAGCATTCTGAACTCAACAACTAGGCCACCAGGGCTGGCCCTGAATTTTCCATTTTTATAAAGACACCAGTCATATTCAATTAGGGCCAACCCTAATGACCTAATCTTAACTTGATTACTTCTGTAAAGACAATATCTCCAAATAAGCTCACATTTTGAGGCACTGGGGGTTGTAACTTCAACATGTCTTTTTTGGGGGGAAACAGCTCAACCTATAACACATGGCAAACAAGTAGACAGGCTAAAGCAGAGCAAGATCTTTCATCTCTCAATCCAAACTTATGAATAAACTTTAATAATCAATACATTCTTGCTATTTATGCTACTTTCAGTATCAGTCAGAAGTGCTAAATAAAATTATTGTATAGGATATCTGAGTGGTACTAAATTTGATATATAATTGGATGAGCCAGTCAATAGTCAATGGTCAATTTAAGAAACCAATAAATGTCTTAGTAATTGTTAGTTTGTACCAGTTACATGATTGTCAACTTCAAGAGCTGAATTATATGTACTGCAGAATCTATCTTCTTTCCTGTGGCTATTCCCTCCCAAATTTCTGACAGCTGTTTCCACTAATGAGTCTCTCTCTGTTCCTGATCCAGTGTGACTGAAATATTAGCTTCCTGCATTCCTTCTTTTCCTTATCCCACCATCTCATGTACGGCTGTGCTTAAGAGGCTCTTCTGACCTTTCTCACAACTCCAAAGTGTCCCCTTTATTGTAAATTTGATCCTAAATTATTTTTGGAAAAGGTGTGACCTTGATGCCACTCCAGCTCTCAATCTCAGAACCAGTTGAAAATATTGTTCACTGGATTTATTTTTTATTTGAGGAAGCTCAGCCCTGAGCTAACATCTGCCAATCCTCCTCTTTTTGCTGAGGAAGACTGGCCCTGAGCTAACATCCATGCCCATCTTCCTCTACTTTATATGTGGGATGCCTACCACAGCATGGCATTGATGAGCAGTGTCATGTCCGCACCCAGGATCCAAACTGGCAGACTCTGGTCTGCCAAAGCAGAGCATGCACACTTAACTGCTGCACCACCAGGCCGGCCTCTGGATCTATTTTTCATCATAGACTTCTTCACTCATTCTTGCATTTATTTGTTTGTTTGTTTGTTTAATAATATTGCTTTGTTTCTACTGTATACCTTCACTGTGCTCTGGTCCCTGCCCTCAAGGAGTCTATGTTATTTGTGTGTCCTGGAAACAGGGTGTGTGCAGGTGTGGTGTGTGTAGGAGTGTGTGTTGATGTTCATGAGCTTATATGCATTTGAGTACATTGATCCGAAATAGTACATTGCAATCGAGTGTGATCCATTATAGAGTTATGGGTAATGGTGCTAGAAGAGCACTTAGATGCAGGCATAGACTTATGTCTCAGGAGAAACCAGCAAGTGCATAGGGGGAACTTCATAGAGGAAGCACAGGAAAACTCTGAGGAGAACTCAGGCAGACAGAGAATGGCAGAGAGGGCAGACACAAATAAAAGCTGATGGAGAGGCATGGCTGTATATGGTATCTTCAAAGAGCTGCAAGTGGTTCACTGCATTTTGGAGTTATGAGTCAGTCCTTACTGGGGAGGTAACTGAGTGGAAAGATGAACATGGACTAGTTGAACCAACTTTCATTTTTCTCTGTTCTTATTAGCAAATGCTGATTGCACATCCATTGTATGTCAAGCACTGTGTTTGGCACTGGGGATATAATTGTAGGAATGGCACAGTTTCAGTCCTCTAGTGGCTCAGTGTCAACTCACCTTGTATGTAATAGAATAAATTTAGAATTTATCATATAGATCATGGGGAGCTGTTCAATAATTTTAAATAGTTGCATGATTTAATCAGGATTGTAATTTAGAGGGATTACTCTTGTGGCATGAGAAAGAAAATGGAAAGAATATATATAGGGTCATGCCTACATATGGAGCTGGAATAAACTAGTTTCAGTATGTTCTTCCAAACTTCTTGCTGGGAAATGATGAAGTGAGGGAAGTGATGTTCAAAGGAAGATGGTGGATATGAAGGATATCTAAGAGTTGGATTTACAAAATTAGGTTGAAGTGGAACCTTGTATCATTAATATGTATTTATTTATATAATACATGTCTACCTATCTATCATCTTGAGAATAGGTGGTAGAGGAGTGCAACTGAGCAAAATATATATATTAATTAATTAGCTAAGTCAAAAAATATTTGTGGAGCATAAAAGATGGCAGGCACTGTTCTAGGGATATAGCAATAAAAATAAAAATTTTCTGTTTCCCTTATAGAAGGAGAAACTAGATAAATAGAGATAATGCTAATTGATGAGTGCCCTGGGAAAAAATAAAGAGAGGCAAGTGCTATAAGAAGTGCTGAGGGTTAGAGTAACTCATATTTTATGTAAGATGGTTAAGAAAGGCCTCTTTGATAAGACTACATTTGAGCATATTTCTAAAAAAAAAAGAATTGAGGGATGCACTATGTGGCTATCTGAAGAAGATGGCAAAGAAAGTGATAAGGACTCGAGGAAGAGTGTGCTTGAAGGCCAGAAAGGATACCCATGTGACTGGTATGAGTGAGAAAAGAGGATGATAGGAGGTGAATTCAGAGATGTCACAGGGCCCAAACCACATGAGGCCTCATCACTTGTTGGGAATACTTTGGGTGACATGAGTGAGCTAGTTAGCCTTGGGGAATTTTTGAACAGAGCAGTGACATAATCTGTGGGTAGGCAAAAGTTGAAGGCAGCACACAGTTGAAAAGATCTTGCAGTTTTCCAGGTGAGAAGTTATGGTGTTTTTGAGTTAGTTGATAAAGGTGGCAGTGAAGGTTCAAATTATGAATACTTTAAAGCAGGGATAACAGAATTTGTTGATGGGTTGGATATAGAGTATTAATAAGGAGTCAGAGAAAGCAAAGTTTTTGGCTTGATTGTTCAGGCCAGGGAGGCTAGAGTTGCCATTTACTGAAATTAGGAAGATACGACAGCGTTTGTGTTAATGCTGGAGGAATTCTGTTTGAGGTATTAATGTGTTCAAGAAACATGAGGGTGGGTTTCCCTAGCAGGCAGTAAGTATAAGTCTGGTAGTTGATGAGACAAAGACTTTTAAAATATGGGAAGGAATAACTGATATAGGTAGAAGGATTAATATTAGGATAAAACTGACAACTCTTCCTTTAAAAAAGTTAAATTGAAAGGTGACATCAGAAACATGGCAGAGTGAGCTGTTTCCTTTATCTCACCTCCTTCAAACTACAGCTAAATGGACATTTATTGATCAATGAAAGATACTCACACAGCACAACAGGATGCCTGAGAGACCCATACAGTTATGCATCTGAAAGTGGATGGACTACCCCTGGGGAGGGGATGGAGATAGCTGAGCACTGTCTGGCCCTTTGGCAACATTATGCATGTGCATGGTTGCTCTTTCAGCTGGTGAGAGTGCCCATAGTATTTCTGTGGCCCTGAGGGTAGGAGCACACCTTAGCATGACTGTGGGGACAGGTGATGGCAGTATTAAACCCCTGTGTGATCACTTTCCTGTATGATGGGAGAGCCCACAGTGCTGCCCTGGTCCCAAGGAGTGGCCCATGTTTGGACTCCATGAGGAAATCCTGCCCATCAAGCACAGTGGCTGGCATAAAGAAGAGGCAGCAGCAGATCCATGCACCCAAGTGAACACTCTCCCAGCTGGCACAAGCACCCATAATACCCCACAACTTCCAGCAGAGGGGGTGGGATCAGAAACACAGCTCCTACTTCACTCCAGCAATAGTGGGTGGAATCTGTGACCTGATACTACCACAAATGCCCCAGCAAAAGATTAGCTCATCAAGCACCATGAGAAACTACAGCAACAATTCAGAGCAGAAGGATAATGACAATTCTCCAGAAACCAACTCTGAAGTAACAGAAATTTATAGTTTAATGACAGAGAATTCAAAATAGCTGTCATAAAGAAACTCAATGAGTTACAAGAAAACTCATAAAGACAGCTCAATGAGCTCAGGAATAAAATTAATGAGAAGAAGGAATACATCACCAAAGAGCTTGAAACTATATATATTAAAAAAAAAAAAAGCCATGCAGAAATTCTGGATGTGAAGAACACAATTAGTGAAATAAAAAATAATATAGAATCCTTAAAAAATAGAGCTGATGTTATGGAGGAAAAAAATAGTGATTTAGAGGACGGAAATATGGAATTACTGCAAGTGGAGGAGAGAGAACTAAGATTTTTTTTTAAAGGGAAAGATTTATTCAACAAATATTGGTCTCAATAAGGAAAACCATCATAAGGATTACAGGATTCTCCAGAGGGAGAAGAGAGAGAAACAAACAGAGAGGTTGTTCAAAGAAATAATAGCTAAGAATCTCCCAAACCTGAGGAAGGAACTTATAAATGCATGAAGCCAATTGAATTCCTAATTACATCAATGCTAAAGGCCTTCTCCAAGACATATAAAGGTAAAACTGGCAAAAGTCAATGAAAAGTTAAAATATTAAGGGCAGCAAGGCAAAGGAAATAATCTACAAAGGAACCCCTATCAGGCTTCAGTGGATTTCTCAGCAGAAACCTTACAGGCCAGGAGAGAATGGAATGATACATTCAAAATACTGAAATACAAAAACTTTCAGCCAAGAATACTCTTCCCAATGAAATTATCCTTCAGATACAACAGAAAAATAAAAACTTTCACAGGTAAACAAAAGTTGAGGGAATTCATCAGTACTAGACCTCCCCTACAAGAAATTATCAAGGATTATTTCATATCTGACACAAAAGGCAAAGGTCTACAAAGCTTTGAGCAAGGAGACAGACAAAATCAGAAAACTACAGCTCTCTTTCAGAACGAGGAAGCAAATACTCAATTATAATTTAAAAGATAGAGGCTGAGCCAGTGGTGTAGTGTTTAAGTTCATGCACTGTGCTTCAGTGGCCCAGGATTTGCTGACTTGGATCTATGGTGGACCTACAAACCACTCATCAAGCCATGCTAAGGTGGCATCCCACATAGAAGAACTAGAAAGATGTACAACTAGGATATATAACTATGTACTGGGGATTTGGGGAGAAAAAAAGGTAAAGAGAAGAAAAGCATCAAAAGTAACTATGAACACTTCAACTTAGTCACAAACTCACAACACAAAACAGACTAAATTGTAACAACAATAATTCAGAAGGGGGAGAGGAAAGGGATGGAACCTGCTTGGGAGATAAAAGGCTATCAGAAAATGGATTATCCCTTCTATGAGAGTTTTTATACAAACCTCAACATAATTGTTAAACAAAAAATTAGAGCAAATCCACAATTCATAAAACAAGAGAAAACGGAGAAAATCACCACAGATAACCTCCAAAATGAAATGACAGTAGGAAATACAAAGGAAGAGAAACAATGGAAATACAGAACTGGAAAACAAGAGAGAAAATGGCAGTATAAAGCCCTCGTATATCAATAATCACTCTATGTAAATAGATTTAATTCTCCAATCAAAAGACACAGTGTAGCTGACTGTATTAAAAAACAATACCCAACAATATGCTGCTTCCAGAAGACATATCTCAGCTCTAAAGACAAACACAGGATCAGAGTGAAGAGATGGAAGATGATATGTCAAGCAAATGACAAACATAAGAAAGCAGATGTTGCTATACTTACATCAGACAAGGCCAACTTCAAGATCAAAAAGACAATGAGAGACAAAGAAGGGCAGTATATAATGATAAAAGGGACTTTCCACCAAGAGGACGTAATACTTATGAATATATATGCACCTAACACAGGAACACCAAAGTACATAAAACAACTTTTAACAGACCTAAAGGGTGACATTAACAGCAACACAATAATAGCAGGGGATCTCAACACTTCACTTAAATTTAAGAAAACCCCACAATAAATTTAAGAAGATTGAAATCATATCAAGCATCTTTTCCAGCCACAATGCTATGAAACTAGAAATCAACTACAAGAAAAAAGTTGAAAAATTCACAAATATGTAGAGACTAAACAGCATGGTACTGAACAACCATTGGATGAGTGAAGAAATCAAAGGAAAAATTAAAAAATATCTGGAGACAAAAGAAAATGAAAATGCAACATATCACCTCTTATGAGATGCAGCAAAAGCAGTTCTAAGAGGGGACTTCATAGTAAAACAGGCCCACCTCAACAAATAAGAAAATCTCAAGTAAATAATCTTAAACTACACCTAACAGAACTAAAAAAAGAAAAACAAGCAAAGCCCAAAGTTAGCAGAAGGAGGGGAGTAACACAAATTAAAGCATAAATAAATGAAATAGAGCCTAAAATAATAGTAGAAAGTATCAAAGAAACTAAGAGCTGATTCTTTGAGAAAACAAAATTGACAAACCCTTAGCCAGACTCACCAAGAAAAAAAGAGAGAAGGCTCAAATACACAAAAGTAGAGATGACAGAGAAGAAATTACAATGTATACCACAGAAATACAAAGGATTATAAAAGAATACTATGAAAACCTGTTTGCACACAAATTAAATAACCTGGAAGAAATGGATAAATTCTTAGACTCATACAACCTCACAAAACTGGATCAAGAAGAATCAGACAATCTAAATAGACCAATCACAAGTAAAGCAATTGAAACAGTAATCAAAAACCTCCCCAAAATACAAAGTCCAGGACCAAATGGCTTCTCTTGACAATTCTACCAAACTTTCAAAGAAGATGTAATACCTATCCTTCCCAAACTCTTCCAAAAAATAGAAGGTGAAACATTTCCTAACTCATTCTATGAGGCCAACATTACCCTGATACCAAAACCAGACAAGGACAACATAAAGAAGGAAAATTAGAGGGCATTATCATTGATAAACATAGATGCAAGAATCTTCAACAAAATTCTGGCAACCTAAGTAATATATTAAAAGGATCATACACCATGATCAAGTGGATTTTATACCATGGATGCAGGAATGGTTCAACATCTGCAAATCAATATGATACACCTCATTAACAGAAAGAGGAATAAAAATCACATGATCCTCTCAATAGATGCCAAGAAAGTATTTGACAAGGTCCAACATCCATTTATGATAAACACTCTCAATAAAATGGGTATAGAAGGAATACACTTCAACATAATAAAGGCCATATATGAGAAACTCACACCCAACGTCATACTTAATGGTGAAAAAGTAAAAACCATCCCTATGAGAACAGGAACAAGACAAAGGTGCCTACTCTCACCACTCCTATTCAACATAGTACTAGAGCTTTGGGCCAGAACAATTAGGCAAGAAAAAGAAATAAAAGGAATCCGAAATGAAACTCTTGCTGTTTGTAGATGACATGATTCTATATATAGAAAACCCTAAAGAATCCATCATAAACAATCAACATCTACAGCAAAGTTGCAAGGTGCAAAATCAACTTAAAAAAATGCATTTCTTGGGCCGGCCCCATGAATGAGTGATTAAGTTTGTATGCTCTACTTTAGCAGCCAAGGGTTTCACTGATTCAGATGCTAGGCATAGACCTAGCACTGCTCATCAAGCCATGCTGAGATGGTGTCCCACCTAGCAGAACTAGAAATACTTACAACTAGAATATACAACTATGTACTAGGGAGCTTTGGGGAGAAGAAGAAGGGGAAAAAAAAAGATTAGCAGCAGATGTTATCTCACGGTCAATCTTTAAAAAAAAAACATTTCTATGCATTAATAACAAAGTAGCAGAAAGAGAAGTCAAGAATACAATCCATTTACAATTGCAGCAAAAGAATAAAATATCTAGGAATAAATTTAACCAAAGAGATTAAAGATATATACACTGAAAACTAGAAGACATTATTGAAAGAAACTGAACAAGATGTAAAGAAATGGAAATATATTCCATGCTCAAGGGTTGGAAGAATAAACATAGTTAAAAACTCCAAATAATTTAAAGCAATCTACATATTCAATGAAATCCCAATGACATTCTTCACAGAAATAGAACAAAGAATCCTTATATTTATATGGAAAAATGAAAGACCTTGAACAGCCAAAGGCATCCTGAGAAAAAAAGAAAAAAGCTGGAGGCATCACAATACCTGACTTCAAAATATCCTACAAAGCTGTAGTAATCAAAACAGCTTGGGACTAGCACAAAAACAGACACACAGATCAATGGAACAGAACTTAAAATCCAGAAATAAAATCACACATCTATGGACAGTTAATCTTTGACAAAGTAGCCAAGAACATACAATGGAGAAAAGAAAGTCTCTTCAACAAATGGTGCTGGGAAAACTGGATAGCCACATGCAAAAGAACGAAAATAGACCATTATCTTGCACCACACGCAAAAACTAACTCAAAACAGATTAAAGACTTGAATGTGAGACCTAAAATCATAAAACTCCTAGGAGAAAATATTGGCAGTACACTCTTTGACATCGGTTGCAGCAGCATCTTTTCCAATACCATGTCTAATCAGGCAAGGCAAAAAAAAGAAAGAAAAAAATCACAAATGAGAATACATCAGGCTAAAAAGTTTCTGCAAGGCAAAGGAAACCATGAACAAAATGAAAAGACAACCTACCAAGTGGGAGAAAATATTTGCAAATTATGTATGTGACGAGGAGTTAATCTTCAAAGTATATGAAGAACTCAAACAACTCAACAACAAAGAAACAACCTGATCAAAAAATGGGCAGAGGCTATGAACCGATATTTTTCCAAAGAAGACAGACAAATGACAGCAGATGTGTTAAAAGATATTCAACATCACTATTAGGGAAATGCAAATAAAAACTACAATGAAGGGCTGGCCCCATGGCCCAGTTGTTAAGTCCACACACTCTGCTTCTGCGGCCTAAGGTTTTGCTGGTTTGGATCCTGGGCACAGACATGGCATCACTCGTCAAGCCATGTTGAGATAGCATCCCACATAGCACAACCAAAAGGACCTATGACTAGAATATACAACTATGTACTGGGGGACTTTGGGGAGAAGAAGAGAAAACAAAAAAGATTGGCAATAGATGTTAGCTCAAGTGCCAATCTTTAAAAAGAAAAGCTCATAACTTATAATAAAAAAAACTAAAATGAGATATCATCTTATAACAGTCAGAATGGCTATAATTACAAAAGCAAAAAATAGCAAATGTAGAGAGGATGTGGAGAAAAGGGAACACTCATACACTGCTGGTGAGAATGCAAACTGGTGCAGCCACTATGGAAAACAGTGTGAAGAGATCTCAAAAAATTAAAAATAGAACTACCATACAAACCAACTGTCCCACTACTGGGTATTTATCCAAAGAACTTGAAATCAACAATCCAAAGAAATTTATGCACCACTTTGTTAACTGGGGCATTACTCACAATAGCCAAAACATAGAAGCAACCCAAGTGCCCATTGGCTGATGCATGGATAAAGAAGATGTAGTATATATATACCACAATGGAATACCACTCAGCCATAAAAAATGACAAAATAGTCTCATTTGCAACAACATGGTTGGACCTTGAGGGTATTATGTTAAGTGAAATAAGCCAGACAAAGACAAACACCACTTGATCTCTCTCATATGTGGAAGATAAACAAACACATGGACAAAGAGACAGATTAGTGGTTACCAGATGGGAAGGGGGTCAGGAAGTGGGAAAACGGGTTAAAGGGGCAGATATATATGTTGATGGATAAAGATTAGACTATTGGTGGTGAGTAGAATGTAGTATGTATGGAAACTGATAAATAATAATGTACACATGGAATTTCACAGTTATAAAACATTATGATCACAATGAAAAGAAGAAAAAGTAAAATAAAAAAGTGAAATTGAGCCAAAGAAATGGGACTGCAGATAAAATTTGAACATGACTGCATTTTGGAAAAAGTTCACAAAGTATCATCCATATTTTCTTGAAGTTCTCAGCAAAATCAACTCCTGACATTAGAGAGTAGAAGTATACTAAAATGCTTGAGAACAATGATAAAGTTTTCAAGTGAAAGAGAAGAAACAGAAAAATCACAGTTTGGAATTTGTCACAGGTCCTTTGAGCAAATGTTGAGCCTCATGGAAATCCACCTGAAGTTCGGAGTTTGAAGGTCACATCATCATGGACGTATCCATGTGCTCAGTAAACTACGTAAAGGAGCAGAGAAGACAAATGCAGGATGTCAAATGCAGGGCGGGGGTACAGTGGGTCAAGTGGCTACAAGTCAAAAGTTTGAGTTTTTGGCAGGCAAGTAGTTGAATGAGTCAATTCTGAAGTCTCAGGTCATCAGCATAGAGGTGTAGCTAGAGCAGAGCTGACAGACTGAGAAAAACAGAAGGGCCCCAAGGTGGGCTGGGAAGTGAGCAAGCAGGAGGACAGGGAGTGAGGGGTATTGCACAGTGACCGCAGTGACCCATGAACTGTGCTGTCCACCACGCACAACTTTGCCTGTTCCTGCTCCCTCCTGTGCTCTATTATTCCTTCTTTTTTCCCTTAAATTAACCAAAATATGTTTCTGCCATTTGTAATTCAGATTCCTGACTGTATATTATTAAACTTTTTTATGGCTTTCTGTTCCTCTATAAGTGAATCCCAAATTAGAGGGAGAAGATAGGGGGAATTTCATGGTCTAGCCTCTGATTGCCTCTCCAGGCTGCCTCCTCTCCATTCTTCTCCAACACTGCAGGCTCCAGGGGTTCTGAATGTCTTTCAGGAGCCCAAAGCCCTCTCAATCTCTCTCACATTCAGGCCACTGCAAAAGCTGATCCCAAACCTGTATAAGCTGTCTCATCTCACTTAACTAGATGAAAAGTGTTATTTTCTTCTTGTCAAGAGTTAAAGATTCACTGCAGGGGCATTGTTGGAGTAGAATTTCTTAGTTGTTTAGAAGAAAAGCAAAGTACTGACGTGGAAATTAGGTGAAATGTTTGTTTCTTTACTTACATTGAATTATTACAGGAAAGGGAAAAATTGTTGGCTTTTTTTTAGGGGAGAGGATAAATGTACAAAAACTAATATAGCTTCTTACTGTAATGGCAGCTATGCTTTTTGCAGTGAGTATCTGGGCTATATATGAAAATATGAAAGTAATGTTTTTCAGATAGAAAATATAAATATGTTAAAAATTTTGACCTAAACATAGAAATCCAAGGTTTTAACTGGTGCTTATCGTCTGCCATGTGTAACTTTTCTACTGAATCTCATGCCATTTACCCTAATTGATAGCCTTTATTTGTTCAGTTAATACTGGGAAAAGGCTTGGGGTAACTTATCCCCTTTTTAAAACAGTTTCTTGTCACATTTTCACTGCATCATGTGGTTATTAATTTGTATTTACCAGTAATTCCCTCTGTTTTGCTGCTAGTAAAGCATCTCGAGATTAAAAAGTAACACAAAACAAAACAAAAAACCCTAATGTATCTACAGATCTCTTCATACTTTATCCTGGGGAAATTACAATTCCCAGAGGGCAAGGGGGATCTGCTGACCAAGATGCTTCTGGGTCCATCAGCCACTGAGCCAGAGCAAGAGTCCTGGCAGCCACATCCAGTGGAGACAGTGGATCTAGTGTGGTATAAGAAGGAAGAAGAAAAATGAAAAGTGTGTGTGTGTGTATGTAGGTGGAAGGGGAATGCAGGGAGGGGTTTGAGGTTGGGTGAGTCAGTCTGTGGAGCAGCTGTGGATGTAAACAAATTAGAGAAAAGAGACTGGTAAGAAATGTATGGAGTGATGAATTGAAATTCATGTAATATTACTAAACATTACATAGAAAGATAAAAATCATTTTTAAGTGTTTTTGAAATGCTGGACTGGACTTCTTTGAATACAAATTTAGGTAGATCTTATACACTGTGGGTGACATACACGACAAAATATTTTGTTTCTCCTTTTCACTTTCTTTAGACACTGTGGTTATCAGCATTTTTACTTCATCGCTATCCTCATCTATTGTCATTATTTTAACCAACTCCAATAGTCTTATAATTTTTTTCCATTTCTTTCTGTTCCTAATCTATCCACTGAATTTAAAATGCATACATACAGGATTTTGTCAAGATGGCAGTGTGAGCAGACGTTGAACTCATCTCCTCCCACGGACACAACCAGGTTACAACAATTTCTGGAAATTTACCCCGGATTGAAAATTGAAAACTGGACAAAAAGAACCCCCATGACAAGGGACAGTCCTGATGAAGGAAGAAGAGGCAGTAATTCCTACTAGAGAAGAAAAAAAGCCACCTTTGGGAGCAGCAGAGCTTCTCAGCTGGCCAGGCAGGAGCCACCCTAAGGTACGCAGCCCTCTCTGGAGGAGTGAGGTCCGGAGTGGGGGCGATACTGCTATAAGCATCCTTCAGACTCAGCCCAACTGAGACGGGGGTCTTACTGTCTGACTTTGCTGGCTATCGACTGCATTCGGGACACCCCCAGAAAAGCTATCAGCCGAAAGCTGAAAAGACCCAGGTCTTAAAGGGCCCATGCACAAACTCACTCATTGCAGCAAGCTAAAATCACCAGAGAGAAGGCTGACAGTCCTTTGGTTAAATGAGACTCACCTGGTGGGCTCTGGGGGCATCTTGGTGAGAGAAGGGACCTCTCCAGAGACTGAGACATTGGTAGGGGCCATTGTTCTGAGCTGGTCCTGGCATGCTGACATGGACCCCAGTGGGTGCATTGAGGTTCATCCCTTGGCCTGTTAGCCCAGGGGTCTGCCACGCCCACTAGAGCACAGATTTAATCCAGTTCAGCCAGGGCAGGTAACCTTCCCTAGGGACTGGCCCCACCTAACAGCAAGCCATCAGGCTACTTTTCAGCTTGCATTGACTGGGAGCCTTGATTGTCTACAGGCAGGCAAGGGTGTCTGCCTCTGTGGAGCAGGGCCTGTGTCAGAACCAGATGAACTGTGGGGAGCATTGGTGAAGAAGTGGGGGCCCCTGCAGTGTGGCGTCAGGGTATGCTCCAGGGTGTTGAGAAGTGTTCTCGACCAGGACTATGTTGACAGTGTATGTGGTCCTGTGGGGGGTGAGGCTTATCAGTGGCATAGTATTGGAAGTCCTAGCCAGAGCAATCAGGCACGAAAAAGAAATAAAAGGGATCCACATTGGAAAAGAAGAAGTGAAACTGTCACTCTTTGCAGACGATATGATTTTATTTCTAGAAAACCCTGAAGATTCCACTAAAAAACTTTAAAAACAATAAAGGAATACAGTCAAGTCAGGGGATACAAAATCAATGTGCAAAAATCAGTTGTGTTTCTATACACTAACGACGAAATGGAGAAGATATTCACAGAGAAATGGAAAGATATTCTGTGCTCTTGGATTGGAAGAATTAACACCCAGCCTTCTTCAACTCCAACATCCAATCATTCACCAGCTCTTGCCAATTTTGCTCCCTAAATATTCTATCTCCTATTCTCAATCGTTATTATCTAGATCTTGGCCCTCTTCCCCAAATACCTTGCCCTTACTTCTGTCCTCCTAAAATCTCCAACACTTAGCAGTAGTGAGACCTTGGGCAAGTGATAATCTTTCCATACATCATTTATTAAAAATGGTGACCATTTAGTTTATCTTGAAAGTCATGAATTGTACCTATTATTTCAGCATAATTATTTAATAGTGCCCCCTTTTCCTCTCAAATGGATGATATATTATTTTCTTAACCTAAACATGGGAAAACCAATAACTACTTCATAGGATTAACATGCCGATATAGTAAATTACAGCAAAGGACTGCACCAGATAAACTGTGAGCACTCTGCAGTGTTAACTGTTATTACTATAAGTCATTATTACAATTTTGGTCTCTGATGCCAAGTCTTATTCCCATCTCATGTTCTACCTGCTGTCATTTCCCTGTACACATCCAGTTACTGCCTTTCTTCTTTGCCTTTGCTAAGATTTGCCTTTGTCTCACATTCTCCCCACATCTTTCCTCCATCATCATCCCTTCTGCCCACCCTCACTCTACGGCTAATACTCAGTCATCCTTAAACCAGCAGTCATCTTCTCTGGGATACCAGGTATACTTTTTATGTGATTTCGTTGCATGTACATCTTTATATTGAAAATATTATGTTTTATTTGTATCAATTCCAGTTGATGCTAGCTCCTTAAAGTGAGTGATTGCATTGTGTTTATTGTTGGATCCTGATTGCCCTGCAAAACTGCTGAGTGCATGGTAGACATTTCATACATATTTGTTGAACTGAGCTCTCTGCAGTTTGTCTTCAGTGCTAAGGAAGCAATTAGAGCTTCCCATGTGCAACAGACACGTGTGTGATTTCCCCCCATCGTCTTCCTCTGACCATGAAACCCATGGCAACCCATCTTTATGCATTCCTCTAACCTTCCTTTTCTATCCCAAAATGTCTAACTTATTTGCAAAGACTTGTCTTTTTTGCCAAGCACTGCAGAAGTCTACCAGTTTTAAACTCTCATATTTCTAAGAGCCATCTAAAAAGAGCTGGTTTGTTTCTTTTTTCATCATTTTAAAATGCACTAAAATTTAATTTGCAAAAGAAACATAGAATAATTTCTTCAGAGAATTGTGTACCACTTAATGGGAATGAATTTTGTTCTTTTAATTGAGATGACATGAGTTCACAGGGTGCCTGAAGGATGAGAGTGGGAAGCAATTAATAAGTACTCTAGCTTACATGAGTTTTATTTCACATTGTGAGAGTTAACAAAGTCAGTCATCTTTTACTTTTCTCACTAATGTAATATGCTCTGAACTCTCCCATCCTGCTGATTTGGTAGGGAATTCTGTCTCATAAATTAATTTGAATGCTATCTTCTCCCTGTTCAATTTCCTGTGCTTATCTGAAGATCTAGGGGAACTTACCTGCTCTATAATATTCGGGAACTTTGATTTAAGGATGGTCATCACTGTGGTTAGACTCTTGCAGGTGGTAGCCCCACTGCTCCTGGGCTGACCTTGGGCAGAGGGACCTTTTCCAAGCCAGAGCCCAGCTTCTGAGGCTGGGCCTTTATAAATTAATTACACAGAAATTCCTTTTGAGGCTCTTGCATCTCCTATGCATTCTAAAGTTGTGTGATAGCTCAATTCTGTGTTGAAAAATTTTGGCCTGTCACCTTCTCAATATTGGGAGAAACTTCCTCAATTAGCTACATGTACCTTCTCCCTCTTTTTTTTTTCTAATTCTAAACTTCTTACCTCTAGCACAATTCAGCTTTCTGAAAACAAAAGTTCTTAAGTCAGATGGCGGTTCTGGAAAGAAATTCTAGAGGTCTATATCTCAAAAGCCTGTTGTGCTACAATCCCTTCTCACATTGTGGGGCAGCAGGGAGAGCACATGAAGGAGAGGAAGGAATTTTCATTTTTTTCTGATATTTCTACATCAGTAAGAATTAGTAACTTACTGAGATGCTAATCCGGTCACATGACTATTTATGAGCACTATGTGCCAGGGGTTTCCTTAAGTATTTTACATGTGCTTCATTTAAGACCCATAACAAACTTAGGAGGATGCTCATTTTGCTGGTGAATAAACTGAGATTTCAAGAGGTAAAATTGAGCAAGATATCATAGGTGGTTGTTACTGGTCAATCCAGAATTTAAATCATGGCTTTAAAATTGGAAATCTTATAAATTTAAACGCTATGGTACCTGAAAGTCTGCTGAACTTGGAAATAACATATTTTTGTATAGAAATTGGATATTGAGTGATAGGATAAGAGTATTGCTGTCCCCACATTCCTAGGCAAAGGCTTTCCCTTTGTTTAGTTGGGAGACAATGAAATTTGAGAAGGGGAATTTTGATTTAAGATTTCCTGTTTATATGTTTCTCAGCATCTTTCCAAGAATCTTGGACATCATAAGTATTCAATCAAAGTTTATAAAAATGCAAAAACCATGTTTTAATTGAGGAAACATCTTTATAAATAAAAGTTACATTGAATAGTTTTAAAATTATAGAATTTCAGGTTATTTGGATCTCAATGGAGTCCAGAGTTTAATGGAAAGAGCATGTGTTTCAAACCATTCTTTCTCCTGAATTGTGGCTCGGCCACTGGGTAACCACATCACACTTACTTTGTAGTTATGAATTAAACTTCCAGCTCTGTAAAATGGCATAAATGTTCTTGTCTATTAACGGTGTTATGAGAATTAGGTGCTCAAGCTGTATAAGCCCCTGACATATAGCAAGTGTCTGGGTAGCTTCTTTTTCACTTTCCTTCTCCTCCTTTTTCCCCACACATTGCCACAGGCCATCACATCTGGACACTTGTAACCAAGGAGATTCACAAAGTAATCTGTGCCTTCATGCAGTTTTTATAGGTGCCTGTATCTTCTGATAACACACTATTGGAATGTGCATTTTGCCTGCCCTTATCCAACCCCCAATCATTTATGACTAAAGGCTCTTTGGTTAGATTCTTGCAGGAATTCCACCAAAACTGCAGTTAGGAATCCTCCAGTCCAATTGCATATAGCCTGATAGCCAAAGGAAGGTAATTTATTTCAATATCTAAAATGTATAAAATAAATGGATGGAGTTAAAACTATTTGCATATAAAGTGTCAAAGCAGCTCACAGCAGAGAGGGAAAGAAAGTCCCATTTGAGGGTTCACTAATGATTTTGAGGAAAGAATGGCCTTCAGGCTGGATTTTGAAGGGCATGTATGGTTAGGAAGAAGTCAGAAATCGAAAAATTATAAAAAAGAATAAAATGTAAAAAGTATAAAGGATATGTATATCTGTTATTACTGAACTAAATCGCTCTAAAAATAAACTTTACAAGACCAAATAATTGCCAGCAATTAACTCTGTAGTCAAATGTTTCACATCATCCAGTTTAATACTGAATGCTTTTCCAGTAATCACAGATTCTGCCTAAAGTGAATTGATTGGGCATAGGATTTAGGTTCTTTTCCCCTCTCAAACAGGACCCACACTCCTAAAAGCAACATCTGTGACAAATAAATATCTCCTATGGGATACTCTTATGGGAGAGAAAAGAATCAAACTAAATTTCTTTGAAAACCAATATTTAAGTTGAATTCTCTAGAAGCAGGATCTGTTACAAGGATTTGGATGGATTGAGGAAAACAGAATAGAAAAGATCAATGGTCCAAGCAAGGATGTGTTCTTAGTGAAGCCCAGCCTTGGCCAAATCCAGGTGTGAGGAGGTTGGAGGGGATGGTTAGGAGCATATTGTATCACAGAAAATTCCACTCTGAGGAAAATTGGTCAGAGTTTGTACCACAATATCAATCAGCTGTGGAGCCCCAGGGTATGTGGTTGAGTGGGAGGGCTCTGATGCTACTATAAACTCCCAGGCTTGTCAGAGTAAGCTCCTCTCAGAAATGCACAAAAAAAAAAGAGAAATGGGTGATTATCTAAAGAAAGTTGTGTAGGTGTAAGCCATTACCTTCAGTTTTTGCCACAGCTGGGTAACGTATGCACAGAAGACTCTGGATGGGACACCAGCAACATATGTTGTATTCCTCTAGAATCTCAGATCCACTTCCTTCTCATATTAAGTTCACTCTATCCATTTCCAGAATTTCCAGGGTCACTCTACCATTTCCATTCTAACATGACAGTTTCTGTGTCATGAAGATACTCAGGAAGCCCACAGAGAGCCCCATGTGGTAAGGATGAGGCCCCTAGTCAACAGCTGTTCTTGGAAGGAAGTCTGACTCCAGTCAGACCTTGAAGTGCCTGAAGCCCCAGCTAACTGCCTTACTGCAATCTAAAGGGACGTCCTGAACTCATATAACCAGGAAAGCCACTCCCAAGTCACTGACTCACAAAGGCTCTGAGATATTTATTGTTTTATGCCACTGAGTAATTTGTTATACGGCAATAAATAACTAATGCAGAGAAAATATCTTGGCAGGTCCCAGCACATGGGATCCTTAAAACCATGTGTATGTGTAGGCCTTATTTTCCATGGTCTAGATGACATGAGTCTAACTAAGACATCCTAAATACTTGTTACATTCCAATTTACATGATGGCATTAATACAATGAACCATATGAACCATTGAGCTATTCTGTGAAATTTCAGATGGTCTGGGTCTCTTGAGACTATATTGTAAGAGAGAGTAAGGTAGTTAACATAGACTTTCCATCCCATGTCCTTTTCATATGAACACAAATTACTTCTGATTCTCCTTGTTGACGAGTAAGAAAAAGAATAAATTTTTCAGAGCAATAGCTGCGTATCACATATATGACTTTGTTAATTTACTCTAGCAAAGGTATGACATCCAACATGTGATCTGCAACTAATTGTGATAATTTATTTTCACCTGTGCTATTCCATCTACTAGTATAAACTATCTCCTATTTTGCTGTGTTTTCCGATGAGAAAATGGTAAACAATTCATGAAGCTATTGTGGTGAGACATTAAAAAATATCAGACTAATATCTTAACTGAGCAGGTAAATGAGATAAAAGGCACAAGATTAAACCAAACAGATAACATCGCTGAGGCTGATTTCCTGATTTTACATATGTTAGAGATTTCCAATATATCATAGATTGTGTACTTCATAGACAATGAAAGCAAAATATAGTTGTGTAAAATTCTTTTAAAAATCTGTGCTAAAGTATTAAGTCATTTTGTTGAGACTTCTTGATGACAAGTTTATCTTACTGGAAAAATGTTTGTTCTTTATATCGTTTAGAAGAATTTTACAGTCTTTATCTGGGAGTTAATCCTGTACTCTGTGCATTTCAGTGGTTAATATATCTAGTAGGAGAAGCAAGGGATCATTTTAATCAATGCTATTTTAAAGATAAAATTGAACAGTGATAAAAACATGTGCTGCAGTCAGACCACAACTTGTAAAAGTACAGTACAGACAGCAGCTGTGATTTAAATTCCAGAGAAACTTTAGTAGAGGAAATAATGCAAACATTGATACAGGTAAGAATCTGTGAAGACAATAAACACAGGTCATATTTGTATTAGAAATGGAATCTTAGATAAGTTAACAATTTAACTGATTGATATCTCACAGAAGACAAATCGTAGAATTTTAGAGTCAATGTCTTTATCTTCTAGTTAAGAAACTGAGGTCAAGATGGATTAAGTTTTGTACCAAAGCTAGTTAATAGGAAGACGTCATGAATATGTGGTTTCCTAGTGCTATGTTGCCCTCTCTATTTTGTTATCATGATGGAAGGCCAAATGATGGAAGGAATCACAGGCTAAGGCAGGTCATGCTTGGAATTTCCTTGGCAAAACACTTTCCTCATGAATCTTTCACTGGGTTAGTTTTGTTTACTACAACAAACAAGTTATTTGGGCCAAATCTCTTTTACCCATAATTTTAAACAACTTTATTGAGGTTGATTGGCATATGATAGACTGCACATATTTAAAATGTATAATTTGATAGGTTTTGATATGTGTATAACTATGAAATCATCACCAGGTTCAACATATGAGCAACATATCCATCATCCCAAAAAGAGTCTTCCTGCCATTTGGTAGTCTCTCCGTGGCCTCCCACTCCAATTACAGGCAATTTTGTCACTTCAGATACATTTGTGTTTTCCAGAATTTCTTTTAGAGAGTAGAATATGTGCTCTCTTTTTTGCCTGGCTTTTATAACTGAATGATTATTTTGAGATTAATCTCTATGGTTGTTTGTTCAGTGAATTATTTCTTATTGCTGAGTAGTATTCCACTGCATGCATATCCAACAATTTATTTATCCAGTCACATGTTGAAAGACTTTTGGATGGTTTCTAGTTTTTGGTAATTATGAATTAACTGGTTGTGGACATTTGTCTACAGGACTTTGTATGGCTGTGCAATTTAATTTCTCTTGGGTAAATACCTAACAGCAGAATGCCTGAGTTATATGGTAGGTGTGTGTTTAACATTTGAAGAAAATGCCACTTTATCTTTTTCAAAGTGATTATACCACTTTACATTTCCCACCAGCTGTGTATGTACTTCTCCATATCCTTGCCAATACTTTGTATAATGACTGTGATTTTAGACATTCTAGTGCTGCACAGTAGTATCTTGTTGTGGTGTTAACGGCCTTCCCCAATGACTAAAGATGTTGAGCATACTTTCATGTGATTTTTACAGTTAATACATCTTTTTTTCATGAAGAACCTATTCAAATACTTTGTTCATTTAGAAAATGTGTGTTTATTTTTTCTTCTTATTGACTTTTGAGAATTCTTTATATATTTTTAATATGGTCCTTTATCATATATATGACTTGACAATGTTTTTTCCAGTCCATGACTTCTATTTTAATTATCTTAACATTGCATTTTGAAGTGAAGAAATTCACAATTTTAGTGAAATTGCATTTATGATTTTTTTATGAATCATGTTTTTGGTATTGTATCTAAGAAATCTTTGCCTAACCCATGTCACAAAGGTTTTGTCCTATGATATCTCCCAGAAGTTTTGTATTTTTAGATTTTATATTTTAGTCCACGATCCATTTTAAGTTATTTCTTGTATATGTTGCAACATATATATCAAAGTTCATTTATCTATCTTAGTATAGTACCATTTGTTGAAAAGACTACCCCTTCTCCACAAATTCTTTTTGAAACTTTGGCAAATATCAATTGACCACATATTTGTGAATCTACTTCTCCTCTTCTCTGTTCTATTGATCTGTTTGTCTATTTTGATGCCAGTATCAGATCTTGATTATTGTATCTTAATAATTCTTGAAGTCAAATGTTGTTTTAATCTTTTGAGATGATCATATTTTCCATTTTAGTCTGTAACATGGTGAAATTTAATTTATTACATTAATTTATTGTCAGCACTACGTTCTTTGTATACATTCTTTTTTATACATTGTTGGATTTGACCCATTAAAATTTTAAGAATTTTTGTATCCATCCATGTTCATTAGGGATATTGGTCTGCAGTTTTCTTGTTTTGTCATACTTTTGGATTTTGTATGAAAGTGTTGGTGGCTTCATTGAATAAGTATTTTCCTCCTCTTTAATTTTCTCCAAGAGTTTGTATAGAAATGGACCCTTTCCTCCTTAAATAATGGGTAGAATTCCAGTTGAAGTAAAGTGAAGTCATCTGGGCCTGTAGGTTTATTTATGGGAACTTATAAACTGCAGATTTAATTTCCTTAGTCAATGTATACCTATTCAGGTTATCTATTCCTTTTGACTGAGTTTTGTAGATTGTGTCTTTAAAGGAATTTGTTATCTAAGTTGTCCAATGTATTGACATAAAGCTGTTCATAATTTCCTCTTCTTTTCCTTTAAATATGTCTAGAATCTGTAGTGATGTCAACTTCATCATTCATAATGTTGATAATTTGTGTCTGTTCTTTTTTGTTCCTGTCAATCTGGCTCTTTGTTTTCATTGTTTCTTTAAAGGTGTAAGCCAAGGTCATTGATTTGAAACCTTTCTCCTTTTCTAATATAGGTGGTAGTGCTATAAAATTTCCCCTAAACTCTGCTTTAGCTACATTCTACCAATTTTGATATGTTCACTTTTCCTTTCTTTTTAGTTCAACGTACTTTCTAATTTCCCTTTTAATTTCTTCTTTGCCCCATGGGTTATGTGGAATTGTGTTACTCAGTTTTCAACTATTTTGAGATATTGAAGAAATCTTTCTGGTAATAATTCCTAGTTTAATTCCATTGTGGTGAGAGAACATACTTCCCATTGTTTAAATTCTTTTAAATGTATTGAGATGAGTTTATGGTCCAGAATATATTCGATCTTTCTAAATGTTCCTTGTGCACTTGAAAATAATACATTTTCCACTGTTATTAAGTGTATTTTTCAATAAATGTCAATTAGTACAAGCTGGTTAATAATGTTGCTTCTATATTGTATTCTATATTGTGCAGAAATGAGTTAATACAGCAAGAGTGAGACTGCCTATACTTAGGATGATCTAGCAAGATTTAGCCCTTGACTGGCATCTGCAGCTTTAACTGGTAAATAGTTTTTCCACAGTGATATAAAGCTTTCTCTTGAATGATAAGGGTGGCTCACTGTGCATAGACTGTTTATGAAAACCATATATTTTATGCTGAACACCTGATTCCCTTCTGGGAGTCTGGAATTTCGGTGCCTGCTAGGCAAGGGATGCCTACATGACTGGTCTCCAATAAAAGAATATGAGTATGGAATTCTAATGGGCTTCCCTGAGCAGAAATGTTGCACACATATTGCTGCATTTTTGTTATGCAAAGTGGAATACACTCTCTACGACCCTCACAGGAGGGAGAGAGCATAAGGTAGCCAGACATAAATTTCTCCAGATTCCACCGGTGTCTGTTTCCCTTATAACCCAGCTATGTATCTTACTACACACTGTAACAAATCTTGGCTGAGTACATCTATAATTTATATGCTGAATCATGTAAGAACTTCTATTGTATCTCCAAACACGTGGGTGGTTTGGGGCCCTTGACATACATATCATTACAAATTTTCTATGTGTCCTATCTATTACTGAGATACTATTGTAATAACCCACTATAATTATAGCTTGGTGTTTCTTTTCACAGTTCTATAATTTTTGCTTAATGCTTTTTGAAGATCTGTTACTAGATGCATAAATGTTTATGATTGCTATGTTCTCTTAATGAATTGACTCCTTTATCACAATGAAATGACTGTTTATCTTTAGTTATATTTTTTGCTCTGAAATCTACTTTGCATATTTACATAGCTACTCCAACTTTCTTATGATTAGTGTTAGCTTGAAATATCTTTTTTCCTTTACCTTTTACTTAATTGTGTGTATTAAAAATAGATTCTTGTAGGCACCATATAATTGGGTATTGCTTTTTTATCCAATCTGACAATCTCTGCTTTGTAATTGCAGGGTTTAGAATATTTGTATTTAAGTATTGACATAGTTGTGGCTAAATTTACCATCTTGTTATCTGTTTTCTATTAATCTCATCTCTTTCTTTCTCCCTTTCTGCCTTTTTGGATTTATTGAGCTTTTTTTAATGATTATATTTATCATTTCTTTGACTAATTAGCTATTACTCTTTCTTTTATCAATTTAGATTTTACCTCTAGAAATTGATTTGGTTCATTTTATATCTTTTATATTTCTACTTAACTAGTTGAATCTGTCCTCTATCTTCTTCAGCATAAGAATTGTAGTTATAATAAGTGTTTTAGATCTTCATTTATAAATTAATTTATGTTATTTCTGACTGAGCTCTATTGATGATTTTTATCTCCACTATATGTTTTATTTTCCTGATTCTTAGCATGCCTGGTAGTATTTGGATTTTCATATGAATTCTAGGCTAAGCATTTTAATATCTGCAAAAAAGTAGAGTTGAAATTTTGATAGAGATTGCTTTAGCTCAGTTTGAGGAGATTTGCCATCTTAACAACATTAAGCCTTCTAATATATGAATATGAGATGTCTTTCTATTTATTTAGATCTTCTTTGATTTCTTTCAACAATATTTTATAGTCGTCATTTTATAAGTATTGCACATTTTTGTTAAATTTATTCCTATGTTTTGGTCTTATTGTAAATCGAATAGTTTTCCCAGTTTCATTTTTGATTGTTTATTGATACTACATAGAACTACAACTTGTTATTGTATATTGATCTTACATCCTGCAACTTTGCTGAATTTGGTTATTAGCTCAAATGGTTAATCAATCTCAATTTGTGTGTGTGCATGAACTTTTTTAGGTTTTTCTGTATATAAGATCATTTCATCTACAAATGCAGGTAGTTTTACTTCTTTCTTACTGATTTGGATAACTTTTCTCTTTTCTTTTTTTTTGCCTAATTTATCTGACTATACTCTCCAGTACAATGTTGACTAGAAATGGAAAGACCAGATATCTATTTCTTGTTCCTGGTATTGGGGGAAAACATCGAGTCTTTTACTATTAAGTATGATATTAACTCTGGGTTTTTCTTACATACCCTTTAGCAGACTGAAGAAGTTTCATTTTATTTCTATTTTGCTGAGTGGTTATGAAAGGGTGCTGAAAATTTTTGAAATGTTTTTATGTATTGATTATTAGATATTAGAAATGATTATGTGGGGTTTTTTAATTCTATTAATATAGTGTATTACTTTGATTTTTCATGTATTGAACTGACCTTGAGTTCCTGGGATAAATACATTTTGATCACAGCATATAATCCTTTCTTTATGCTGCTGATTTCAGTTTACAATTATTTGCTGAGGACTTTTGTATCTCGATCCATAAGCAATATTAGTCTGTAGTTTTTAATTTTTTTCTTGTGATTTCTTTTTCTGGTTTTGGTGTTATGCTAATACTGGCCTTATACAAAGAGTTGAGAAGCGTCCCCTCCGCTTTCGTTTTTGGAAAAGATTGTGAAAGATTGGTATTATTTTTTAAACCTTTGGTAGAATTCACCAGAGAAGCCATTTGGTGCCAGATTTTTCTTTCTGTAAAGTTTTTAAATTACTAATCCAATCTCTTTATTGTCATAAGTCTATAAATTTTCTCTAATTCTTATTGAGTCAGTTAGGTAGTTTATGTATGTCTACAAATTTGTTTATTTTGTCTAGTTAACTAATTTGTGGGCATACAATTGTGCATATTTTTCCCACGTAATTTTTTATATATCTGTAAGATTGGTACTAATGTTCTGTTTTTCATTCCTGAATTTAATATGTTGAATCTTCTCTCTTTTTTGCTGTGTCTGTATTGCTAAAAGTTTGCCATTTTGTTGATCTTTTCAAAATATCGAGTTTTGATTTTGTTAGTTTTCTCTATTGTTTGTCTATTATTTCTTTTATTAAGTTTCAGGCTAATCTTTTATTTTTTTTCCCACTGCTTACTTTGCATTTGGATTACTCTTCTTTTTGTAGTTTTTTAAGACAGAAGTTTAGGTTATTGACTTTGGATCTTTTTTCTTTTATAATATAAGGGACATTTTATAATATAAAGGACATTTACAGCTCTAAATGTCCCTTTAAGCACTGCTTTTGCTGAATCTCACAAGTTCTGGTGTGTTTCTTTTGTTCTCCTTCATCTCAAATTATTTTCTAATTTTCCTTGTGATTTCTCGCTGACATATTGTTTGAGTGTGATGTTTAATTTCCACATATATGTGAACATGTCATTTTTTGTGTTACTGATTTCTAATTTATTTCATTGTTGTCAGTGAATATATATTGCATAATTATAATCCTTTTAAATTTACTTAGACTGTTTTATGCTTAACGTATGGTGTGTCCTAGTGAATTTTCCATGTGTACTTGAGAAAAATGTGTATTCTGCTATTGTTGAGTGGAGTATTCCATAGATTTTCATTAGTTCTAGTTGGTCTATAGAATTGTTAAAATCTTCAATTTTCTTACTAATCTTCTATATGCTTGTTCTATACATCATTGGAAAGGGGGCATTGAAGTCTCTAAATATTGTGAATTGTCTCCTTTTCCTTTCAGTTCTGTCAGTTTTGGCTTCATGTATTATGGAACTCTCTTGTTAGGTGCATGTATATTTGTAATTGTTTGTTCTTCTTATTGGCTCTACCATTTTATCATTAAAAATATCCTTCTTTGTGTCTACTAACAATTTGTGTCCCAAAATATATTTTGTCTGATATTAACATAGTCACTCCAGGTCTCTTTTGGTTACAGTTTGCATGGGATATTTGTTTGCATTCTTTTACCTAAAAACAATTTGTGTGTTTAAATATGAAAGTATGTGCATTGTAGACAGTAGGTAGTTGGATCATGTATTCTTACCCATCCTACCAATATCTGACTTTTAATTGGAGGATTTAAACCATTTACATTTAATGTAATAATTAATAAGGTAGGATTTAGGTCTGCCATTTTTTTATGTTTTCTATAAGTCTTAACCTTTTTGCTTTCTATTTCTCCATTACTGCTTTCTTGTTTTCTTTTTTTTGAAGAAGAAGATTAAGCCTGAGCTAACTGCTGCCAATCCTCCTCTTTTTGCTGAGGAAGACTTGCCCTGAGCTAACATTCATGTCCATCTTCCTCTACTTTATATGTGGGACGCCTACCACAGCATGGCTTGCCAAGCTGTGCCATGTCCGCACCCGGGATCCAAACTGGCGAACCCCAGGCCACTGATGCAGAACGTGCACACTTAACCACTGCACTACCAGGCGGGCCCCTGCTTTCTTGTTTTCAATGGACATATTCTAAAGTACTATTTTAATTCTCTTGTCATTTCTTTTAACCTATTTTTTGAGATTTTTCTTATGATTTTCCTGGGGATTACAATCAATATTTTAATTTATTATAATCTACTTCAGATAAACACGACCTTAAATTTAGTAGTGTACAAAAAATTTACTGTTGTGTAACTTCAATTCTCTTCTCTTTTATGTTATTATCATACAAGTCACAGCTTTAGACATTGTGTTCACATTAAAACAGATTTATAAATTATAAATTTATGGAGCAATATTTTAAAAAGAAGAAAAATAAGAGTCAGAATTACATTTATGCTTTTATTTTTACCTGTGTAGTTACCTTTACTGAATTTCTTTGTTTTTCAAGTGGATTTTGTTGTTTACTGTCTTTTAATCTCAGCCTGAAGCACTCTCCTTTGTATTTCTTTTAGGGAAGGTCTTCTAGCAACAGATTATCTCAATTTTACTTATCTAGGAAGGTCTTAATTTCTCTTTAATTTTTGAATAGATTGCTAAACATAAGCTTGTTTGAGCACAGTTTTTTCTACTAGCATTTCGAATGTGTCACCCCATTGCTTTCTGATTTTCATGAGTTTTGATGATATATTAATGTTTATTTATATTGAGGATCCCTTGTACCTGATGTTCTGCTTTTCTTTTGCTGCTTTCAAAATTTTCTCTTTTTATCAGGCTTTCAGTTATTTAATTATGGTGTTTCTAGGTTTGAATACATTTGAGTTTTTCCTACTTAGAGTTATTGAGTTTCTTGTATGTGTAGGTTAAGGTTGTTCATCAAAGTTGGGAATTGTCCCTATTTCTCTGAAGGTATATTTTCTGTCATTTTCTCTCTCTCTTCTCCTTTTGGATCTCCCATTACGTGTATATTGTTACATTTGACATTGTCCTACAGGTCTCTGAGATTCTTTCTTTTTGCTTTTGTCCAGTCTTTTCACTTTCTGTTCCTCAGACTAGATAATCTCATTTTCCTATCCTCAAGTTTCTTAATTCTTCCTTTTACCAACAAAAAGCTAATGATGACCCCATCTACTAAATTTTTTATTTCAACTATTACACTTTTCAACTCTAGAGTTTCTAGATGTCTTTTTAAATTAACTTAATAATTAATTAATAACAATTAATAATTAAAATAATTTCTACCTCCTCACTCTATTCTCTATTGCTTAGATATCCTTCTCATACTTTTCTCTAGTTCTTTAGGCATTCTTTAGATAAATGGCTATTTTCACTCTTTGAATGTATTTGAAATAGCTAATTTAAATCTTTACCTAGTAAGTCCAATATCTAATATTCTTCACTGAGAATTTCTTTGATTGAGTTTTTCCCTGTGTACAGGCCAGAGTTTATTTCCTTTTTGCTTTTTTTTTTCACTGAGGAAGATTCATCCTGAGGTAACATGTATTGTCAATCTTCTTCTTTTTCTTTTTTTGCTTGAGGAAGATGAACCCTTAGCCAACATCTGTGTCAATCTTCCTCTGCTTTATATGTGTGTTGCCACCACAACATGTCCAATAAGTGGTGTAGGTCTGTGCCTGGGATCCACACCCATGAACCTGGGCTGCTGAAGTAGAGAGCATGTGAAACTTAACTGCTAGGCCCCACTTTTTTCCTTTGAAACCTGGGCTTTTTTTGGTGAGGAAGATTGGCCCTGAACTAACATCTGTTGCCAATCTTCCTCCATTTTGTATATGGGACACCACCACAGCATGGCTTGATTAGCAGTGTGTAGAACTATGCCCAGGGTCCAAACCTGTAAACCCCAGGCTGCCAAGTGGAGTGTGCTAAATTAACCACTATGCCACTAGGCTGGCCCCCAAAACTGGACATTGTAAATAATGTAATGTAGCAACTCTGCAGATCAGATTCTTCTTTCTCCCTATGGTGGTGGTTGTTGCTGCTGGTTATAGTAGTTGTTTGTTTAGGCCCTTTCCTTAACTTATTCTGTAAAGTCTGTATTCTTTGTCATATGTAGTCATTCAAGTCTTCATTAATTCATCTTAGTGTTTAGCTAATGCTTGGACAGAGATTTTATTTTTTTCAATTCCTGGAACTGTGAAGTCTCTCAGTCTTTGTCTATGGACTCTGTGTGCATGTTGGGACATTCCTTCAACAAACAGCCAGACATCCTTCAGCTTTGCCTTAGGATTTACTTTCTGCTTACACAAAATCTCAATGTCAGCCAAAGATGTGAGCTTAGGGACTTCAAAAGTCTTTCTTGAATGTGTATGTAAGCCTGGGTATGCACACAGTCCTATGCATGCATGTGGCCTTCTAGATTCACAGGAATTTATCAGAGCTTTTCTAAGCCCCTCTGAATATTCCCAACATTTCCCTTTAAGCTTTTTGGTTACTCCATGTTTGCCCATTCTACTATCCACCACCTTATACAACATTAAAACATTTGCCTGTGATTGATTTCCATAAATACTCCCATGGAAAGTATTTTCTCACTGGGCAAGTGCTGTGTCAAATCAAATACAGACAAGCTTGAAAGTAGTTCTTCATGGGAACTACCTGGCAGGTCAAATAATGACAATTATTTGGGAATGAGCTTTAAAAGAGATACAGCTCCATTCTGCTTACTTTTCACCCTCCCAGGTTGGCCATGCTGCACCCAGGTTACAGGCTGTTACTTTTCAAGGATACCAAAGAGCTTGAGAGTAGACAATGTGACTAGGATAAATTAAAATGTCACAAAATTTGCTCTTCTTGCTAGGACTCAGCAAATTTTCTTAAATAAATGCTCTTCTGTTTGCATCAAAACTTTGGTTAATTCCTAGAGTCCTAAAAGAGTTGATTCTGACTTTTTGTCATTTTTTTATCTTTGCTTTTATGGAGGAAAGAGTTTTCAAAGGTCCTTATTCTACAGTTTTCACTGAAATCATTCTATGCTTGGTAACCTTTTTTTGGATGTCAGACACTGTGAATTTTACCTGTTGATTGCTGAATATTTTTGTATCCCTTCGATATTCTTTAGATTTGTTCTTTATGCAGTAAAACTTCTTGAAAAAAGTTTGACCTTTTTGAGTCTTTAACTTAAGCATTAGATAAAACTAGGTCAGAGTAATATTTATTCTAATGTTAATCTTTCCTCTGTGCTGAGCAAAAACTCTTCTTTGTACTCCATCCAATGCTCCACAAATTATAAAGTTTTCTTTTTCACCTTTCTGTGAACAGGACTATCCTCAGATTTGTCTAAGCTCCATATATATTCTCATGCTCATCCTTGGATATATTTTCCTTACATGCATGTACTGATAAGTACTCAATTGAATAGTGAGGAGTATTCTTTGAAGATCTACAGAGTTTTCTGTCCTGTGAACTGTCATTGTGAGATGTCTGGACTCTAAAGTCCTTATTTCAAGGAGACTCGTGGGCTCTAACTGGGTTCTTCTTTCTGTACCAATTTATAAATTTTGTCAGGTTGTAAGCAGGGGAAATCAAAGTACTCAATTCTTAAGTTTCTCTTTTCAGTGAGATCACGATCCTTCTTTACCAGTTATTCAATATTTTGAGTGCCATTGAGTTATTTTCTTTTATTTAGTAGTTTTAGACTGAAGGTTGACTCTATCTTCTGTTATTTTATCTTGACTGGAAACAAAAGTCCTGGACATAATTTTTAATTTTGAATATGCTTGTCCTTTTGTTATCATTTGTTCTGTCCAATACTTTCTTTCTTACAATGCAACCAGTCACTTTGACACCATTCAAAACAATTTTTTATCTGAGGTAGAATTCTTCAATTTCCTCACAGAGGACTTTTAATAGAATATAAATGAGAATGTCAAGATTTTTATTTTCTCCTAGGATAGCATGTTCAACTACCTTTATAATGCCCCATTTAGTATCTAGGAACAGTTTTCATACCTTTGTACTTTCAAGCTCTTTGATATTAGAGTCAATTATATTTCAGATCATATGACATGAGCACATATCATGGCAAAAAATGTATTTGTTTTTAATTATGTGTACCTTCCAGATATCAACAGATTGTATTTGTCTCTTTTACTATTTTGGCTTTGTAGAAGAGACAAAAATAGCCAACTTTTGTCAAAATTCTGATTTTTATCCTACCATTTGCTTTAATACTAATGTCATTGTTTATCTAGGGACACTTGCTTTCTTTCAATATCAGTGTTTTCACCAATCAGAAATCAGGTTTGAATTATTAAGGAAAACAAAGATAATGCATACTGAGTAACATTTTGAAGTCTGACCAAGTGACTAAATCAGCCATGGAATCTGGGCTTAGTAGTGATAGGCTGTTCCAATGAAATATACAAAGGACACAATGAAATCAGTATAGGCAATGTCAAAATTGTTGAATCAAATTTCAATGAGCTATGTGTCATTGTAGAACACTTATTTAAACTAAGTAGTAATGTTATCATTTGGTTCTTATTTTGTTTACTATCACTATGACAAAATCTTGAGTATGTAGTCATATCTATTTTATCTTTTGATCTCATTTCTTCTAGAAAAATTTTATTCTTCTAGTGCATATTCTTCTCTCTAGACTTTTTGTAACTTATTCATAATAGTATATAGGATAAAAGTTAGAAATTATTCTGAAGAAATTTTACTTAATGTAAATGCTTTATGTATACATTTGTTCAAACCTACAGAATGTACAATATCAAGAGTGAACCCTAATGTAAACTATGGACTTTAGGTGATTATGACATGTCAGTGTAGGTTCATAGATTATAAAAAATGTACTGCTCTGGTAGGGGATATTGATAATGGGAGAGGCTATGCAAGTGTGGGACTTGGAGTATATGGGAAATCTCTGTGTCTCGCTCTTGATTTTGCTGGTAACTTTTTGAAAAATAAAATATTTAAAACAAATGATCATGCTTTCATTTGTGCCATACTGATCCATCTCAATTCTTTAGAATGCCTGACACATCATAGGTGCTTTATATCACTTGTGAAATAGATATAAACAATGTAATCATTGCTCATGTATCAATTCTATGAAGAATGTTCTGCTGCAGAGGAATCAGTAGAAAAGCAATATGATCCATAGTTTATGGTAGAGTTCACTACTGGTGTTGTACATTATCTGGGTCTGGACAAACATATAATGACACGTATTTGTTATTATGGTGTCATACAAAGTATTTTCACTGTCTTAAAAATCCTTTGTGCTCCACCTTTTCATTTCTGCCCACTACTCTCAAGCTGGAAACCACTGAACTTTTACTGCCTCTATAGTTTTGCCTTTTCCTGAATGTCATATAGTTGGAATCATACAGTATGCAGCCTTTTCAAATTGGCTTCTTTCACTTAGTAGTATGCATTTAAGATTCCCCCATGCCTTTTCACAGCTTGATAGCTCATCACAGTTTATGTATCCCTTCACCTACTGAAGAATATCTTTGTTGCTTCTAAGTTTTGACACTTATAAATAAAGCTGCCATAAACATCAGTTTGCAGGTTTTGTGTAAACATAAGTTTTTAACTCCTTTGGGTAAATGCCAAGAAGTACAATTGCTAGATTTTATGTCAAAATATACTTAGTTTTATAGGAAACCACCAAACTGTCTTCCAATGTGGCTGTACCATTTTGCATTCCCATCTGCAATGAATGAGAGTTACTACCATTCCACATCTTTGCCAGCATTTGGTGTTGTCAATGCTCTGAATTTTGGCTATTCTAGTAGGTATGTAGTGGTATCTAATTTTTTAAAACTTTGTATTTCGGTGATGACACATGATGTGAAGCATTTATTTTCCATCCGTATATCTTCTTCAGTGAGATGTGTGTTTAGGTCTTCAGCCCACTTTTTAAATTGGATTGTTTGTTTTCTTATTGATGAGTTTTGAGAGTTTTTGTACATTTAAGATAACAGTCCTTTATCAGACATGTCTTTTGCAAATATTTTCTCCAGGTTTGTGGCTTGTCATCTCATTCTCTTGATGCTGTCTTTTGAAGAGCATAAGTTTTTAACTATAATGAATCAACTTATAAATTGTTTCTTTCATGGAAGATGTCTTTGTTGTTAGAAGATACCTAAGAATCATCACCATACCCAAGGTCATCTAGGTTTTCTCTTATGTTATCTACTAAGAGTTTAATAGGTTTTCATTTAACATTTAGGTCTATGAAATATTTAGAATAAATATTGTGTTGGCTGTTGTGGTCTTTTGACTGCATATACACTTTAGAACCAGTTTATTAATAACCACAAAATACCATGCTGGGATTTTGATTGGAATTGCATTGAATCTATAGGTCCATCAGGGAACAATTGACATTCTTTTAGTTTTTGCTTTACACATTTTTGAAGTTGTGTTTTTATATGCATTCAAATTCAAGATTACTAGGTCTTCTTGTTATACTGGCTATATTATCATTATGAAATATCCCTCTTTGTCTTTAGTAACAGTTTTTACTTAAAGTTGTTTGTCTGATATTAGTGCAGTTACAGTTTTAATTACTTTTTAAAGGTACATTTTATTCTATGTTATTATTTCAAAGTTTCCAAATTTTTATATTTATAATAAATCTCTAGTGAGAGAATATAGTTTTTTGTTTGTTTGCTTGTTTTCATAGGAGTGGTTTTATTTTAATTTTACTTTAGCTACTTTGACAACATTTTATTTTAACTGGGTATTTAGTCCAAAATAACAATACAATTACTAATATGTTTAGTTTGAATTTATAGTCTTATTGGTTTTCCATTTATACTTTCTTTTTTCCATTCTTTCTTTCTCCTTACTTTTTTTTTTGAGGAATATTTGCCCTGAGCTAACACCCATTGCCAATCTCCTCTATTTTTGCTTGAGAAAGATTAGCCCTGAGTCAACATCTTGCCAGTCTTCTTCTACTTTGTAGTAAGATGCTTCCACAGCATGGCTGTGGAGTGGAGTAGGTCCACACCCAGGATCCAAACCTGCAAACCTCATGCCACCAAAGCAGAGCACATGGAACTTTAACCACTTGGCCAGGGGACCTGTCCCACTTACTTGTCTTTTTTCCTTTCTTTTTTTCTCCTTGTCTTTTATTGGATTCATAAAATATTTTTATTATTGTTTTTATTATTATATTTTCCCCTTTATTGGATTTTTACGTGCTATTTTTAAACTTTTAGTGTTCACCCTTCAGGTATATCTTACATTATTTTCATTTTATTTGGTCACTTTAATTTAGATTTAGCAACTTATTTATTTTTTAATGTTCTTCATTCTATCCAGCAGTAATGTGCACCAATCTGGGGTTATTTTTTCTTTTTCCTGAAGAACTTCCTTTAGTATTTTTTTGAGGGTCTGCTAATGGTGAGTTTTCAGTTTTGATCACTAAAAAATCTGTATTTTTGCTTTAGTTCATAAAGTATATTTTCAAGGACATAAAATTATAAGCTGACAGTTTCTTTTTTTTTCATCAATTTGATGATGTCGTTCATTGCCTTCTGGCTCCAATATTTATGTTGAAAATCAGCTACCAACTACATTGTAGCTTCTTGACAGATGTTGTTTTCCTGGATGCTTTTAAGGTTTTTTTCCAGGGGGCATGGACCCATGGTTAAAGGTCTACATATTATGCTTGGTGACCCAGGTTTTTGGGTTTGGATCTCAGGTGTTTACCTGTTGCACTCATCAGACATGCTGTGGAGGCATCCCACATACAAAGTGGAGGAAAATTGGCATGGATGTTAGCTCATGACTAAACTTTCTCAAGCGAAAAAAAAACAACAACAAAGAGGAGGATTGTTGGCAACAAGTGTTAGCTCAGGGTGAACCTTCCTCATACACAAAAAAAGATTTTTCCATTTTGTCTTTGTTTGCAACATTAACTCTGTGAGGATATTTTTTTTGAGGAATATTAGCCCTGAGCTAACTGCTGCCAATCTTCCTCTTTTTGCTGAGGAAGACTGGCCCTGAGCTAACATCCATGCCCACCTTCCTCTACTTTATATGTGGGAAGCCTACTACAGCATGGCTTTTGCCAAGTGGTGCCATGTCTGCACCCAGGATCTGAACCGGTGAACCCCTGGCTGCCAAGAAGTGGAACGTGAGAACTTAACCACTGTGCCACTGGGTCACCCCTGTGTGACAGTTTTTTTCATACTTAACCTGATTGCATTTCAAGGGCTTCTTGTATCTGAGGCTTGCTGTCTTTGGTCAGTTTATTGAAAATTCTCTGCCATTAGCTATTTGATTTTTAAAATTTTGTTCATATTCTATTTTCCTTCTGGGACTCCAATTACAAAAATATTAGTCCTTTAATTATATATCTAATATCTCTTATGTGCATGTCTGTATTTTTCAGCATTTTCCCCTTCTTTCCTTCAATCAGAATATTTTCTAATGACTGTCTTGTAGTTCGCTAATTCTCTCTTCTGCTTATCTAATTAAGTTAAACTTGTCTAGTGAGTTCTGTGCATCAATTAATCTGTGATTATACATCTTCCATTTGGCAATATTTATAACATTCTGATTCTCTAGTGAAACTCTCCAGCTTTTTACATTTTATTTATTTGTGTTTTTTTATCCTCTTCCTAATTTTTCTTGTTTGGTCTTGTTTCCTAGTGTGCTTGGTTATTTTGAAGTGAATGCTTAATTTTTAAAATAAAAACATATAGAAGCTCTGAATAATATTTTCGTTCAGGGTAGATTTGATTTTGGGGGGCATGCATGGAGGAGTCTCTGTGACCCAATTGAGAAATGTCTATATCAATTTGTCCTTACAGAATCTCATTTGAAAGTCTGGAATGTTTACCATGTCTCTCATCTTTGACAAGATCTGATCATCACTCTTACCTCCAAAATTGGAAAAAATTCATAAAATTTATGCTTAGAGTTTTTACTTCATAACATCTACATTATGCTTATTTCTCCAAATGTACGTTCTCACATGTGCAACTTATAATTCAACAAATGAAGAATTTTGATCTAGCTTCTCTGCATTTCCCCTTCTCTAGGAGTTTTACTTTTCAAATTATAGCTGTACTGTAACCCTGGTTATTGTCTTCTTAGCCCAATGAAACATTGGGAAGCTCTAGGTCTCTACTTTATTTTTGGATCCCTACTCAACACTTCTGGTTAGAAAGTACCCTAAGGTGACAAAGGTGCTTTGAATATAGCAGTTACCTCAGTGTCATTTCCTCATAATCAAGAGTTTTGCCTCTCAATTCCTGGCTGTCTTTGTTACTCTTCGAGGCCATAGTGTATTATTCTATCCAAATTTCATCATTATTCTCAGTGAGAAACTTAGTCATATATATTACTCCATTATTGTCAGAAGTAGAAGAATCCAGAGCAATTTTAATGCAAATTGGATCATGTTATTTTGCTGCTTAAAACACTGACTCAGAACCCTCCATGAACTCCTTACCACTTCAAATTCATCCTTCATTTACTATGCTTCAACTTTTTTTGAAGAAGAAGAAGATTCACCCTGAGCTAACATCTGTGCTAATCTTCTTCTATTTTTTGTTTGAGGAAGATTAGCCCTAAGCTAACATCTGTGCCAATCTTCCTCTACTTTGTATGTGGGTCATTGCCACAGCATGGCTGAGAGTGGTGTAGGTCTGTGCCCAGGATCCACACCCATGAACCCAGGCCACTGGAGTGGAGCACAACAAACTTAACCACTATGCCATAAGACCAGCCTCTATCCCTCAATTTTTATCTCACAGGCAAAGCTAACTGCTCTCAAGTCTCATAATTTTCTATATTATATTTTATAATCAATCTTTGCCATTTTCTCTTCCATCTTTCATTTCCCTTTACATTCTACCTTCTACTTTTCTTCTTGACAGTGCTCAGAAATTACAACCTTCATTTTTTCTCTGAAACCAACTGGCATTTACTTATTAAAACAATAATGATTGTTTGAACAAAGCATTAGAGTTCCATAAGTTTCTAATATATTAGGGGAGAGTTCCAGAGGGCAATCAGGGTGGTATGGATGGAGAGTTAAAGAGAGGTCATGTTTAAAAAGATATGTGAAAACAAACTGAATACTTAGTGCTTTATCCTATAAGATATGAGGAGCTCTTAAAGGGTTAGAATATAAGTTGTAGACATCATCCAATATATAAGGAATTTTGACCAAGCTGTAAAAATTGAAGATTAGATAAAGTAATAAGTTAGAACTGAAAGCACTCAGTAGGCTATTGAATTTTTCTTTTTAAAATTCAATTCATACTCAGGATTCTTCTTCTTTCCTTTCTTTCTTTTTTCTTTCTCCCCTCTTTGTTTATTTTGACTGGGTTGCTAGCAGTATCATTCATTAAGATTACAATATAGAAGGAAAATAATATTGGTATAAAACAATATGCTAAGTTCTTGATATTTTAAGTTTTCAATAATTATGTGACATCAAGTAGGAATGTCTATTGGGCATTCCATAATTTGAGGTGGGATATAAAAATTAGTCAGTCATCAGTTTTGTAATACAGATTTGTGAGCAGCAGTATGGCATAATTATTAAGAACATGAGGGGCCAGCCTGGTGGTGCAGCAGCTAAGTGTGCATGTTCCACTTCAGTGGCCTGGGGTTGGCCAGTTCGGATCCCAGGTGCATACATGGCACCGCTTGATGAGCCATGCTGTGGCAGGCATCCCGCATATAGGGTGGAGGAAGGTGGTCATGGATGTTAGCTCAGGGTCAGCCTTCCTCAGCAAAAAAGGAATGATTGGCTGCAGATGTTAGCTCAGGGCTAACGTTCCTCAAAAAATAATTAAATTAAAATTAAAAAAAAGAACATAGACTCTCAAGTAAGACTTTCTGAGTTTGAGATTTGTATCCACCTGATTAATAGCTTCATGAATCAGGAAATTTTATCTAAACTCTCTATGTGCCTCTTTCTCTTTTTTGCTGAAGGAGATTTTCCCTGAGCCAACTTCTGTGTCAGTCTCCCTCCACTTTGTATGTGGAAGGCCACCACAGCATGGCTTGATGAGCAATGGGTGGGTCTACACCTGAGATCCAAACCTGTGAACCCTTGGCCACCAAAGCAGAATTCAGAACTTAACCACTATGCCAGTGGGCTGGCCCCTATGTCCCACTTTTGAGATGAGTAAGATAAAAACTCTACCAAACATGTTACTCATTAAATGCTTCCAACAGCCTTCCTAAAGGGTGGGTACTATTGTCATACCTATCTCACAAATGAGAAAGATGAAACACAGAAAGTTCAGATCCATTGTCCAACATCACACATTCAAACACACACACATGCACTTAGCAGAGTGATTAACACATTATTTACGTTTCATAAATGTTTGCCATCATCAATATTATCATCATCTTCATCATCTTACATATGACTGCTGTGAAAAAGAATATAAGAATAAGGACAGAAATTTGGAGGCCATCAATGCAAAATGTGGGAGGAAAAAAGAGCTCACAAAAGAGAGTGATAAAAATAGTTGGAAAAAAGAATGCAAACAAGTGTTTAGAATAAAGAACTGGGACTTCCAATTTTATTTACAATATGACAATAGCATGGAAATTGTCACTTTGATACTTGCAACAAGAAAAGACTGGCAAAACTAAAACCAACAAGTTTTCTTGGACCCATCAAAAAACCAAGAACACAAGGCAATCTGCCATCTCTGACATCTCAAGAGACAGACACGTCCAAATAGATTTATCAACCAAGACCTGCTACCTGGAACAGAAGCTGCTTGAGTCATAACCTGGTACAATCACTTAAGTGGTAATTTTGACAAATTGCAGAAGGCTGAATATGAACTATCATGAGACTGAATGATCTAAATACATCAATTAAAAGACAGAGATTGCCAGAGTGGATAAAAATGAAATAGGACCCAAATGTATGTTACCTACTAAAACTTACTTTAGGGGCCGGCTGCATGGCCGATTGGTTAAGTTCGTGTGCTCTTCTGTGGCGGCCCAGGGTTAGGATCCTGGGGGCAGACATGGCACTGCTCATCAGGCCACGTTGAGGGGGCGTCCCACATCCCACAACTAGAAAGACCTGCAACTAAGATATACAACTATATACGAGGGGGTTTGGGGAGATAAAGCAGAAAGAAAGAAAAAAAGATTGGCAACAGTTGTTAGCTCAGGTGCCAATCTTTAAAAACAGAAAAAACTTACTTTAAGTAAAAAGATTCAGGTAGATTAAAGTAAATGGATGAAGAAAGATATGCCATGCTATGCTAATATTTGTCAAAAGAAGGTGGAGTAGCTATGTTAATTTTATACAAAGAAACCTTTAGAACAAAAAAAATTGTCAGGGTTAACGAGGGAAATTTCATAATGATAAATGAGTCAATTCTCTAAGAAGACATAACAACACTAATCATGGATGCATCTAACAACAGAGCATTACAAAACTTAAGGAAAAATTGTTGGCACTAAAAGGAAATATAGACACAGCCACCATGATAGTTGGAGACTTCAACACTCATCCATCAGTAATTGATAGATCACACAGGCAGAAAATTAGTAAGGCTATAGAGGACTGAACTTAGTCAACAATTATACAATACTCCATCCAATATCAGCAGAATGCATATTCTTCTAAAGCTTACATGGAAAACTCAACAAAATAAACTATTTTTTTTGGCCATAAGATACATCTTAACAAATCTAAAAGAATAAAAATCATATTAATGTATGTTCTAAGACCACAAAAGATTAAACTAGAAAACAATAAGAGACGAGATAGTTGGAAAATCCATCAAATATTTGGAAATTAAACAAAAGACTTCTAAATAACTCACTGAGTCAAAGAAAAGTCTAAAAAGATAGTTAAAACAATATTATTATCTTAACAAAAATTAAAATATAACATCGAAATTTGTTGGAGGCAGCAAAAGCAGAGCTAAGGGAGAAATTTATAGATTTAAATGCACACATTTGAAAATTTTTACAAAGATCTAAAATATGCAATCTTAACTCCCCATTTACGAAGCTATAGAATAAAAGGTCATATTAAGCCTAAAGGAAGGAAAAAGACCTTTTTTGCCAAGGGTATGTATACAAAACGTACAAATATTCCTTAAAAAATAAAGACAACTCAGTTAAAAAATGAACAAAGTTTTGGACAGACACCTTAATCGAAGATTATACTTGGCAAAAATGTAGGCGAAAAGATGTTCGATGTCATTTGTCATTCTGGAAATGCACATTAAAACAATGAAATGCCACTACACACCTATTATAATGTCTAAAATACCCCAAATCCAACATTGTTAGGTAGGATGGAGAGGAGCAGGAACTCTCCTTCATTGCTGGTAGGAATTCAAAATACAGCAGTAACTTTGGAAAACATTTTGGCAGTTTCTTATGAAGCTAAATGTAGTCTTACCACACAATTGAGCAATTACACTCTTAGGTGTTTACCCAACTTATTTAAAAAATGTGTTCACACAAAGACCTGCACATAAATGTTTATAGAAGTTTTGTACATAATCACCAAAAGCTGGAATCATTAGACAGCCTTCATTAGATGAATGGATACACAAATGGAACATCATTCAACAAAAAGAAGAAATAAGCTATGAAGCCCGCAAAAAACACGAGTTAATCATAAATGTACATGCTAAGTAAAAGAAGTCACTATGAAAAGACTACATACTGTATGATTCCATTTATATGAAATTCCAGTAAAGGTAAACAAATGAATGGCTATCAGGATTTGGGGGGCTTTGAATATATGAAGCTCAGGGATTTTTTTTTATCATAGTGAAATTATTCTGTATAATACTATAACGGTGAATACATGATACTGTACATTTTTAAAATCGCATAGAATTTATAGCACAAAGAGTAAACCTAAGCGTGTGAAAATTAAAAAAAAATTTAGGAGACAGGGGGATCCTAGAACAGAATGCAGAATATGACGAAAGAATCTATTACAAATGTGTGCACCAATCTCATTAAAGGAAATGAGAGAAAGAGTGCTGCCCTAAGTTCATTTGTAAATGAGTAAATTCCATAAGATAAAGGCACAAGGAATTGTACCTAAGCACTGTGCTCTACTTAGTAAACTTGTTTTTCATGGGGTATAAGTTAACAATTTTAAACCATTATATATGTATACTGGAACTGAACAATTATTTAAATGGATGGTAAATGATGGGAGACAGGTTTCTCACTTTTGGAGTGAGAGGTTACTGACAAGCAAAGGAGAAGGCTAGAATGATTCATGTGGTAATGGAACTGGAGACATCAGTATGCACTTATGTCTATCTTAGTACAAATACAGATGTAAACATATAATAATGTTTATACATGCAAATATTTTCTTGCACTGTCAGTTGAAGGGAAGTTAAAAGCAATGATGTGCTGGTAGCACTAGCTCATTTAGCACCTAGATCTTTGTTTCTAATACCATTGAAGAATTGGAAAAAACATGGTTGCTTGCTGAAATGGCTGATTCCAAAAGTGGGGCACAATATATACAAGCCTGGAGCATTTTTGTGGTGCCAGAAAGTACAATACATAGACATATTGACAAAACACACACAAATACAACAAAAGTGTTATGTCAAATGGCATAGGAGCCAACTGAAAGAGCTCTTAATGGCCAAAACTTGAAAAATTTGAGTGAAAGTAAATAAATAACACAAGATTGGATTATAAAGCATAGAATAAAATAAATGTTTATATGTTTGTGAATATACATATAAATACATTTATATAATTAATTGATTAGGATATATCTCCCACGCAGAATTCCAAATACTATAAATAGATACTCTGCCCTCAAAGAGGTGGAGCATGGCTCCCCATTAAATGTGGGCTGCACATGGTGACATGAGTCCAATGTGCACAATATGGGATGGGGAAGAAAAGTAATTTTACCATGCAGAAACAACATCTCTAGTATAGTTTTAGAGAAAGCTGAGAGTTGGGTTAATAAAACTTGAAAGATTGCAGGTTGGTTCAAAAAGCAGATAAAGAAATTATGTGTCTGAGAGTGACTGGTAGGAGAATGACTAAAAGGAGACTATTATGGGAATATTGGTTAGACATAGCATAAATATGAATGATAGAAATTCTACAGCAATTAGATATCTCAATTTTGATGGAATAACAGGTGCATTGAGAAGAACAGAGTGAAAGGGACATTGATAAAGTTTAGAACGGAGATTAGTAAGTGGAGTTTAAGATTTCTGAGATTGTAGAATTCCAGGTAATTTTCTGAGTTTGACCATGGGTTTGTTTTTTGATTAAAATGAATGATAGTTCATTAGATTTCAGAATAAGAGGCTTTGAAATTAGAGTATAAGCTTAGTGAGCTAGAATAGAACACAGACTTTGAAGGAGTTGTCAAGTCCCTCAATGATCATGGGAGCCTATTGGATTAATAAATGATAATAGTTAGGGCTGGATGCCATATGGCTAGAAGAAAGAGACTTTCTGGCATTTTGGTAGAAGACTGATAGTTTGAAAGTAGCCATGGGGGAGGGGATGGTGTTTAGTAAGTGTAGTATTTATCCTGAGCAGCTTCACCTTAAAAGTAGAGTTGGTGACTTCCTGAATGTGAAATCAAAGAGTGAAAGTTTTTGTGTTCAATTAGCAGACGTTGGATTAGGGAATATTTATGTGCAGTGGACGAAGAGTTCCAAAGGCTACAGTGGAGTGGTTGAGAAGAATGATGGCAGTGGAAGGAAGAGTCAGAAATAAAGCAGTGCATCTGGATGGTAAAGGAGAAGATGTGGAAATGGAGGAGCTAATGGTGGGGGTGACCTAGGATCATAATCATGCTGGAGAATCATGGAGGGATTTTAGGACCTGAAAGTGCTGAGTAATTACAGGTAAAATCTTTGATGTCTCCAGATATTGAGGATAACAGTCTTTTGGGTGGGTCTGCAGTATATATTCAGCTGTAAGTTATACATGTTTAATCAAAAAATGTTAATTGCTTTTCATTTGTCTGTCATCAACTAATCAGGTGTCGACAGGGTATTTACTCCATGCATAGAAATATAACATGTACTAGAAAGAGTAAAGGAATGCACAAAATTAAAACCGCAGTCATTATGCTCAATGACCTTATACTCTAGAGGGGGTAGAATAAAAGACAACATACAAATCAATGTTGCATAAGGTAAAATTTTAAAAAAATAATATAATAGAGTCATATGAAAACTAACAAAGCCTTTTGGAATAAAAGATTATGATGGCTGTTTAAGACCGTGACAAGTACTTCCAGTCAGTTTCCAAGTAAGCTATATCTACTTAGAAATCAAGAGTGTGGATGGGAGTCTTTTTACAGGCTGACTCTTTATTGGGTATATTTTAGATACTCAGATTTAAAGTCTAAGGCTTATTTCCTGAATTCATGCTCTAAATTGCAAGATCAGTGTCTTAATTAGTGTATATTTTATATTCAGATGATAGCCACATTTGCCATAATCAAGACATTTAAGTGGCTTTAATTCAAGTTATAGCATATAGATAAATATTATGTTCTCTAACGATAAACATGCATATTTTCCCATCCTTGGTGAATCTTAGGGGTTCTGGTTTTGTAGCCCTGCTACTTTCTGATTGAAAACTCAAATTTTAGAATGTTTAAACCATTTTCCATTTTTAAACCATATTACCATTATGATGGTGTGCTAACTGGGACATGTCCATGTTATAAAAAGTTCTTCTTCCAATCTTCATTTGTTATTCTTTTAATAATTACTGAGTGTACAAAGAAAAGACTTGCTAAAGACAACACATGGATCATTTAGATGGCATTTTATAAAATTTAAAGTAAATTATATAATTCTCTAAAATGATGTGTTCAGCTGAGTGTGAAAAATCACTGACACAGCAAGAATGTGGTGATTTCCCCAGCTCTACCCATACAGGAAGCATCACTGGTTCCCAGTGGCAGCTGAGGGTCCAGGAAGAACTGCTTTATCACATGCTGTACCAGCTTCTGCTCTGTGAAGAGGGACACCACATTCTGTAACCTTGACTGAGTGACCAGTTATGTACTTATGCTGTATATGACAATCCCAATTTGTGGATCTATTTGCTGTTTCCCTGTATTTAAAATAAGTTTAAATTATGAGACTTTCATTTTATGGGTAATTTGTTAAATTGAGACTTTTTAACACTTAAGCCCAATACAGTGGCAAATTTTACAATTTGATTGTGTGTGTGCTACTGGGTAGCTTCAAAATTCCAAAATTGCCAATTTGCTGTCTATTTTTATTTGATGTGTACTGTAAAATACAAAATGTGATGTATTTTTTTACATCACACAACATTGAAACATCGTAGATTCAGGAATTCAACCATATAATGGATATTTATTGAATAGTCTATAATGTCACACAACATGTATTGCTAAAATAAATAAGATGTGTAAATAAGTAGTGTAATTGAGTGCTGTAGATATTATAATATAAATGCTACATTAAATTTACATTACATTTATAATATAATGTAATATACATTATATTTAATTTATTACATATATTTTATTTAATATTAATGCTACAAAAACAAGATGGGAAAAGCAAGTTATTTTACAAAAATAAATAAAAACAAATAAAAGTCATCCAGATTGGAAAGAAAGAAATACAACTATCTTTGTTGCAGCTGCTATGATCTTGTGTATATAAAATCCAAAGGCAACAATAACAAAATCTATAAAGCCAATAAGCAAGTTCAGCAAGGGTGTAGGATACTCAATCAATATACAAAATCAATTGTATTTTTATACATTAGCAATGAGGGATCTGAAATTTAAGCGAAGAAAACGATACCATAAAATAAAATAACAGCGTCAAAGTAATAAAATACTTAATAAATTTAATTAAAAAGTGCAAAACTTCTACATTGAAAACCATGAAACATCACTGTGAGGGGAGAAAGGAAGAGGAAGATGGAGGATGACATAAAAATTAAAAGCATATGAATTTTTGTAGACAAGTGTGGAATATGTTTATGACTGAAGGGCAGCTACTTATTCTTTAGTGATTTTAACAGTAATTTCTTAATCTAAAATATGGACACGATGTTCCTATTTGATATAAACATGTAAAGCAATTAAAGTGAAAATTTTAACATTCCCAATTTTGATACATGTACTGTGTCTATGAGGGTATTTTAAGATTCTATTAATTCCCCACAGTACTTGAAAAAAGAAAAAAAATCAAGCATGAAGATTATTGGATACCTTAAACATCCAGGTTCAGATGTGACAAAGATCACTTAAAAAATAAAGACTTGGCCCTTGAATTTTTTAGTTTTTTTTTTTTTTTGGGAGGAAGATTAGTCCTGAGCTAACATCTGCTGCCAATCGTTCACTTTTTCCTGAGGAAGACTGGCCATGAGCTAACAGGTGTGGGACACCTGCCACAGCATGGCTTGACAAGTGGTGCGTAGGTGCGCACCTGGGATCTGAACTGGTGAACCCCAGGCCAGCAAAGTGGAATGTGCAAATTTAACTGCTGTGCCACTCAGCTGGCCCAAAATTTTTTTGGGTTTTTTGTCATTGCTTCAAAACCTAAGACCCCAAACTTACTTCCTGATTGATAATGACTAAAAGTAATTAAAGTAGATTCATTTACAGCACATTCTATCATAACTGCCTCTGAAAGGATTTCAAATGAAATACCTCAAATACAGGGGTCATCTTAGTCTACACAGATGTTAATATTTTATAATATCAAGCTCTATGGTACGTTTAATTCACATTATAAGTTATTGGAAAAACGATAGCATTTTATATGTTTTATAATAGATTTTCCACAAGCTGAGACCCATGTATTGTGATAAATAAATATATGCATACATACATAATAAAAACTATATAATGTCCTCTGGGAATAATATTTTCTAAAGAGCCATGTTTCTCAGAATGAACAGGGATTTGACCCTTTAAGCTCAGAAATCTGGAAACAAAATAAGCAAACAAATGACCCAACCATATTTTATAGCAATTTTTTTCTAAAATTATTTCATGTTTCTCTGACTCCTTAAATCAAAGAAAAGCTTTTAAATTTTTTTGTCATCATAAGTATAAATTATTATACTTTGAGCTTAAACATTTTAATACTTCAAATATTAGAATTAACAAACAAAACTCCACACAGAGTCAGACCAAACTCTTGTAGCAATTTCAGTAAAGTATGTAGACTTTGTGATCCAAATTTTTATTTTCATAATTTTTTTCTTACTTCCAAATTTCTAACTGTATTTCTAATAGACAAGCTGGCCATATGGGTGAGGGGTTAGTACAAGTGCTATGTTAGCATTGTGAAAGCCTAATAATGGTTTTTCAGTGATGAGAGCTTCTGCTTTTGGGAATAGCTGGCTAGGTAGAGCAGAAGACTGTGAGGGAGCTTGGCAAAGGACCTTCCCACTAAGCCTTAAGAACTGCTTTAGAGACCAAGGAGGAGTGCTACATCGTGGCTATCGATGTGTGGAGGGTCCCAGAACTAAAAGGCTTTTTATTTTTATTTTCCAGCCCCTGTTAGTATCTTAAATTATTGCTCTGCAGAGAAATACAACTACACTGAAAAGTAGTATGACTAAATTATTGACTTTATGAACACTGAATAAGTATAAAAACACTTATTTATGAACATAAATATAACACAGCTTGGGGGTTTTCTTACAATTTAATTGAAAACCTAACAGCTATCTTCACCTGCTTGGAGGGCTGTCATATGAAAGAGAACTTGAAATATAATTGATTGCAACAAATAGCACAGAACTCAAGATGCAATTGACTTTTAAAAATATCCGAATGAAATTCAAGATCATCTGCTACTTCAGAGGGCAGGTCTAAGAGTAGTGAATGAAAGTTTTAAAAGATGGGGATTTGGGCTCCATAAAAGAAAGAAATTCTAATGATAAATATTATTATACTAGCCCACACTGGAGCTAGACACTGTTTTCATTGTCTTGTTGCATTAACTGATTTGCTGTTCTCAAGCCCCCAAGGGCAAGAGCTCAGTGCAGTACATGTCAAGATTAAAGAGGAATCTAGTGTAAGAGAAATGGAGGAAGGGAGGGAATGTGCAGAGGGGCAGAAGGAACACCTATAGGCATGGGGAAACTGAGGCACATACTTGCCTAAGGCCACATAGCTGGAAAGTCCTAGGGCCAGGATTTGAACCCAGGAAGACTGCCTCCAAAGGCCATACTCAACCACTATGCTATGGTGCATCTTAACCATTCCTTTATACTGAGTGTTCCAAAATAGAACATTCACATACTTTGTAAAACTAGGAATGGAAAATATTTCCAACTACTGGCCCAATTTTCAAAAATGAGTAATAAGTTTTTCTTCAACCTAGAGTTTGCAGAATGTGGCCTGAAATCTGCAGGATGTAGCCTGGTTTAGGGATAGCCTCGGGCTATGCTGGAGTCAGAATCAGTAGCCACTGGGGAGTTCCCCATAATCACGGCCTTGCTTTGCTCTCTGGCAGTATCTTCCCTGCTGTGCTTTGGATTTGTAATCAGGAAGGGGCTTCAGTAAACCATATGAAAAGCAAAACTCAAAGATGCCATGTTCGAGTGATGACCAATGAGACCTAAAACGTTACCTAGCAAGGTTGCTTCCATGCAGTGGGAACGAATTTTTCTTACAGAGCACTCAGCCTCACATATGTGTGTGTGTGTGTGTGTGTGTGTGTGTGTATGGAGGGGGGTTTAAGCTTGTGCATCCATTTATTCATACATGCATAACTTCTTTTACTTTCCAAATAAGGGCCTTTGAATGTACTGTCCCCTTTTCTTGGGATGCTCATCCCCAACTCTTCTCTATTCTTGTAGTTTTCTACTTAACAGTAACCTACAGTGAGAGTCCTCCCTCTCTGTCTTGGTCTATCTCAGACTTTTTTGTTTCTTTATTAAGTTGATTTTATTCTCAGTTTTCTATTTGTTCTTTTCGACTCTCTCTCACCAAAGTGTAAGTTCTGTGAGGGCAGGGTCCACTTCCGTCTTGTTCTCTGTTGTCTCCCTAGCACCTAACATACAGACTGGGACATTGTGACGAATATATACTTAACAATGAATTAAAAAACAAAGACTCATTGAATTGTTACTACATGTCATTTCACAAAAATAGAAGTTAAAATTATGGATCCTTCTCTATGAAAGCTTATAGTCTAATTATAAGTAAATCTATAAGAACGTATGATAACTGTGTAATGTGTATTGGAAACAAAATGGAAAATGTGGTTATGTTTTCTGTAGGAGTAAGGAGAAGGTAACTCTTGAGCAAAGCTCCACTTTCAAGGAGCCTTGTTTTTTTAACGGGCTAATCTCTGAATCACTTCCTACTGCCACAATGTATAGCATTGATAGAGAGAAACCGTTTCTACTTGTTTGGTAGTTACAAACGGCTTTTTCTCAGTGCAAGCACTAGAGAGCATTGCATTCATCTATTATAAACAGCTAAGTAAGTAGACCAGTAGCTAGAGTTATAAGAGCACACAAACCAACAAGTAAAAACAGATGTTGAAGATTCTATTTATAAATTTATATCTAGAATATTTGAAAATTCTCTGCAATTAATATAAGGCTAAGCCCAACAAGTGACCGTGTTAATGTACACAACTGTGGAAAATAAAGGTGGTTTGACAAATACTTGTCTTTAAGAGTTTTAACAGGTCCTGAATAAGGTGAAGCAAGAATTACTACCCCACTGCCTATTTTCAACAGGTTATATCATATAAATTGTGACACATTTAACTGTTCAGTAACTATATATAATCATTCCATACTGTGGGTTCAGTCATTTTAAACTGATCTCATTTAAAACTTCTCTGCAGTCTGAACTATGGTGTGCAAATTGGTGAGAGTGAGTGAGCAGTTCCCTACAAATGGTGCCTCGACAGAACTGCTTCTATCTTGTGGGAAGCGATGTTCTTACTGAGTTCAGGGACATTTGTGGTGGGAAGTGGGTGGGCTGTGGAAGGTCATCTCCCTTCAATGTTTGTGGAAGTACTTCTTAGGAAAGTAAGAAACAAGGAAAAGCAGTATAAGTTCCAGCCTTTCCTAGACATGTGATATGTGTTTATGCCTTATAGCAAAAGCATCAACTCTCTTACTGCTCAAGGACTTGTCATTACAATGATCATTTATACCTTCTATACAAATCTTTACATTGGAGAGAACATAGTTATAGGAATACTGAAAGCTATTTCTACAACATTAGGAATAAACTATAGGGAGCTGAGTTGCAGGTTTTTTTCTTTTTCTTTTTAAACCAGAGGCATGGAAATTTTCAAGATAAGATAAAACAACTGGCATTCTGACTTAAAGCTTTGCAAACCGCACACAATCCTATGGTAGTGAATTAGACCTTAGAGTGCCATGTGAACTTATGCAAGCTGCTAAGAAACCACTTAGGAACTGATTGCTTCATGACCCAGATAAGCTTGCTGTTCCTTTAACCTTCCTAGAATACTTAGCAGTCTGCTTAATAGACTAACAGAGACTCTTATGATACCGTGATTCAGATTCCATAAGCCACATGCCTACTAATCTCAAATTTTATACATATTAATGCCTTGTATACCCCAGTATTGTGCTCAGGTTTACTTACACATTTGCTAATCTGGAGGATATTAAACATACTAAAGCAGGGTCTAAGTGCTTATAATGTGACTCAGAATAAGGGTTAAAAGGCACAAATGAAGTAAATGGAGAACAATTATGAGTAAACTTTGTGTCATTACGTAAAATGCAAGTAAGAGTTCAGAACAGGAGAGCCTCCTGTGGTCTGGGGCAGTGACAACAAGCTTACCAGGCACTGATGCAGATCTCTACATGAATCATCTTACCCTAGTCTTCATACCACCAGGTACTGGCCCTAGCCTATTTTTCAACCTTATTTCCTCTCTATTCTTCACTCTTCTTCCATAGCAAACAGATTCTGTTGTCCAACAGATTCATTTGGGTTTCCCACTGTGAAGATTTTGGCCACTTTATGTTTTTTTAATCATTATGTCATTTAATCCCTTCAAGTCCTCTACCACATAAATAGAAATAAAAGATTCCATTTTAACAATGAGGAAACCAGGCTCAGCCAGATTATCTTGGCCTTTCCCAAGCCACATAGCTGGTAAATGGCAAGAACAGAGCGAGGACTAGATATTCTCACTCCAGCTCAAGTGCTTTGCAGGGCACCTGCCTCCTCCTTTCGACTTGTATAATCATCTTTTTCCTTTAAGGCTTAAATAAAATTCCAGCTCCTTCTTGAAGCCTTTTCTATAACTCCTAATGAGGTTATAAACTCGAGTTCATTTCTAAGCTCTAAAACTTTCTTGCTGAAAAGTCTTGCACAAATTACTTTTCTGTTATGAGATACAGTTTGTAAAACAGGATAAAGAAAAAAGTTGAAACAATCTAGTCATTGTTAAATGGATAGATATTTTGCTATCACACTGAAAGATAAATGTGGAATTATGGTTGTCAATCCATGTCCCAATTTGCATTCCCAAAATGGTTCTAAATTATATTCAGATTGCTAAGATCCAAGTCATGGAGATGGATTTTTTAAAAAATGTGTGGAAAAAAGAAATAAGGGGAACCAATGTAAAAGTTGGTAGTAAATCATTTGTGCAAAATTTTGGAAAGGAAATTTTTGTTTTTGTTTTTTCTGGCCATGGTGACAAATTATGGGGAATTCCCATGGATAACAGAATAAAAGTTTAACACTTTACTAATGCATTTAAGAGTTTTTGTTATTTGACCTCCACTTTCTTTTCCTGACATTTTTTGTCCTGTCTCCATTCCACACAATATATCTTTTGTCTCAAAGTACTCCCTGTTCCCCAAACTCACACAGTTTCTCCCTTCTCTGCTTTTTAGATACTGTATTGTCACTCTTAGAATACTTATTCTACATCTCAGCCCATTAATATCCACATCATGTGTTTCAAAATGTTGCTCAATTTTAAATCCTAGGCCATTCTTTTCAGCAGAATCAACTTTGTCATGTCTCTATTCAAAAGATCAGCTTTAACTGCATCTAGAGTCTCTTAGTTCTAATTTCAATTCCCAAGAAAATGATGGTAATTTTGATGAAGTCAAGTCAGCTATTATCTTGGGTATTAGTCAGAATGAAAACATATTTCTTGGGAGATCTCATCAAGATGGTGGTGTAAGCAGACTCTGAACTCATCTCCTACCATGAACACAACCAGGTTACAACTATTATTGGAAAAATTACCCTGGGTAGAAAACTGAAAACTGGATAAAAAGAACCCCTACAAGAGACAGTCTTGGCTAAGGTGCAAGAGGCAGAAATTCCTTCTGGAGAGAAAAAATCCACCTTCAGGAGAAATGGAGTTTCTCAGCTGGCCAGGCAGGAGCCACCCTAAAGTACACAGCCCTCCCAGGAGGAGTGAGGTGTGGAGTGGGGGCTGATACTGCTATGAGCATCCTTTAGACTCAGCACAACTGAGACAAGAGTCTTACTATCTGGCTTCACTGGCTATTAACTGCAGTAGGAATACCCCCAGAAAAGCTATCAAATGAAAGCTGAAAAGGCCCAGGTCTTAAAGGGCCCAAACACAAACTCACGTGTCTCAGCAACCTGAAATCACCATAGAGAAGGCTGACCATCCTTTGGTGAAAAGAGACGTGCCTGGTAGGCTCTGGGTCATCTCAGTGAGAGGAGAGACCTCTCCAGAGACTGAGACATTGGTGGTGGCCATTGTTCTGACCTGGTCCAGGCATGCTGACACAGACCTTGGTAGATGCCATTGAAATTCTTCCCCTGTCCTGTTAGCCCAAGGGCCTGCTACACCCACTAGGGTGCATATTTAATCCAGTTCAGCCAGGGCAGGCAGCCCACCCTAGGGACAGCCCTACCCAACAGCAAGACCTCAGGCTACTTGTTGGCCTGCATTGACTGGGTGCTTTAATCCTCTATAGGTTAGCAAGTGTGTCCACCTCTGTGTGGCAGGGCCTATGTGAGGACCAGGTGAACTGTGGGGGGCACTGGTGGAGAGGTGGGGGCCTCTGCAGTGGGGCATCAAGGTATGCTCCAGGGGGTTGGGAAGTGTGCATGGACCAGGACTGTGTTGACGGTGTGTGTGGTCCTGTAGAGAGTGCAGCTTATTAGCAGCAGAAGACCTGTGCTTCAGAAATAGGCATTAAAAGGACCAGCTCCACGTTGCAAAACCTGAAACAACTGAGTGCTCCCATGCCTAGGGCCAGCCCCACTCAGCTGAAACCCTAAGAGAGCTGACAACAGCCTTGCGGGCCTGAGGCCTATCACAACTGTAAGGCTCTGAGCTGATCAACCAGCTACACTGGGGACCTACCCAATTAACAGGAAAACTGCAACCGGAGTGTGCTGTTAGACGTTGTAGCCAATGGTGCTGAGGCTCCCCAAACTGGATTTACAAACAGCTAGCCAGGGAAGGAAAGACTAGACTCCCTGGGTACCTGAAGTGGGAGCAACCCTGCCACAGAAGAAGGACACAGGTAGCCCAAAAAGTGGTCACTCTTGGATCATTTGGACTGGTGATGAAAGGGAAGCACACTGCTGGGTCTCAAAAGGCATCTCTTATATAAGGTCACTTCTCCAAGATGAGGAGACATACCCATTCACCTAATACATAGATATAAGCACAGAGAAAGAGGCATAATGAGGAGACAAAAGAATAGATTCCAAGCAAGGGAACAGGACAGAACTCAAGAAAAAGGACTAAATGAAACAGAAATAAGCAACCTACCTAACAAAGAGTTCAAACAAAAACTCATAAGGGTTCTCACAGATATTGCATAAGGATTCTCACAGATATTGGGAGAAGATAGGATGAACACAGTGAGCCCATCAGCAAAGAACTGGAAAATATAAAAAAGAAACAATTAGAAATGAAGAATACAATATTGGAAATGAAAAAATCACTAGTGGGACTCAATAGCAGAGTATCCAACACAGAAGAATGGATCAGCGAGCTAGACAAAGGACTAGAGAAAATCACCCAAGCTGAACAGAAAAAAGAATTAGACAGAATGAGAACAGTTTAAGGGAACTCTCGGACAATATCAAGCACAGTAACATTCATATTATAGGTGTCCCAGAAGGAGAAGAGAGAGACAAAGGGGCAGAAAATTTATATGTAGAAATAATAACTGAAAATTTTCGTAACCTTAGGAAGGAAACAGACATCCAAGTACAGGAAGCACAGAGAGCTCCAAACAAGATAAGCCCAAAGAGGCCCACACCAAGGCATACTATAATTAAAATGTCCAAAATTAAACATGAAGAGAGAATCATAAAGCAACAAGAGAAAGTCAACAAGTGACATACAAACGAAGGCCATAAGGCTATCAGCAGACTTCTCAGCCAAAACCCTACAGGTGAGAAGAGAATGGCATGGTGTATTTAAAGTGTTAAAAGGAAAAAAACCTCCATCCAAGAATACTCTATCCATCAAGGTTGTCATTCAGAATGGAACGAGAGCTAAAGAGCTTCCCAGACAGGCATAAATTAAAGGAATTTATCGCCAAGAAACCAGTTCTACAAGAAATGCCAAAGGGACTTATTTAAGGGGGAAAGTGATGACCATAAATAGGGATAAAAAAATTATCAAAATATCCCCCCACAACCAGGCAATAAAATCACTGGTAAATGTAAAATTATAGTAAAGGTAGCAGATCAACCACCTCTGAAGACAATATGAAGCTTTAAAGACAAAAGTACTAAAATTACCTGTTTCACTGATAAGAGGCTCATGGATAGACACACACAAAACAAGAGATTAGATATGACTTCAAGAACATAAAATGTGGGAGGATGGGAGTGAAAAACTAGAGATTTTAGAAAGAGATTAAGTTAAAGAGTCTATCAACTCACCATAGACTGTTAAATGCATAGAATATCATATAGGATCCTCATGGTAATCACAAATCAGAAACCTATAATAAGTAATCAAATAAGTAAGACAAAAGAAATCAAACATATTACTAAAGAAAGCCATCAAACCATAAGGAAAAAGAGCAAGGGAAAAAGAAAGAAAAGAAAAGAACTACTAAAACACTCAAAAAAAGTAACAAAATGGCAATAAATACATATTAATCAATAGTTACTTTAAATGTCAATGGGCTAAGGGCTCCAATCAAAAGGCATAGGGTGGCAAATTGGATAAAAAAACACGACTCATATTTATGCTGCATACAAGAGACACACTTCAGACCTAAAGACACTCACAAACTGAAAGTGAAAGGATGGAAAAAGATATTCCATGCAAATGGAAAGAAAAGAAAGCAGGGGTAACAATACTTATATCAGACAAAATGGACTTTAAAACAAAAACTGTAACAAGAGACAAAGAAGGGCACTACATAACAATAAAAGGAACAATCCAACAAGAAGATATAACATTTGTAAATATCTATGCACCCAACATAGAAGCACCTAAATATATAAAGCAGTTATTAACAGACATAAAAGGAGAAATAGACAGCAACACAATAATAGTAGGGAACTTGAACACTCCACTTACACCAATGGATGGGCCAACAGAAGATCAATAAGGAAATACTGGCCTTAAACAACACATTTGACCAGACGGACTTAGTGGATATATATAGAACATTCCATCCAAAAACCACAGAATACACATTCTTTTCAAATGCACATGGGACATTCTCCAGGGTTGATCACATATTAGGCCACAAAACAAGTCTCAATAAATTTAGGAAGATTGAAATAATACCATGCGTCTTTTCTGACCACAAAAGTATGAAACTAGAAATCAACTATAGGAAGAAAATAAGAAAAGCCATAAAAATATGGAGATTAAACAAAATGCAACTGAACAATGATTGGGTCAATGAAGAAATCAAAGGAGAAATAAAAAAATTCCTGGAGACAAATGAAAATGAAAATACGACTTGCAAATCTATAGGATACAGCAAAAGCAGTTCTAAGAGGGAAGTTTATAGCAATTCAGACCTACTTCAACAAAGAATAAAAATCCAAAATAAACAATCTAACAGCACGTCTAAAGGAACTGGAAAAAGAAGAACCCTTAGCTAGACTCACCAAGAAAAAAAGAGAGAATTCTCAAATAAATAAAAGCAGAAATGAAAGAGAAGAAATTTCTACAGACACCTCAGAAATACAAAAGATAATAAGAAAATACTATGAAAAGCTATGCTCCAATAAATAGGATAATCTAGAAGAAATGAATTAATTCTTAGAAACATACAACCTTCTAAAACTGGACCAAGAAGAAATAGAGAACTTGAATAGACCAAATACCAGTAAGGAGATTGAAAAAACAATCAAAAACCTCCCAAAAAGTAAAAGTCCAGGACCAGATGGCTTCCCTGGTGAATTCTACCAAAGATTCAAAGAAGACTTAATACCTATCCTTCTCAAACTCTTCCAAAAAATTGAAGAGGAGGGGAGGCTTCCTAACTCATTCTATGAAGCCAACATGATCCTGATACCAAAATCAGACAAAGGCAACACAAAAAAAGAAAAATTACAGGCCAATATCACTCATGAACATCAATGCAAATAGCCTCAACAAAATACCAGCAAGTCGAATACAACAATACATTAAAAAGGTCATACATCATGATCAAGTGGGTTTCATTCCAGTGAGGCAGGGATCATTCAACATCCACAAATCTTTCAACGTGATACACCACATTAACAAAATGAAGAATAAAAATCACAGGATCATCTGAATAGATGCAGAGAAAGGAGTGGACAAGATACAGCATCCATTTATGATAAAAACTCCAAATAAAATGGGTATAGAAAGAAAACACCTCAACAAAATAAAGGCCATATATGACAAACCCACAGCAAATATAATTCTCAATGGAGAAAAACTGAAAGCTATCTCTCTAAGAACAGGAACCACACAAGGATGCCCACTTTCACCACTCATAGTATTGGAAGTCCTAGCCAGAGCAATCAGGCAAGAAAAAGAAATAAAAGGTATCCACATTGGAAAAGAAGAAGTGAAACTGTCACTCATTGCACTGACATGATTTTATAGCGAGAAAACCATAAAGAATCCACTAAAAAACTTTTGGAAATAATAAATGAATATAGTCAAGTTGCAGGATACAAAATCAACACACAAAAATCGGTTGCATTTCTATATACCGACAATGAAGTAGCAGAAAGAGAAATTAAGAATACAACCCCATTTACATTTGCAAGAAAAAGAGTAAAATACCTAGGAGTAAACTTAACCAATGAGGTGAAAGATCTGTACATCAAAAACTATAAAACTTTGTTGAAAGAAATAGAAGAAGGCAAAAAGAAATGGAAAGATATTCTGTGCTCTTGGATTGGAAGATTAATATCATTAAAATATCCATAGTTCCTTAAGCAATCTATAGATTCAACACAATCCCTATCAAAGTTCCAACAAAATATTTCACAGAAATAGAATAAAGAATCCTAAAATTTATATGGAACAACAAAAGACCCAGAATAGCCAAAGGATTCCTGAGAAAAACGAACAGAGCTGGAGGTATCACACTCCCAGATTTCAAAATATACTACAAAGCCATAGTAACCATGGTTGCTATGTTACTGGCACAAAAACAGACATACAGATCAATGGAACAGAATTGAGATCTCAGAAATAAACCCACACATTTATGGACAGCTAATATTTGACAAGGGCGCAAAAAGTATATGACGAAGAAAGGAGAGTCTCTTCAATAAGTCGTGCTGGGAAAACTGCACAGCCACATGCAAAAGAATGAAAGTAGATCATTATCTTACACTATGCATAAAAATCAACTCTAAATGGATTAAAGACTTGAATATAAGACCCAAAACCATGAAACTTCCAGAAGAAAACATAGGCAGTGCTCTCTTTGACATCAGTCTGAGCAACATATTTTCAAGTCCCATGTGTGACTGGGCAAGGGAAACAAAAGAAAAAATGAACAAATTGGACTACGTCAAACTAAAACTCTTCTGCACAGCAAAGGAAACCATCAACAAAACGAAAAGGCAACCTAACAATTGGGAGAAGATATTTGCAAACCATATATCAGATAAGCGGTTAATATCCAAAATATACAAAGAACTCATACATCTCAACAACAAAAAAACACAACCAGATTAAAAAATGGGCAAAAGATCTGAACAGAGATGTCTCCAAAGAAGATATATGGATGGCCAAATGGCATATGAAAAGATACTTAGCTGCATTAGCCATCAGGGAAATGCAAATCAAAACTACAATGAGATATCACCTCCCGTCAGAATGGCTATAATTAACAAGACAGGAAACAACAAATGTTGGAGAGGATGTGGAGAGAAGGGAACCCTCTCGTACACTGCTGGTGGGAGTGCAAACTGCTGCAGTCGCTATGGAAAGAAGTATGGAGTATCCTCAGAAAATTAAGAATAGATCTACCATATGATCCAGCTATTCCACTGCTGAGTATTTAGCCAAAGAACTTGAAAACGCAAATGCATAAAGATACCCGCACCCCTATGTTCACTGCAGCATTATTCACAATAGCCAAGACTTGGAAGCAACCTGGCTGCCCACAAAGAGACGAATGGATAAAGAAGATGTGGTATATGTACATAATGGAATACTACTCAGCCATAAGAAATGATGAAATCCGGCCATTTGTGACATCATGGATGGACCTTGAGGGCATTATGCTAAGTGTAATAAGTCAGAGGGAGAAAGTCAAATACTGTATGATCTCACTTATAAGTAGAAGATAAAACCGACAAACAAGAACATTGCAACAGAGATTGGATTGGTGGTTACCATAGGGGAAGGGTGGAGAGGGCAGGGCGAAAAGGGTGATTAAGTTCTCGTGTAAGGTGAGGGTCTATAATTAGTTTTTGGGTGGTGAACATGATGTAATCTACACAGAATTTGAAATACATTACAATGTACCTCTGAAAGGTATATAATGTTTTAATCCAATGTTACTGCAATGGAAAAACTTAATTAATTAAAAAAATAAAACATGTTTCTTGTGAACTGAGAGGGGAATGGCTGTTGTTAGGTCAAGGACTGACAAGCTATCTTAAAATTTTTCCAGTAGAATTCCCCAAAGGAAAGATCATTTTTCTTCAGTCAGGAAAGTATCACATGCTGTTATTTTTGCCACACTGTCATAGTTTTCCATTTAGAATAAGGTTTCTTCTAGTTTCTGGAATGGCAATATTCATAGGTAGGTTGCTAAGAGATGTTAACTATAATGTAATAAGAGAATAGATGGTTTAATGCTTATCATTGCTGCAGTTATTGCAGTGCCAAGCACTGATCTTTTTATTGTCTGCATAGTTTTGCTTTTCCAGAATGTCATATAGTTGGAATCATATAGCAAGTAGCCTTTTCAGATCAGCTTCTTACACTTAGATATATGCATTTAAGTTTCCTCCATGTCTTTTCATGGTTTGATAACTCATCCCTTTTTAGCATTGAAAAATATTCCATTGTCTGGATGTACCAGAGTTTATTTATCCATTCACCTACTAAAAGACGTTTTGTTTGCTTCCAACTTTTATCAATAATTAATAAAGCTGCTACAAACATCTGTGTGCAGGTTTTTGTGTGGACGTTTGTTTTCAACACATTTGGATAAATACCAAGGAGCATGACTACTCAATCATATGGCAAGAGGATGTTTAATTCCATGAGAAACTGACAAACCGTCTTCAAAAGTGGCTGTACCATTTGTATTACCACCTGTGCCATTCCTAAAAACCCCCGCAGTTGTTGGGGGGTTTTGGGAGGACCTGAAAATGCTATGGCCTTTTTCCAATCTGGTAATAATTCTCTTTGGCCTTTGGATATGGTAAATCCCAGGATTGTAACTCTCTGCTTACAGATTTGGGCTTTCTTTTGAGAGACCTTATATCCACATTCTCCTAGGAAATTTAAAGTCTTTATTGTGGTGGCCAAACATAAAGGGGCTTACTATCAGCAAGTCATTTACATATTGTAATAATCACCCCTCTTATAGTTTCAAATGGCCTAGGTCTCTGACCAGGGCTTGCCTAAATAAAGTGGGAGAATTTTTAAACTCCTGGGGGAGGATCGCCCAACAATATTGTTGAGTTGTCTGAGTATTTGGACCACACCATTCAAAAGCAAATAATTGTTGGGCTTCCTCTGCCATCGGTATGCAGAAAAATGCATATCTTAAGTCCAAAATTGAGAATCAACCATATTCTTTCAGTATATTTGTTAATATGGTCTAGGGACTAGGCATCCCAGGGTATAAGTCTTGAACCACCTAATTTATGGCACCCAGATCTTGAATGAAGTGATATTCCTTAGAATTTGTGTTCTTTACCAGGAGAATAGAGGTGTTATATGGAGTCTGACAGGGTCTGATTAATCTAATCTCCAAGAACCTTTTGAAAATAGGCTGTATACCCTTTGGAGCCTCCTGTTTTAATAGTCAGGTTGGGCTTTATTTTCTGTTCCTTTAATGGTATCCATACTGGTTGGGCATTCTTTGCTTTTGCTTGGGTCCTGTTGGCCCATATGTTGGGTCTTACCTTCTTATATAGATTTCAGGTGGCAAGAGCTGTGGTTCTGGCTCCTTGGCCCTCAGCAAAGCCATCTGCAAGCTCAAAGATTGTCCTGGAAGCACTCATATATTGAGTTATCCTGAGGCAAAGGTTACTTGAGCATTCAATTTGCAAAGCAAGTCCTGGCCCAACAGTGGGGTAGAGAATTTTGGCATTCACAGGAGATTGTGTTTTAAAGTAAGGTTCCCTATGTGGCGTTCTAACACCTGCAGGAGTGCATGATTTTGGACTTTACCAGAGACCCCTGTGACCAGAGTTCAATGTCTTTTGTGTTAATTTGGTATTTAGGACTGAATATGTGGATCCAGTATCCACCAAAAAAATCAAGCAACTTGTTTCCCATTGTTAGTTTTACTTGAAGCTCTTGTGGGGAAATTGAGATAGAGTGTTTTATGTCCAAAAGAGTCCCCAGGCACCTTCAGTCCTCATCAGAGTATTCCTCTCTATTGACAATCTATATGAGTAGCTTCCCTTCTCTTCCCATTAACATTTCCTTTATCTTTCTTAGGGCATTCCTTTTTCCAATATCCCTCCTCCTTGCAATAGGCACGTTGGTTTCTTCCCAAGAGGTGCTTACCTTCCTTCACTTGGCTTGGCTCTTCCCTAGAACGATTTGGTTTCTGTCCACCCAGAGCAGCGGTCAGAAAAGCAGCATTTCTTCTAGTGTCTTCCTGCTTTGTCTGATGTTCCCTGTTGTTATATACCTTAAAGCTAATGTCTACCAACTGAGAAGGATTCATACCTAATGCCCCATCCAGTTTCTGCAGTTTCTTTCTAATTCTGAGGCACTGCTGCCTATGAAGTTCATATTTACTATCCTAAGATTTTCAGGGGCTTCTGGATCTGCATCCTTATATCACCTATAGGCCTGATAGATCCTTTCTAGAAATTCAGAAGGATCTTCATAGGGTTTTGTTGGATACCCTGTAACTTGTTTAAACTTTTGTTTAGGGACTCCCGTTTTTAAATCCGATCAGAATGCACCTCTTGTAATATTCTAGTCTGAGTCTCTCTGAGGCATCATTAGGACCCCAGGTTGGCTCAGCAATAGGAACAGTGGCATTTGCCTCTGGGGTTCCAGCAGGATCTTCTAGATGGAGCCAGTGTACTTGTTATGTACTCCCTTGTTTTATCAATTATCATTCTTTTTTCATCTCCAGTTAGGAGCATATTCATCAAGAAATGAACATCTGCCCAGGAGGGAGAGTAAGTAGCAAAAATGGAAGAAAATAACTCAGTCATTCTCTGGAGATCCTCCCTATAGGGCAGGTAATTTTTCTTCCAAGTAAAGAAGTCAGAGGTGGAGAAGGGGTTGTGTATCCATATGAATCCTGCTGTTGGCCCTGGCCATTTACCCCTATAGGATATTGGCTCAGTGGAAATTGCTGCATTCTGACAGGAGGCCCCTGGCCAAACTGTGTCCTTTGTCTCGTCTAGAAAGGGGAAACCTCCTCTCCCAATCCTTGTCCCATGTCAAACATTTCTCCCTGGGCAGCTGGTGGCCCTGGAAGAAGGGTCCCACTGGGACTGCTAACATGGAATTCAGGGTTTGTAAAGTCATCAGATCCTCATCATCCTTTCGTCCCTCCTGTAACACAGGGGGTTTTTGCCACGTTAAATAGTCTCTTTTGATTCTGGCATAATAACACGAAAGCTTTCATATATGGGATTTCATCATCTTTTCCTACCTTTTTGCAAAAGAGCTCCAACTGCAATATATTATGATGATTTAGTGACCCATTTGTTGGTCATTTCTCCCAAGAACCTGAAGAGTACTAAAGTCAAGCAGTATTACAATAAAAAAAGACAAAAAACACCTTTTTCTTTGACATTGGTTCATAACTAAAATCTGTCCATCAAGTCAGTATTAGACCCAAGGGACTTTTCTTGGGCAAAGATGATGCAGAACACAGAACATGGATAACACGTACACACACCAATTAACATAGACTAGTCCACCAGGTATTCCTGGTAGTCCTACAGCTATTCAATGTAAAAAAAATGATGCCTAGGAACAGATGGACCCAAGATGGCTTGGGCCCCCAGACAGAGGGAAAGGAGTTCTTGGGATTGCACTCTGAGGCAACTTACCTACTTTAGGTATGAATTCATCAGCTCACAGATGCTTGTCCATTTCTCCATCCACTGAGAAGCTGTTGAAGGCAATCAGCAATCAGGAAAACTCAAGAGACAGTCCCTGGGAGAAAATGAAACCCCAGCAGCTGCTGGGAGCATCCTGAGATTTTCATCAGAGATGACCAGACACAGGTAGAGTCTAATCTCTTTGTGGTTACCAAAAATTGTAAGCAAGCAAGGGCTAATTCTGCTTGAAGCAACCTGATGCCAATCAATGCAAGTCGAGTTGGTGGATGAGAAAGAGATTTATTTGATTAGTTGCAAAATTAGAAGATGGTGAACTCATGTCCTAAAGACCATCTTAAGCAAACAGAAAAATCTTGAGGCAGTTGTGAGGGGAAGAGGGAAGAATAGGGAGCAGCTCAGGTTATTTCTGGCATTCATTCTCCAGACTTCTCATCTTCTGGTCCAAAGTTACTTCCTTCCTTAACAATGGGCTTCTGTCTCAGGTAGCCTCCTCATCCCATTTTGCTTCCTGAAAAATAACTCATTTCAATGTCAGCAGAGTTTCATGTCAGATTTGAGAACCTGCTGAAACATATTAAAACGTGTCCCTATGACATTTGTACAACAGCCTGGTTACATTATAGGTGAATGAACAGTAATACATGATTAGCAGTTACACCTACTCTTTGCAAAGTCTGATATAAGCAAACATATATGACTAGTTTCCCCAAGTATCACAGCCTTCAAAGGTCTGTCTTTAGGAAGTCCCTGTAGGAGGCTGAGATCTTTGTTGCACCTTTTCTAGATGGTGTGTACTAGCTCTCACCCAGAAGTACTGCTCTGGGCTGCGCTGTCCAGGATCATTTCATAACTGCTTTCTCACACTCAACTTTTGTTTCTACTCATTTTTTCCCCTAATGCATGGCCAGGCCCATTCTTTTTTCTATAGTGTGGGTCTTGAGACCTCTATACAGAGCAGATATTACTTGAGATACTAACAAACTTAGTCACCATATCTATGCTACAAAGTGGGGATCTGTACCCTCATTTATATGGATAAGCAAATACAGTTATGAAAGCTCAAATTACTAGATATATGCTTCCAAATATATGGATATTTCTATAACAGATTTTTAATAAATGGTATATATATTATGTCACCATGATAGGAATTTGGAAAATAAATTCACATTATTAAACATTTCTAATTTATAGAATTACATATAATTAATTCTGGGGAAAACTGCTGAATGAAAACTAGGTATTTATAAACTCAGGGAAAAAATTAGTAAAATACAATTAGATGTAACATTTATATTGCATTTGTTTTATCCCATATACTTTACTAAGGATTTTATACAGAAAGTAATATAAATTTTAATTTTAGAAATGTAATGTTATTAGTGAATAAAATTTCAAGCTAAAGGAAAGATTAGGTTCCATTTTACCTCAATTTTTAAACAAAAATCATAATACTTAATTTTGTGAGAGACTAGGGAAGTTGTTAAACTAGTAGATTTGAAGGTGTTACAAATTTTCAAGATTGTGTATTACAAACTGGCGAAATTACATGTTTGTAAATATATATAGCTTACACTGATAATACATGATATATGTACTATGTAAATATATGCATATTTATATGCAATATATGTTAAATATAATTTCCATATATGCATATTTTATTGTGTATGTTATGTATATGCATGTGTATATACATATATTATATGTGTATTATACATGTAATATGTGTAAAATGTAATAGATATACATAATATATAGTACACATATACGTAATATATATACTTGTAATCTTTGTGTATATATACAAATTATACTACATATATTCATATATATATATATTATACCTTTTCTATATACCTTAAGAAAGTAACTCAAAGAAATATTAAATGAATATCTGAAAACATGTTTGATGTTTGGTGTTTTGGTGTTACAGAAGACAATAACCATAAATATGTAAAATGGAGATAGGAGAGTTATGGTGTTTAAATTTTATGTACTATTAGATAGTCATTCAAAATAACCATGAGAATGAAACTAGCTGGGATCCTGGAAGTTGGCTCTGAAATGAGGAACGTGTATGGGAGGTATATCAGGGAGTGCTAGAAGGGAAGGGCAAGGAAGAACAAATGGGCAGATGAAGAAACTCTGAGATAGTTTCAGTGGCGGCCTCAGCCAACTTGACAAGGCATCCTAAGATTGGGAAGACCCTTCACGGTTGTCCCTAGTTGGAATGAAAGGATGGGCATTTACACATTCCTGTTGGTTGGTTATTGGATGTGGGCATATTGGCAAGTGTCATGATCTTGAGTGAGTAAACTCTTTTTAGCTGACTATTCCTGTCATAGGAGAGTAGCTTTCAGCTTTCTGCTCATAGTACTCCCAGCCACTGTGGGGGAAAGTCCTTCATTCTTGAAGGCAGGTCATCATAGCGTTTGCCATGGAAGATTACATGGTAACATAAAAAATAAAAGAAATAAACTAGCAAGGCACAAAATGGACACTTTAATTAAAACTGCTTTCAACATCTGTTCATGAGTATAGATGCTAAGGCAACATGAAGTGATTGGTGAATTTGAAAATTATTTCTTTGTCATATTTTTATAGTTTTACTCTAATGCAACACAAGAAAGTTCAGTCCGACGTTTTTATAGACGGTCTTTATCAATTTAAGGAGATTACCTTCTATTCCTAGATCCTAGTAGTTTTTTCTTATGACAGAGTATGAAATTTATCATATGATTTTGAGATTATTATATAGTTCTCTCCATTTTCTATTAATATACTGTTATTATTTATTTATTGTCTTATTTTAAACCACTTGCTTTGGTGGAATAAATCTGTCCAGTCAGCATGCAGTAAAATTTTATATATTGTGAGGGTTAGTTTGCTAATTGGTTTAGGATATTCACATCTGTGTTCATGAGAGACTTGGATTTGTACATTTTCCTTTCTTGTCCTCTTCAGGTATATGCCGACCTCATAAAAAGTTATGTAATGTGTTCTTTTTTTCATTATTATTTGTGGAATTTGCATAAGATCAATATTATTTCTTATTTTAACATTTGAAAGAATTCACTGGTCATGTCATCAAGGCCTAAAGTTTTCTTTGAGGAAAAGTTTACAGGAATGGTTTACAATAGGAATATTCAGATTTTATATTCTTCTTTTGTTATTTTGGTAAGTTATGCTTTTGTCATAGCACATGAATTGCCAAATTATTGGCATAGAGTTTATCCTGATATTCTTTTAGTGCTTTTCTAAATGTCTGCAGATCTACAATGATATCTGCTTTCAGAATTCTTATTTTGGTAATGAGAGTTTCCTATCTCATATTTTCTTGGTCCATTTTGCTAGAAATTTTATTAATTTTTCCAAATAATCTCCTTTGGGCTTTTATGATTTTTCTCCTGATACGTGTTTGTCTTCTATTTAATAAACTTCTGTTCTTATCTTTATTATTACCTTTATTATTTTTATATTATTATATTACTTTTATTATTACCTACTTTGTGGTAGATTCATGGTTCTTTTTCTAACTTTTTGAAATGGAAGCTTATATTAATGATTTTCAGGCTTTTTTCCCCAATATATGCATTTAATACTACAAATTTCATGCTAAAGAATTGCTTTAGCTGTGAGCAAGTTTTTTATATCTTGTGTTTTATTATAATTTAGTTAAAATATTTCTGACTTCTGTTGTGTTTTATAGATTGTTATGAATTATAAATTATTTAGAAGCATGTTTAATATTTAACAGCCTTGAGATCTTTTTCAGTTATTTCTGCATTACTAATTTCTGGCTTAATTCTACTCGAGTCAGAGAACATACTCCGAATGAAATCAATCCTTTGAAATTTATTGAGGATCTCTTTATGGCCTAGCATATGGTCATTTTTGTTAACATTAAATATGTACTTAAACTATAAATCTACCATTGTTCAAAAGACTATAAAATGTGTCATTGTTCAATGCTGTGTTCTTTATATGTAAATGAGATTGTCTCTTAATTATGTATTCATAGTTATGTGACACAGTTTTTTTAATGAGTTATGCTATTTCTTAAGTGTGTTACTCAGAATTTTTATATCAGTGAGGACTGATTTTCCTCTTCACTTATTTTCTTAATTATTGTGAGATGTTAATACCACCCACAATGTTTATGGACTTTTTCCTTCTGCTTTGAATTCTCTTATGTTTTGCCTTAGCTATTTTGAAATATACCCAACATATTTAGAATTACATGTCACATAATGATGTTTCAATCAATGATGATCCCTTAAGATTAATACCATATAGCTTAGGTGTGTAGTAGACTGTACCATCTAAGCTTGTGTACACTTTATGATTTTTGCACAATAATGAAATCAACTAACAGCACATTTCTCAGAAAATATCCTCATGTTACGTGATGCATGACGTGTATCTAAGTTTTTGAACTTATGTTACATAGGTTAAGAATAATATGGCTTTTTGGCCTATGGAAATCTTCATTGTTTAGAAAGGCCCTTATTTGTCTCTAGAAAGTCTTCTTACCTTAAAATACATTTTTTACTGTATAGTATAATGACATAAGCTTTCTTTTCAGTGCTTTTATTATAATTTTAATTATTTTATTTTCAAAATTTATCTTTTTATGCAAAGTCTATCTCATACATGTATTAAAGATTTTGATTTCATATTTTTTTATTGCGGTAACATTGGTTTATAACATTATATATGTTTCAGGTGTACATCATTATATTTCAATTCCTATGTAGATTATATCATATTTACCACCCAAAGACTAATTACAGTCCATCATCGCACATGTGCCTAATCACTCTTTTCATCCTCCTCCCTCCCCACTTCCCCTCTGGTAACCAACAATCCAATCTCTGTCTCTATGTGATTGTTTTTATCTTCTACTTATGAACAAGATCATACAGTATTTGACTTTCTCCCTCAGACTAATTTTCCTTAGCATAATATCTTGAGGTTCCATCCATATTGTCATAAATGGCTGGATTTCATCACTTTTTATGGCTGAGTTGTATTCCATTGTGTGTTTATACCATGTCTTCTTTATCCATTCATACCTTGATGGGCACCTAGGTTGTGTCCAAGTCTTGGCTATTGTGAATAATGCTGAAATAAACATAGGAGTACATGTATCTTTATGCATTTGTGTTTTCATGTTCTTTGAATAAATATCTAGCAGTGGAATAGCTGGATTGTAGGGTAATTCTATTCTTAATTTTTTGAAGGTTCTCCATGCTGTTTACCCTAGCGGCTACACCAGTTTGCACTCTCACCAGCAGTGTATGAGAGTTCCTACCTCTCTACATCCTCTTCAATACTTATTTCTTGTCTTGTTAATTAGAACCATTCTGACGGGAGGTGATATCTCATTGTAGTTTTGGTTTGCATTTCCCTGATAGTTAATGATGTTGAATGTCCTTTCATGTGCCTATTGGCCGTCTGTATATCTTCTTTGGAGAAATGTCAGTTCGGATATTTGGCCCATTTTTAAACTGGGTTGTTACTTTTTTTGTTGTTGAAATGTATGACTTCAGTATATATTTTGGATATTAGCCACTTATAAGATATGTGGCTTGCAAATATCTTCTCCCAAATGTTAAATTGTCTTTTTGTTTTGTTGAGGGCTTCCTTTGCTGTGCAGAAGCTTTTTAGTTTGATGTAGTTTCATTTGTTTATTATTTCTATTGTTTCCCTTGCCTGCTCAGACATGGTACTTGAAAATATGTTGCTAAGACCGATGTTGAAGAGTGTCCTGCCCATGTTTTCTTCTAGAAGTTTCATAGTTTCAGGTCTTATGTGCAAGACTTTAATCGATTCAGAGTTAATTTTTGTGTATGGTGTAAGACAATGGCCTACTTTCATTCTTTCTCATGTGGCTATCCAGTTTTCCCAACACCATTTATTGAAGAGACATTCCTTTCATCATTATATCTTCTTGGCTGCTGTGTCAAAAATAGGCTGTCCATATTTACGTGGGTTAATTTCTGGGCTCTTGATTCTGTTCCACTCATCAATGTGTCTTTTTTTGTGCCAGTACCATGCTGTTTTGGTTACTGTAGTTTTGTGGTATATTTTGAAATCAGGGTGTGTGATAGCTCTAGCTTTGTTCTTTTTGCTCAGGATTCCTTTGGCTATTGGGGTCTTTTGTTGTTCCATATAAATTTTAGGATTCTTTGTTCTATTTCTGTGAAAAATGTGATGGGAACTTTGATAGGGATTGCATTGAATCTTTAGATTGCTTTGGGAAGTATGGACATTTTAGCTGTGTTAATTCTTCCAATCCAAGAGCATGGGACATTTCTCCATTTATTTGTGCCTTCTTCAATTTCTTTCAACAGTGGATTATAGTTTTCAGTGTACAGATCTTTCACCTCCTTGTTTAAGTTTATTCCTAGGTATTTTATTATTTTTGTTGCAATTGTAAATAAGATTGTATTCTTAATACCTCTTTCATTCTTAGTGTATAGAAACACAACTGATTTTTGTATGTTGATTTTGTATTCTGCAACTTTACCATATTCATTTATTATTTCTAAACATTTTTTTGTGGATTCTTTAGGTTTTTCCCTATATAAAATCATGTCATCTGCAAAGAGTGACAGTTTCACTTCATCCTTTCTAATTTGGACCCCTTTTATTTCTTTTTCTTGCCTGATTGCTCTGGCTAGGACTTCCATCACTATGTTAAGTAAGAGTGGTGAAAATGAGCATCCTTATCTGGTCCCTGTTCTTAGAGAGACAGCTTTCAGTTTTTCTCCATTGGGAATGATGTTAGCTGGGTATTTTCATGTATGGCCTTTATTATGTTGAGCTACTTTCCTTGTATACACATTTTATTCAGAGTTTTTATCATAAATGGATGCTGTATTTTGTCAAGTGCATTCTCTGCATCTATTGAGATTGTCATGTGACTTTTACTTTTCATTTTGTTAATGTGGTGTATCACATTGATTGATTTGCAGATGTTGAACTGTCTCTGCCTCCCTAGAATAAATCCCACTTGATCATGGTGTGTGATCTATTTAATGTATTGTTGTATTCAATTTGCTAGTATTTTGTTGAGGATTTTAGCATCAATGTTCACCAGTGATATTGGCCTGTAATTTTCATTTTTTGAGTTGCCCTTGTCTGGCTTTTGTATCAGGGTAATGGTGGCTTCATAGAGTGAGTTAGGAAGCTTCCCCTAATCTTCAATTTTATGGAAGAGTTTGAGAAGGATTGATATTAAGTCTTCTTTGAATGTTTGGTAGAATTCACCAGGGAAGCCGTGTAGCCCTTAGATTTCATATTTTTATGCCATAACACTGTTTCAGTTTCCTGGGAAGATCCTTAGACAAGGATTTGCATGTATACAGTTTATTTCAGTGAAGATCCCATGAATTGTTTCCAGTGAATTGGTATATTAGATAGAGAAAGATAGGAAGCAACAGTGGGTAACTTGAACTTAATCTGACTGGTTTCTTTGGCAGACAGCAAAGACTGCACACCTCAGAGACATTTTCCACACTCCAAAAGGTGAAAAATTGGTCAGTTCATTCACCACTTCTGAAGAGACACTGCTGGGAGGCACATGGGTAGAGTAGATTGCTGTAGTCAAAGAAGAATGCCTCCAGACAAAGACATACAAAGTTAAAGACTTGAGATTGGGCCAATATTCACAGAAATTGTAAAGGTTTATTGACGTGGGTATGTCACTGCCACTGTCAGTTACAATCAGTTTGCCAAAATTTGTTTTTAATTTTTATTTAATTGAATTATTTAGAGCATTTATATTTAATGTTTATAGCATACTCATTATATACACTAAATATTTATTATGAATATTGTATTTAGTATGTATTTATATTTAGTTAATATTTATTAGTTTTAATATACTGTTTAAAATTTATAAAATTAGATAAAATTGATTATCTATTTTACCCCTCATTACATTTTTTTCCACTCTTATCTTTTTCTTTTTGCATGAATCAGAAAATTTTATTGCATTTTCTCCTTGCATTAAATGTCATTTTCTTTTGCTTGTCTATTCATACTTATCATAAGGCATAGGATTGGATCATTGTGATGGACTAAATGTTTACAACTCCCAATACTCATATGTTGAAATCCTAACCCCAATATGATGGAATTGTGAGGTGGGACTTTGGGAGCTAATTAGGTCATGAGAATTGAACCTTTTATGAATGGGATTAGTGTTCTTGTACAAGGGATCCCAGAGAGTTCTCTCACTCTTTTCACCATGTGATGATACATTGAGAAAACAGCTGTCTGCAACCCAGAAGAGAGTTTTCTACAGAACATACCCATGCTGGCATCCTGATCTCAGACATCCAATCATCATAACCATGAAAAATAAATTTCTGTCATTTATAAGCTACCCACTCAGTTGATGGTAATTCGTTATAGCAGCACAAACTGACTAAAACCATTAGGTATTTTTGACATTAACATATACGAAAATTATTTTATTACTTCTCAGATAATGCTAGTACTTTAGAACACACTAATACCATTAAATGTTTCCCAATTTCTTACTTAATTGAAGTTGGACATTTAAATTTTACATAATTTTAAATCTCAAAATTATTATTAATGTTATTTATTTTTATTATTATTATTTTTTGCTGAGGAAGATTCACCCTGAGCTAACATCTGTGCAAATCTTCCTCTATTTTTTAGTGTGTGAACTGCCAACACAGCATGGCTACTAAAAGAGCAGTGTTGATCCACGCCTGGGAACTGAACCCAGGCCACCAAAGTGGAGCACACTGAACTTAACCATTAGGCCACTGGAGCTGGCCCCATCATATTATTATTTTATAAGTCATATTCAGTTAATTTGCAGTTTAAATTCCCCTCATATTTACCCATTCTACTCCTTTTTGTTAATTTCTGACACGCCTCCTTTTATTCTTGAGTTAATTTCTTTCTGTTCCTCAGTTTGTCATTTCTAATGACCTGTCTTCCAGTTCTCAAATCCTGCCTTGTACTCTGTCTAATCTGCTATGAAAATTATTTAGTGATTTCATAGTTTCATATATATGTTTTTCAAATTTTAGAATTTCTATTTAAAAATAAATTCTAATTGATGAAATCTATATCTTTTCATATTTTGTCTACAGATTTTCCTCTATTTTTAGTGTTCATCAAAGCATGTTAAAGTCATTGGTAGCTAACATCTATAGTGGACTCAAACATGGGTTCATTTCTGTTATGTCTTTTGTTTTTATTCATATGCCCCTGCCTTTTTGTATAATTAGTAATTGTTAATTTCACACTAGGTATTGTATACAACAATTTCAAAATGTTATCTTTCTTCAGGGAGTGTTCACTTTTCCATAAGTCCATCTGATACAGGGGTGCAGGATCATCTTAGCCCAATGAGCAACTATGCTGAGCTGAGTCTGCAGCCCTGAGGAAACCAGGTCTGCCTCTTACTTGCCTATCTCTCTACAGTTTTTAACTAAGAGTCTCACATTTTCTCCAGGTCTCCTCCTCTTTGTGTTCTCAAACTCTCTATTTTTTTACTCTCAAGACTTCTAGAAATTATGACATACAAAGCCCTCAGGGTAAATTTATTTGCTCAAGTGAGATCACTTACTGGAGGTTCTCCCCTCTCTCCAGCTTCCTCTGTCTCAGCAGCTTTCTATTGATTTGAGTAGATGTTTTATGCACTTTGCCTGACTACCCTATTTGTCTTTCATGAGAATGCTATTCTCCTCTTAACTACTCCATCCTGACATAGATACTCAAGTCTAGGTTTATTTTATGATCACTATGTTTGCACTGTATCATCACAGCTAGTCATTTAATAATGTGCAGTCAGGCAAACTAAAGTTGAATTTTATAGGGGCTGACTGCGTGGCCAAGTGGTTAACTTCGCCCTCTCCTCTTCAGCAGCCCAGGGTTTCACCAGTTCATATCCTGGACATGGACATGGCACTGCTCATCAGGCCATGCTGAGATGGCCTCCTACGTGCCACAACTAGAAGGACCCACAACTAAAATATACAACTATTTACCGGGGTGCTTTGTGGAGAAAAAGGAAAAATAAAATCTTAAAAAAAAAAGTTGAATTTTATAGATAATTGGCTAGATGCCCTTAAAGTTTTTTGGAAAGGAGGATTTCATCATACATAATATGCAATTATGTAAATAATTAATTTAATATAATTTTACAACAGTGTGGATTAAATTATTGGTAATTTACTTTGTCATCTTCAAGTTAAAAGATTGCCTCAAATTGTGTTTGAATTAGGGAAATCCTAAATGATGGATTCACTCCAGAACACTTGAACTTAAGTAATTATAACCAGATAAATAGCACCAAGAAAGGAACACGGTAGTCTCTTCTTATCTGTGGTTTTGCTTTGCACAGTCTCTGTCACCTGCTGTCAACCATAGTGCAAAAATATTAAATGGAAAATTCCAGAAATAAACAATGCATATGTTTTAAATTGCATGCTATTCTGAGTAGAATGATGAAATCTCCTGCCATGCTGTTCTTTGAATCATTCCTTTGTCCAGTGTATCCTCGCTGTCTATACTACCCATCTATTCGTCGCTTAGTAGCTATCTGAATTATGAGATTGACTGTCACCGTATTGCAGTGCTTGTGTTCAAGTAAACTTATTTAACTTAATAATGGCCCCAAAATGCAAGAGTAGTGGTGCTGGCAATTTGGATATGCCAAAGAGAAACCATGAAGTGCTGCCTTTAAATGAAAAGGTGAAAGCTCTTGACTTAGTAAGGAAAGAGAAAAAAATCATATGCTGAAGTTGCTAAGATCTACAGTAAGTTTTATTACAGTATATTGTTATAATTGTTCTATTTTATTATTAGCTATTATTGTTAATCTTTAACTTTGCCTAATTTATAAGTTAAATTTCATCATAAGTATGTATAGGAAAAAACATAGTATATATGGGATTTGGTACTATCTGTGGTTTCAGGTATCCTCTGGGGGGTCTTGGAATGTATCCTGCACAGATAAGGGGGATTAGTGTACTGTTTAAAGAAGAATTGATGGGGATGTTTTGATAAGGATGGAAGAAAAAGAGGAACTGAAGAGGAAGGTTTTTTAAAATGAGTTAAGAAAATGGAATAAGATGCACCAGGATGGAGAGTATTGCATAATAGTGAAGACAATGGAAATTTATTCAATTGAAGAAGAAGATATTTTAACATTAGAACTAAGTATATAAATTGTATTTTGTTCAAGGTTTTGTAAAATGTAATTATATGATTTTTGCAAAGTTGGAAATATTCTATATGATCAAGATACAGTCTTCTAAGTCAGTGAATTTAGATTAAGTACAGCTTACTGTAGTTTTGGGGCTGTCTTCTGATTTTAATGATAATATAATGAAAAAATGCACACACCAGTATAACAGTAAGTAGGAGAAAATGGTCTGAGACAAGCTTGGGAAAAGTCTTCTGCAGTGATGCATCTATAAGGACATGTATATTAATTAAACAGGTTATTTTGAGTCCTTGAGTGCTAGAATTTTCTAAGTAATGGAGAGATGTTGTCTTCCTCAATCTTATGATTGTAGTCTACATAAATAACTATATGTTTATGAATCCACATTTCTTAATTTTTCTACCTGGTGTCTTTACTTTTTGGACAGTGAACTTCAACTGGGAGAGAAAGGCGATAATAATAAGTACTGTTAAACAGTGATGGATCATTTTAGTGACCCCTTCCTGTTACAGACAGTGCCCTATTATATACATTTAATAACTAACTTTCTCTTCGCAACAGTCCTATGAGTTAACTCTCTTATTACCTTACTTTTACAGATGAAGAGACTGAAGCCTAGAGAGGTTGAAACTAGCCCAGGGACCCCTGGTTAATAAAAGCACTAGATGCCCCCTCTGCTTGGAAAGCTCTTCTCTAAGAATTTACATATTTAGTCTCAGCTTAAATATTAATGCTTCAGGAGATCTCCTATGGATACACAGTCTGAAATAGCTGCCTGGTCACTCCTACCACATCTCTCTATTTCAATTCTCTGCACAGCATTTCCAATGATACAATTTTCTTTTCACTTGTTTATTTATGTTTGTTAATATTCTGTCTCCTCTTTATTCATTACCATAAAAGATGAGACATTTCATTTTTTTTGTGTCCTTCTGTATCTACAACACTTATAACAATGCCTGGGACATAATAGGTATAGATTACTCAATAAATATTTGTTCAGTGAGTGGTTTCATGCACAACATTTCTGCCCTGCTGCCATGATAATCTTCCTTAGTGGTCACAGTTGGTAAAGAAGGCAAAGTTCACCAAAAGGAACTTAAAAAAGATAGAAAGTTTATTCAGAACAATTATTCAGGTTGCATATCAAAATATGAATACCTCACTGTCAAATCAGCACAGTATGTGCTATGGTCAATATTGTTCCCCTTCACATTGATGTTAATACCTATTCAGTGAAATCAGGAGATAGCAAGGTATACTTAAAAAGCCAGAATAATACGTGGGAGTTTGGTGCAAGATATACTTATTGCATGAGCAACTGTAATGTTTTCAGTACATTTGGAAAAGAGAAACTGATCACCAGAGAGACTGTGTGGTGTCACGACTAAGAGTGCAAGGTTCTAGTGTCAGGGAGTCATGTCAGCATCATAATTTACTGAGTGTACAATCTTGGACAGGTTATATAATTTTCCTAATCACATCCTTGTAAATTGACAGCAGACAGCACATATGCTGAGTTTTCATGGTTGTTTTCACAGGCCTCCTTTACTGGATAAACTGAGTTTTTCACAACCTCCAACAGATGTTTCAGCCAAGTTTGATGTTGAGATATAACTCAGTGAAGGACGCTGTCGAAAGGGGCAAGAATGAGGTTAAGATACAAAACAGAAATTTGAACTTGCAGTGTCATTCAAACTTGCGGTATCATTCAAAGAGCATTCCAAATTAGAACAAATGAGCTAACAATGCGTCACGTCTTCCCATCACTTTACCAGAGGAAAGTGAAGTCTCATAAAACTGAAAGTGGAAAATAATATATCCTGTCAGACTTGGTTAGGTATTGGATACTTTTTTTCTTGGAAATATCTTCTCAAAATATTTATCTTGGAGCATTTCCTATTGATTTGTTCCTTAGAAAAATGAAGTGTATAGTAAAAAAGAACAATTTTGATATGTTGTCTCATAATAAATACAATTTGTTCTTATTTAGCACCATTATCTATTCCCTTTCCTATTTCTCCAGGTCTTTTATATCTGAGTCCTCTAGATTTTATCTTGATACCCTTGTACTTGGTAATTGAAAATGTGTATATTTATATATGTGTATATATATATACACTCTATAAGCATTACTATGTACTCAAAATTGTGCTATATGTTGAGGTAGTAAGAAAAAATATAGCTTATGACTGACTCTTAGGACAACTAGAATATAGGTCCGCCTTCATGAGGCACATTAAAACTAAAGAATATGGAGAGCAATCATCTCATGGAGGCTGAAAATCAATTATTTGGAACCTTTATGCTGAGAAGCTGCATAATATTTCAGGGTGTAGGTATGGGCTTAGGTAGGGCCAGTTTATAACCTACTCCTGTCGCTTACCAATTAACTCTGGGAGTTTTTTAACCCTCCTGAATCTTAGTGTCTTTACATGTAGTAGAGAGGATGTTGCTACAGTTACACTAATGAATGATATACCAGTGAGGAAGAACTTAACTCAGTATCTGACTCTCATAGCTGATCAATAACTGTAGTCTTCCTTACTATTTTGATTCCCTGTTGCCCTCATTTCTGTATTACTTATTTTTCTTGTGTGTGTGTGTGTGTGTGTGTGTGGTTTAAACCATGCTTGCGTGTTTATGCCACCTATATGTGCAGGAGAAACAATTGTCTGTGCTGACTACTAGGACTAGAGTCCCACTTTCAGGTCTCCTGGCCAATTTGGGCCTTTGTCTTGATTCAACCATGAATGGGTTTTGCTGCCATACATACACGTGATACTCCCTGGATTTATGAACTAGACAGACCCATTTATGTACATGACAGCCCCTGAAAGGTCATTTCTTGATGGCAGTTAGGCTTCCCTCAAGGAGGAATGACACATAGTCTCTCTTCAACTACGCAGGAGAGCGGCTAGGAATGTCCATGCTTGTTGGGTTATACCTGAAATTTATGCCATGTAAAATGGATATGTTTTAGACAGAAAATACTTTATACAACCTAGATTCAAAACAATCTCTTTTCCATATTCAAAAGAAAAAAGAACAGTCATTTAGGAAAGAGAAATTTATTAGTGGGTGACAAACAGCAGGTGAAGTAGTGAAGGATATCATGAAAAGTACATTTGTACTTAATAATGATATGTGAATGGCATTCAAAATGATACAAATTCTTCCACCTCTTTGGCTGAAGGAAGATGTAAAATGATCTTTATAAATAGCATTGGTATGTCAATCACGTACAATTTTGCATTTTTACTCCTGAAGATCTTGTGGTGGTGAATTCAATCTGTGGTTGTAAACTCCCCGAGGCTGGAATCTGTGTCTCCTTTTACAAAGTGATATCAATTATGCTTATGATTAATATGAGTAAATGTTAATATGATTAATGATATTCAATAAATAGTTATTGAGTTAATGAACTGTTCAAAATAGTTATTCAACTAATAGTTGTGTCTTTTGTATTTTGAAAACAATGATGTTTGCTCAAAAAGCTACATGTACTTCTTCACTGATTTATTAATTATATAGCACTTATGATGAATCAGGTAATATTCTAAGTGCTTTACATATATTAACTTATTTAATACCTGCAACTCTAGAAAGTAGTACTCTTATTAACCCGTTTGATAGAAGAGAAAATCTAGCCACAGACAGTTTAAATTCTTTGTCAAAAGCCTCATTGATACTAAACAGGAGAGCTAGGCTTTATGCACAGGCAGAGCAGTTCCAGAGTTTATGCTCTGAACCATCCTCTGCTGTGTCCTGCTGATGCCAGCTGAGAATTAACTCCCTGGAAACACTGAATATTGAAACCTCATCTACTCTTCTTAAAAAGTACAATCTAGAGTCAGCCCTGATAGCCTAGTGGTTAAAGTTTGGCACTCACCACTTTGGAGGCCTGGATTTGCTTTCCTGTCATGGAACCACACCTCCCATCTGTCAGTTGCCATGCTGTGGTGGCAGCTCACATAAAAGAACTAGAATTACACCCAACTAAGATATACAACCATGTATTGGGGCTTTGGGGAGGAAAAAAGAAAGAGGAAAATTGGAAACAGATGTTAGCTCAGGACGAATCTTCCTCTGCAAAAAAAAAAGTGCAGTCCAATTTAAAGTATTTTCTTATGTATTGGTTCATATAAGCTAGTCACATGGTAACTTCTTTAGGAGGTACTTCAGAATGAAAAATTTAATGAAAGAGATTTAACATTTTTCTGCCTGTATTTGAGTCATACCAAATGTATCTATATACAGTGCAGTGCCAGGGGACAGATTATCTCTCCTAAAGAGTTATGTGGGTGGTGGTAGAGGGAGTAGCAACTGCTCTGAAACATTTGTCTAGGAGCTCCAAGGGGAAGGACAGCATAAGAAATAAAATACTCATGTCCATGGTCACCAAGATGCATAGAATGATTTTCTAACCAAACTAACAGTCTATACTGCCATCTTATATATTCAAAGATAAGTTGATTTGGTAGCAAGCAGCAATCATGATCTTCATAGACTTCTTCGAAAGAGGCCGAATTATAAACATTCTCAATATTTCAAGCTGCTAACGTAGCTGAAAGCTAGTTACTTTGTCTTCACAGCACCTTATGTGGATTATCTAAATAAGTCATGAGTATTTGTTTCTATGCTTAGTTGGTGGGAGAACTTTATTTTTAAGGAATTGATATCATAATCTCTAACTGATATGTCTCTGAAAATACATGCTTTTTTAAAGAGAATATTTTATTTACTTTTTTTTTGGTGAGGAAGATTGTCCCTGAACTAACATCCATGCCAATCTTCCTCCATTTTGTATGTGGGATGCCGTCACACATGACTTGATGAGAAATGCATAGGTCTGTATCTGGGATCTGAACCTGTGAACCAGGGACCACAGAAGTGGAGCACAAAATTAACCACTATTCCACCAGTCTGGCCCCTACATAGAATATTTTCTAATTTATTTTTTAATTACTTTTTAATTCTTCATTGTAATATACTCTTCTGCACATGTACATAACATTTTTATTTAGGAAAAAGGAACAAGTGCCAGATCTGGTCTTTTACTTTTTGAAAGTAGCATTTTTAATGTATCCTTTTTGCTGAAATTTTTTCCTTGTGATAATAATATGCTTAACTACCTTAGAATTCTATGACATCAAAGAAATATCATGTATTTATAGCAGTTTCAATAATAATGATATTTCACATTTAAGTGTTATCTTTTGTGGGTCAGGTGCTGCAGAAAGGACATTGCATACACTTAATTAAACAACCTCCAAAGATTATTACTATAATTCTATTTTTTAATGGGGAAACTAAATTCAAAAGCAACTTCTCTGAGGTTTTGCAACTTGTAAGTTGCAAAGCCAAAGTTTCAACTCTGCCTCCCTTTTAATGAGCATTTCTGTCTCATGCTTTACCATTTTGAAGTGCTTTAGCATTCCTTGTTTCTTTTCTTTGTCATAAAGTCCTTTAGGAGATAAGAAGTTCTTTGACTAATGAAGAAATTGAGATACTGAAAGGTCAGCGATTCCAACATGTGAACAATGTTAGAGAGGATGTTAAAAACCAGGTATCCTGACTAGTTCAGAGATGAAAACAGCATGCTACTGCAATAATTATTTTTTAACATGTTATGCTTTTGACTATGGTGAAAGGTCAATGCTTTACCAGCACAGTCAACTCCTGAAGACTCTGAATTATAATTTCCCATATGTGCCTTGTATCCTCTCTTTAAATCACAATTAGCATTTTCAAAATCCAATCATTCATTATTTTAGATCTATTTTGACCTAAACTAACATTAACTATGACCATTCATAGATTTATAAAGAAGAATCACAAAGCCCTGTTTTCAAAGGGCACATATTTTAGTAGGGATGAGAAGGATACAGATAGCTGTAAACAAAAAGGTTGGTGTCAGAGGTGTACACAGATTGTCATAAACTCACACAATTTGTATACCTCGTGTTGATCAAGTCAACTCTTCGCCACATGGTTGTACTGATTTTTTCCTTTCCTGTGCTCTGTCAGATGAGGAAGTGTAAATCCATTAAGAAAATATAACAATTATAACCATATATGGGCCTAATAACAAAGCACCAATATGCATGAAGCAAAAACTGACAGTAATGAAGGGAAAAAGAGGCAATTAAACAATAACAATTGGATACATCATTGTCCCACTTTTAATAATGAATAGAATGACTAGGAAAATAATCAACAAGAAAACAGAGGATTGAATAACAGTATAAACCAACTAATCCTAACAGACATTGATAGAACACTCTACTCAAAAATTCTAGAATATATATTCTTATACATAATATATTTCTTCTAGAAATATATACTCTTCTCAAGTACACATCTTCCAAGATAGACCATGTGCTAGACCATAAAATAACCTCAATAAGTTTAAAATGATAGAGATAATACCAAATAAGTTCTCTAACTACAATAAAATGAAATTAGAAATAAATAACAGAAAGAAGTTGAGAAACTCTCAAATATGTGAAAATTAAAAGCACACTCTCTATATAAACAATCAATGGAAGAAAGAAGAAATCAAAAGGGAAATTAGAAAATAATTTGAGATGAATGAAAATGAAGACACAATCTATCAAAACATATCAAAACATATAGGATGCCACTAATGCAGTTATAAGAGGGAAATTTATACCTTAATGCCTACATTAAAAAGGAAATAAAAATCTTAAATCAATAACCTAACATTTTATTTTAAGATCTTTGAGAAGGAAGAGTATACTAAACCTAAATCTAACTAAAGGAAAAAAATAATACAATTAGAGTAGACGTTAATTTAATAAAGAATAGAAAATAACAGAGAAAAATCAATGAAACCAAAAGCTGATTCTTTGAAAAGATCAGCAAAATTTACCAACCTTTATCTGGATTGACCAAAAATAAAAGAGAAAAGACTCAAATTAGTAGAATCAGAATTGAAAGAGGAGACACTAATGCTAAATTTACAGAAATAAAAAAATTATAAAGGAATGCTATAAATAATTCTATGACTCCAGAAGGAACAGATGATCTGAATTGACCTATAGCAAAGAAAGTGATTGAATTAATAATCAAAAAACTACACAGAAAGGAAAGCTCAGGTCCAGACATCTTCAACACTGAATTCTATCAACCATTAAAAAAGAAGTAATACCAATCTTCTAAACTCTTCTGAAAATAGAGGTGGAGAGAACACTTCCAAACTCATTCTGTGAGACCAGTACTCTCCTATACCAAAACCAGATAAAGACCTCACAAGAAAACTGCAGAGCAATATTTTTTATGAATACGGATGTAAAAGCTACAATAAAATACTATCAAACTGAATCCAGATACATAAAAAGAATTATAAACAATGACCAACTCGGATTTATCTCATGAATACAAAACTGGTTTAACATATGAAAATTGATTAATGTAATACACCATATCAGTTGAAAAAATAGAATAAATAGACTAAAAAACAAAAATGATATGATTGCAATAGATGCAGAAAAAGAATTTGACAAATCCTTTACCCTTTCTTGATAAAAAAAAACTCAATAAACATCTTCAACCTGATAAAAGGTATCTATGAAAACCTTGCAGCTAACACGATTTATTTAACGGTGAAAGACAGGATACTTTCCCTCTAAGTTCAAAAACAATACAAAGATGTCTACTCTAACCACTTCTATTCAATATTTCACTGTAGTTTCTCTCCGGAACATTAGGCAAGTAAAAGAAATTTTAAAAACCTAGTTGGAAAGGAAGAAGTAAAATTATCTCTGTGTGCAGATAGCATGACTTTTCATATGGAGTCCATTAAAAACAATTAGAACTAATAAATAAGATCTGCAAGGTTGCAGGGTATAAAATCAATATGAATACTCAATGATGTTTCTATAAACCTGCAATAAGCACTCTTAAAATAAAAATCTTGCTATATAATTTCATGTACAGTAGCATTACAAAAGAATAAAATACTCAGAAATAAATTTAACTAAGGGGATGTAAACCTGTAAATTGAGAACTACAAAATATTGCTGAGCAATATTAAAGATCTAATTCAATGGGGAAAAAATCCCATTTTCATGTATCTGAAGACTCAGTATTGTTAGCATAGCATTACTGCCCAAATTGATGTACAGATTGAATGCAATCCCTGTTAGAATTCCAGCTGAATTCTTTATAGAAATTGAATGCTGATTATAAAATTCATATGGAATTGCAAGTGATGTAGAACAGCCAAAGCATCTTGAAAAAGAAGAACAAAATAGGAGGATGTGAATTCCCAGTTTTAAATCTTACTACAAAACCACAGTAATCAAGACAGTGTAGTATTAGTACAAGGGTAGACATACAATCAATGGAATATAATTGCGATTCCAGAAGTAAAACCATGTTGCCAACCGATATTTCACAAGGGTGCCAAGACTATTCTATGAGGAAAGAATAGTCTTTCAACAATGATGCTGGGACAAGTAGAAATAAACAAGCGGAAGAATGAATTTTACACCATATACAAATATACCTGGTAAAGGATCCAGGATTAGAACTATAAACTCAGAAAAAAACATAGGGCTAAATCTTTATAATCTCAGGTTTGGCAAAAGATTCTTAATTATGATAGCAAGACCAGGAGCAACAACAACAAAAATAAATAAATTGGACTTTATCAAAATTAAAAACTTTAGGGGCTGGTGGCCTCGTGCTGAGTGGTTAAGGTTCCGCATGCTCCACTTTGGCAGCCGAGGTTTGTGGATTCGGATCCTGGGTGTGGACCTACTCCATCCATAAGCAACACTGTGGAGGCATCCTACATACAAAAGAGAAGAAGATTGGCACAGATGTTAGCTCAGGGCTAATTTTCCTCAAGCAAAAAAAAAAAAAAAATGAAAACTTTTGTGCTTCAAAGGCCACCATCAATAAAGTGAAAAAGCTAACTACAGAATGTGAGAAAATATTTCCAAATCATCTGTCTGAAAAGGGACTTGAATCTAGAATATATAAAGAACTCTTAAAACGTAATGATAGGAACATACAATTTAAACATGGGCAAAGGATCTGAATAGAACTTTCTCCAAGAAAGGTATACAGTGGTCAATAATCACATGACAAGATTCTTGACATCATTAATCATCAGGGAAATTCAAATAAAAACCAAAAGTAAATATCACTTTATACCCACTAAGATAGCTTGAATCGTGAAGTCAGATAATAATAGGTATTGACAAGGATGTGGGGAAATTGGAATCCTCATACACTAGTGATACACTGGTGATGGGGTTTTAAAATGATGCATCCTTAGTCCATCCTCTTAGATTCCATGTGCATTCTGCTCTGTGCCTTCTTTATTGCTGTTACTCAAGAGAATTTATCCTTCTGTCTGTGGTTCATTTGTGAAATGAATTTAAGCGGACTCAGTAGTGTTAAAGTAAGAAGGTGTATGCCAATGTGTAATAGGCAGAATATTGACTACCCATATAAAAGTCAGTAAGAAACAACACACTAAATTGCTTTTCTGTTGCAAAGAAATTAATCAGTAATTGAGTTATGCAGACTTATCAGGAAGATATTTTCAGATACTCTTAAAGTAATCAGAAAAGTACATTCTTTTATATGTTTTAAAAACTCTTTTGAGGCAGGTTGCAGTACTTTAAAAAGAACACATTTTTAAATTGTACATTAAAAAAATTTATATTGAACAGCTTAAAAATTGTTTTTTCACATATTGTTTCAATTAGCATTTCATTACAAAACCCTGGTTTATGCAATTTTATTATTATCATTTTCCAGAAGAGGAGAGATTTATAGATACTGAGAGAACTTAACTATTGAGTGGTGAAGTTAGAGATGGAGTTCATCTCTTCTAGCTCCAAACTCCATGCTCACATGTTCTTTAAGTGATTTCTTACTGTTTATCTACCCATCCTGCATATTTTTATTAGCCAGATATTTGTTTTTAAAAATAAGTGACAACACCACAGATATAAGGTTGTGGTTATGCTTTATAGTTATCCAAGAGTTGATTAAATATAAAGCATCTTAAACTTTTTATTTTTGCTCTATTTAAAGCAATTTGACAGGCTTTTATAAATGTAGTCATGCTGTAGCTACATTTTTACTTTCCTTAGGAAAGTTGTAATTGTGTCTATTGTTGATTGTACATGTTTTTGATTGTTCATTTTTACTGCGTAGACAGAAAATTGAACTCTTGTAATGAGAATGAGAAATATTTTCCATGGAAATTAAACTCTGAAGTAGTTTCATATATACTAAATCAAGGAAAGCATGCCTTACAGATTGAAGGACTTGTCAGAGGATTACAGCCATGATTCAGATGTGAAGTGGATAGCAGAACAAGTATATTCATATCTTTCTTCTTACCAATAGCAATAATCAGCATTTTGAAGATAAAGAATGATTTAACATTTTTATTAAAAACTCCTTATGAAGTTTTGATCTCAAAAGTGGAGTCAGATTTTCAGAACTTCATCTTGAAAATTAATAATTCTTTACCAAAATGCTGATCATGATGGTCAGATTAGCAAAGGTAGGCCATTTTCCAAGTTATAGGTAACATTACAAGTGGAATCAAATTAGGCCGATAGCATATTCTATTATGAAGTAGCCCCTCTTGACCACTGATAAGTCAATGAGAACCCAGGTAATTGTGTCCAGGCTAATAGATGAGATGACATAGAAAAGCTATGACTTTCACAGCTCCACATGCAATCAGTGCCCATTTCCTGGGGATTATTTTCCCAAGTTTTCTGGAAACTCTTTCTGTCTTCCAGTCATGGCTTTTTCTTGTACTCTCCCTGGCTTTCTCTACTCTGACCTAATCTTTACCCTACATCCTTTTTGTGTGTGACACTTAGAAAGTTCCTCACTCGTACCCCCTTCAATAACAAAAGGTGGCAAGCAAGGCAAATACTTTATTATCTAAGAGACCTTGAGAAACACATTTAACTCTCCAGGTCTCAGTTTCCTCATCTTTAAAATTAGGAGGAGGATGTGGAGACATCAAACAATATGGTATGGTTGAAGAATGGAGTTTTGCACAATAATTTTCTAGATATTTGACATTTTGATTCATAGCTTTCAAAATCTTTGAGATTAAAATAGAGATTTTAGTACATTTATTTTAAAAGTGAAAACTAATTTTAGATGTCTGACTTATACCAAATATGGGGGCATTCTGTTTTGGTTTATTTCTTCCACGATATATGAGAGAAGTTTTTCCTGAATTCACTATCATCCCCAAATACCAGAAGTGTGAGTATCAGTGGAACTTCAATTGTAAAATGGTAATGTGGAAAACCTTTCCAACTGTAGGGGAGAAAGACTTTTCCTCTACCTAATGTGGGTTCACCTGGCTGGAGAACAAATTAAATTCACATGAGACAGAATAGCAAGAGAAAATTAAACAAAGCTTTATGAGGACCATGGCCTGGGGCCTTTCTTCCCAAGGGAAGAAAGGGCACCGAAGAAGTGGAGTGTACAGAGTGGTTATATACCCCCAAACAGGATATTTCACATATGATTGAAATCTCCCTCCCACAATAGTCACAAGATTGCCCTGTCAGCACAGTGCTTGATGGACACAGCAGATAGTGGGTCTGCTATCTTGGTGGGCTAGCAGGAGGCAAGCCTATTGTCTCAAGCTGGGTGGTCACAGGTGAGTGCAGCAATCAGTTCCTAGCCTAAGGGAAGATGCTTAATCCTTAAAGAAATGCCAACAGTTGGGAGGGGGAGGGAAGTCACCTTTATCTCAAGGGCCTTTGTTCTTGCCGTAGTGAATATCGAAAGCAGATATACAATGCATGCTCAACAGCCTCAGTCAGGCCCTTTGGAAAGATGAGGTCAGGCCGAATTAGGTTTACACCAAATGGCTTCCTCATGTACTCCAACACCTCCCACTGCTTGCCATCTTTACCCGTCAATGCACACATGGCAGAGGCCCAGGCAAGCCGAGCAACCCACCAAAATGGCCAAAACCACCACCCCAAATATCATATCCCTGAAGACAAAGGAGGATGTTGGAAGTGGGGGGGCGTCAGTTACAGGAGGTTACCAGAAACAGGAATAAGATTATTATGCAGGTTTAAGTCCCTGCTTTCCCCATTGGTTAAGAGTCTCTAGAGACAAGGTCATCTCCCCTTCTTCCTGGTACAGAGAGGGAGGCATCTTTACAGATAGAGATTTCCTTTACAATGTAAATGTCTCTTACAAAGGGTACGTAAATTCTACTTTTCAGCTGCTTTCCTGTCTGCAAAGTAACTAGCCTCAAATAGTCATCATGCCAAGGAGACATATCTTGGGGTGGCCAATTCCAGTCCCCACACAACTTTTTTCCTTCTTTCTCCTTAAGCTATTTTAATCTTGTGGCCTAGAATATTAACCAGTGTACATATTACATTTCAAATAGAATGCTAATATGGAAAAATTGCAAATACTTACCTGTGGTACAATAAGAAAGACTAGGATATTAAAGTAATAATATGTGTGTATCTGGAGCTACCAGATGAGTTGTTATGTCTGTTAGAAAGAGGAAGGCATAGACATAGAGGTTTTTTATGTTCATATTTCCTTTCAACCTGTGGAAAAATTCACATAATGTGCACCTTTCCCTGCAGAGTATAGTGGCACCAGCTGAAAAATAAGCTTATAATTGAATCTTTACTGTGAAATAACATATTTTCACAACTCCCCAGAGCCATATGTGCATAAGCCAAGTGCTTGCACCATTGTTCAGACATTATAATATGAGGTGGGGAAAAAACCCCAAACAAGCTATGCCATTTGATCATGGCTCTCATAGTCCTCAAAAACATTTCTCACAGTTTTTTCTTTCCTGAAGGCATTTAGTAAATTTTTGTTGTAGAGGTGGTCTGCAGTAAAATAAAACACTAACAAACAAATAAGTGACAGAATAAATAAATGGAAAAAATAAGGAAAATTAATATATTGAGGTATATGAGGAAGCCATTTTGGTTTAAAACTGATTTGACTTGACCTGGTTTTTCCAGAATGGCCTGACGTGGCCTGTCAAGTGTGTATTAAACATCTGCTTTAAACGTTTATACTATACCAAAGAAAAGATGCTGCCTTTAAAGATAGGGATGAATGCCCCTCCCCTAGTATCAACATTTCTTTAAAGACAAGTATTCCTTCCCAGAAACCAGAGTCGGATTGACCTGCTGTGTACATCACATGACCTCTGACCTGCTGCATATAGCGAAACATCTTGTGGCTGTAGTAAAAAGAACAAAAAGTATTCCTGTCATATTTGGTGTATGTTCTCTGTTCCAAAATGGTATATAACCAAGGTATACACCTTGCTTTTCTGGAGTGCTTCCTTCCCTGGTGGAGGACACTCTCTCAGGCTATTATTCTCAGGATTGTCTCCTCTAACAAGCTGACCCCATTTTTTATCTATAGATTGATTATTAGTTATTTGCATTAACATTTGTTGGCCTAGTGCAGCAGGATTTCAGAGAAACCCACTAGAGACCACCTGGAATCTACATTGAACCAACATTTGGTACCAACATAAGCCCATTGAACCCTTTCTCCAGGCTGCACTGAACACTTCAAGTGCCCCTGGTTAGTTCTCCTGAAACCCAGACTTCATTATTTAGATCAAAAGTTCAGAGTTTTATATGAGCTGTTTCAAGCTTTGAGACTAGGTGTCTTAAAGGGGTACTGGTATGTAGCCTAGGTAAGAGAAGCCTAGGGGGAATTTCCTAGGGCAAAAGAATCTATGGGAAAGTTCCTAGGCCAGGGGAGCCTAGAAGGAACTTTGGAGTGAACAGGGCAGGTTTACCTTTTTAATTTGGCTTTAAATTGGAATTAATCACGTCTATGAAGTCTGAAAAAGTCATCTGATAGTGAAATAAGAGACTGAAAACTCATTCATCTCCAAAGAGAAGAGCCACCAGCTCTTTCCAGCTGAAAAGCATTCTCAGGTGACTGAGAACCTAGTGGAAGTATTAGAGAATTATTCTCAGGATATGAAGTTGTGTCATAGCTCACTCCATTGTGATCATTCATGTTAATTAATTAAAGGCTAGTCCAGGGATAGACACATAAAGATTGGTCATCCAGCACTCTAAGCCCCTATGGCAGTTTTAGACTACCAGTGGGAGAAACAGAGGCACATAAGAGAGTGTTAATAAGTTTTTTAGGGAGTGTCACTCACAAACAGCACACTTCTGACCTACTACACTGTCCTTAGAAATTCTTCACACTTTAGAGTAAAATGAAAATAAAATAAAATGGGAAATTTCTCTTCCAAACGTCAACCAGTTCCCAAGTGGACAGCCTCCCCTTAGAACTCCAGCTGACTTCATATACAATACGTACAGGGATGACACTTGCAAGTGCTTAACAGAGTGGGGATAACTATAAATAGCTGGATCTTTGGATCAGGATAACCTGGGATAATTTAAAATTAGAGTGGCCACTTTGGGACTCCTATGAGCTTCCAAAACTTGTCTTTTGTGCACTAGATTTAAGGTCCATGGAACAGAGTAATCTTTAATCTCTGAAGAGTCAAGTGTGCCACTTCCAGCACAATTGCTCAAAAACTAAAGGTTCCAAAAGTTGTAAATATTTACAAAGAATGGCAAAATCTTACTAAGCTTCTTTTGTGTCCTGAGAGCTAGGCTTGATAATTGTCAGATTGGGGCCCTGAAATACAGTCAGACAAAAGTGCATTTGCACCCCATTTGCAGTCAGAGATGGTCGGAAAGATACACAGATTGCACTCCATCTGCAGCTATGGTCCTACCAAACTGCCACATGCCTCAGGGGAATTACATTGCCCATCAGAAAGAATGTTCCAATTAGATAAGATCATTTAAGAAGGACAGGTAAAAACAAAGGCTTCAAAATTCCAAAATAGTCTTATTGAAAGTTTTGTTGAAAAAGCTAATAAAAAAAGTTAGAAGAAGTACTTAAAGGTAAAGTCTATTAATTTTGGCTGTATAGACTCCCCCATTATCTATCTTTGAAGGACGGCCCAATATGAGCCTATCTCAGAGTTAACAAGACTCTGAGATATATCTTTTTGGGAAGCTGCTACATTATTCCCATAAACAGTCAAGGGAAATCTAAAATCAAAAAATTAATGGAGTTGTTCAATGCTGCTAGGTATATTTACTGTTTTTCCTGGCTTAAATCTGATAAAATATTTGAAAGGACTTAGCAACTTATAATCAGAAATGTGGCCTAATCAGAAGCTGCTATCCAGAGCCTGATAGGAATTTTTACAGGCCTTCTTCCCTAAGTTAAAATAAAATTAAGTATCCAGAGAGAAATAAGCAAATTAGGGATGTTGTTGTTGGGCAAGTAGATCAACCTATAATGTCAATTAAGTTACAACTGAATTTCTGAGGAATTGAGTCACTGTCTTTATCTTACAGATATTTGCAAAACTGGAAAAGCAGCTCTAGAGTCAGTTCAGATTCTGTCCTTTTCATTTATCTCAAAAAGCTTGTAACTTCCCTGATAACTGTTCTCTAGACCAACACCAATTGCTAAGACTGAAGAAAAAAAAAGGAAAAATAAAAGAAAAATGGCTATAGAAGTACCCTTGCCCAAAATCTGGAATCTTCTCTTCTCCACAAATATTAGTAGAAAAAAATTTTAGCCATCTAAGAAGATAATTTATTCTATCTGCCAGAAATTAAATTTGACTTCAATTATTATTTCATAATTAGGGAGTTTTGTATTACTGTATCTGATTCATGGCAATACTTTTAAAATAACTGTGGAGTCTTTATGTATGTGTGTCTATATATATGTTATATATATATATCATATATATATATGATATTTTTCTACCTCCAATGGTATAATTTCTAAAAGAGGTCTATTTAATTGGCTTAAAGTAAGCACTTATATAAATGTAACAGAAAATAACCCAAATGTCTTTCAAGTTAATGTGATATAAAGCAATCTTTGGTAAATGAAAGCTTATTTATGTTTGTTGGTTTGATTGAAATAAGCATGTTTCCTGAGTTATCAGCATTGGATATGATACAGACATGTTATCTCTGTTACAAAATTTGTCAGCAAAAAATAAGTAAGTGGAATAGCTGATTTTGCCTAATGTGTCATGAAGTTTTGTAGACAATCTAAATATAATTATTGGTAACAAGTAAAGTAAATAGATATGAAAAAGATAAAAGTTTTTGATTGGAGGGGCTGGCCCCGTGGCCAAGTGGTTAAGTTCGCACGCTCTGCTGCAGGCGGCCCAGTGTTTCGTTGGTTCGAATCCTGGGCGCGGACATGGCACTGCTCATCAGACCACGCTGAGACAGCGTCCCACATGCCACGACTAGAAGAACCCACAGCAAAGAATACACAACTATGTACCAGGGGGCTTTGGGGAGAAAAAGGAAAAAATAAAATCATTAAAAAAAAAAAGAAATCTTTCTTTAAAAAAAAAATTTTTTTTGATTGGACCTCTTAACAATCATTACGTGTTAGGTATATGCACTTAACATAACTTCACAACCTTTTGATAACTTGAAACCTTAGAGTTTTGCTAAATTAAGTTAAATGATAAAATTTTTTGAGTATCTAGATCATTTTTACATATGATAAAATATTAAACATTAATTACCAAACATAGATTTATCTACCTTTGGCTTCTTATTACAGTGAAACTAGAAAAAAAATTGGGGTTTATTAACAAACATGCTTTGTGTCAAGCTGGCAAATTTTCTATGAGAAAGCACACTTCTAGATAGTATTTGTGGGTCTGCAATCCACAGATGCCAATATAAAAAAATTAAGGAAATTATCTCTTTATACAAAGAAAGTAAGATGTATGACTTCAGTAAAGAAAGTATAAGGAATGGAGATAACCTTATTTGTTTGTTTTATTAAGAAAGGTAAATTTTTCCTAAAGTACTAGGAAGAAGGGAAGACATGGGAAAAATTCTGGATGTAAAAAGAAAGTCATAGAAGTTTTGAGGAAGAGGAACTCTGAGGAGTTTTGTGCACCATCAAGTTGTCTAAGATTAAAATGAATTTAATTAATTAAGTGAATAAATTTTAATATCAAAGCTAAGCTGGTGTAGGGCCAGCCACAGCAACCTAATCATTAAGTTTGTCATGCTCCACTTTGGTGGCCTGGATTTGGTTCTGGGAGGAGACCAATACCACTCGTCTATCAGTGGCCATGTGGTGGTGGCAGGTCCCATGCAAAAAGAGGAAGATTGGCAGTGAATGTTAGCTCAGGGCAAATCTTCCTCAGTAAAAAAATAAATAAAGTAAGCTGGTGTAAAAATTAGAATTTGGTTGTCTTTCCCTTCAAAGGACAATTTTCTTGGACTTGGAGTCTTCTCTTGATAAAGAGATTATGAAAGGGTTTTTGTTTACCTTTTAGTAGTCTACCAGAAAAGTAGAGATTTTATGTTTTATCAAAATAAATTTCCTGTTTTATCAGATCTTTAATTACAGGGGCTAAGGTTTTTCTTAAAGCTATTTAATTTCTGTATTTGACTTAAAATCTTTAATTGTCATCAGAGTTAAATGATAACTAAGCAGTGTTTCACAGTCACCTCTGATCCTGTTCCACCAAGTGTTTTAAACCTTTTGATGTTTTTGACAAGCTTCCACAAAATTCAAATCCTAAATAAAGTCTTACCTTTGACTTGAAAGTAATTTTGAGAATTCACGGTGGGCCCCTGGGGCTTCTCAAAGGATTTGTTCTCTCTTCCTAAGAAGGAGATACTGGATGAATTAGGCATATTTCATATATTAAGTTGCAGAGGAAGCATTGTCAAGTAAGTGATGATAAGCCTTCTTAGGTTATATTGTGTGGCTAACGGTTATTAGAATAAATCTTCTGAAAGTTACCTAAAATTAAAAAGCTCTAATATATCCTGATACAATTCTAGTCATTATCTTAACCCTGCTACATTGCTTCCAGTACCACAAGAGGAAAAGGACCATGACTGTATTTTATTATCTAATTTGTTTTACTGATGGGTCTTACTTAAAAGATGAACAAGGGCATTATGAGGCTGGATATGAAATAACATCCTCAGTGGACATAATTGAGAGTTCTTATTTACCAGAAATAAAATCAGCACAGCAAGCTGAATTAATTACTTTAATCAAGCTTGTCAATTGATTAAAGATCAAGGGGTATATATTTATACTGAGAGTCATTATGCTTTTGGAGTAGCGCATGATTTAGGAATGCTGTGGAAACAACCAGGTTTTTAACCTCTTCAAATAAACCTATAAAGAATGAGAAACAGGTTGAAGAATTATTAAATGCTATACAGTTATCAAAACAATTAGCTAAAATATGAGAGCATTCCAAATCTGGTATTTTGGAAGCTAAAAGAAATCAACTCGCTGATGCAGCTGCTAAGTAAGTGGCTTTGAAGGCTTATCTTTTCCAGTCTCCAGAATATCCACTACTTTCTGTTGATCCTGCTAACTCAGTAAAAGATGTCCTTCTACGGGCTCAAGAAACCACCACAGAAGAAGAGAAATAAACATGGCAACAAAAAGAGGGACTTTTTGACACCAGCATGCAGATGTGGTTTGAGCATGATAAGAAACCCATAGTGACTATTGGGGCAAAATCACCACTGCTTCAGCATATACATCAATTAACCCACTGGTTAACTGATTATATGAATGATTTTATGGGGAAAACAATACTTTTGGAAACTTTGTCGCATAGTGGCTCATAACGCCTATATGTTCACTATGCCCATATTTTCGGCCTGAACTTATTTTTCTAGAATGGCCTGACATGGCCTATCAAACATGCATTGTACATCTGCTTTAAACATTTATACTATCTGAAAGCAAAGAATGCTGCCTTTAAAGGTAGGGATGAATGTCTTCCCCCCTACATTAGCATTTCTTTAAAGATAAGCATTCCTCCCCAGAAAATAGGGTCAGATTGACCTGCTGTGTACTTCTCATGATTGATGACCTGCTGTATGTAGCAAAACATCTTGTGACTATAGTAAAAAGAAAAATAAAGTATTCAGGTCATATTTGATGCATGTTCCTTGTCCCAAAGTGGTATATAACCATGCTATATGCTTTACTTCTCCAGAGTGCTTCCTTCACTGGTGGGGGATGCTCTTCCAGGCTATTGTCCTCAGGACTAACTCATATAACTAACCCTATTTTTGCTCTCAAATTGGTTGTTGGTTATTTGAGTTGACATGAGTTAGGGTGACATGCTCTCCTATCTCCTTTTTTGGTTATTCATAATTCTCATGAACTTGCCCAAATCTCTGAGAAACCTACGTTACAGATGAATGATATTCTAGGGTTTCATAAACTTTTTTGACCATGAAGTGCTTTTATTCCTAAATAATTCTTAGGAACTTTCCAGGGAAACCATTTTGATGAAATATTCATGGATAATTTCACTGTAGTTCAGTGTCTTGAGAACAATAGAACAAAGATCCATCCATCCTGACCCCCAACACATCATTCAAGAAAGGAAACACATTATAGCACAAGGCAGTATTTCCTGAAATTTTCTAGAAGTTTGAAATTTAATTTTCAAATTGAGCTGAAATTCTGCTTCCTAAAATATCTATTAACCTCATGCTTCACTTTTTGTCTACTTCCCCTAAATATATATAATCTCTTTTCCACATGAAAACTATTCATATGTATGAAAGCTATTGTGTTTTCATTTTACTAATGAACTCTCCTCTTGGCAAAACACTACTGAACTCTTCATCTATCCCACATATGGAATAGTTTAAAACTTTCCTCACCACATTTTTACTTTCTTTGTATGAAAACATTCTTTTCATAAATTCATATTTTCTTCCATTTGTAATTATTTTAACATAATCTATCAATTCAATCCAAGAAATATTTGAGTGCCTTCTGTATAACAGGCATTCTGCTAAACTTATGGACATTGTGATTAAGAAGTTCACAGCCTAAACATAGGGTGAAATATGAGAACACATATTTACAATCTAGAGTGTGTGGTGATGATCTCTTGGCATTTAACATCCATTCTTACCTTTTCTAGTGTATCTTTCCTCCTCTAGAGCATTTGTCTACTGAAGAATATGAAAAGCAAAAAGTATATTTTCCATATATTTTGCAAGAATTATAGATGAAAATTAGATTTTAACAAGTGGATGCATTCTGTGAGATCTGAACTGTGAAAATAAAAAGGAGTCCACATTCTGTCTTCTTTTGGTGTTTTCAGCTGTAGATAAGGGTTATAGAGACATTTTTTTCTGTTTATTTGTTGTTTTCCTTTGTTTGTTTGTTTGTTTGTTTGTTTTTTTCCTGAAATAGTATTCCAGTGTCCAGTTTCTCATTGCTGGGTGTCAGAAGAAAATAGCCATACTCAGATTTTCAACTCGGGTCACAAATTTCACTAGTGGTAGAGAAGAACATATGTTTTCAGTATGATGAGACTTCCTGATTCTGGTTTCTGATTCCTGGATTTCACTTATGTCATTGTGCTCTGGAACTCAACAGCTCCATTAGTGGCCTTCAGACTCCTCAACTTCACAACAGTATCATAGCTAATATCTCTTTTGATAAGTTAGTTTTAGGAGACTTTTATGCTCAGCCAAGCACCTGGTGACACATTTCTTCCAAGGAATTTGTAAGCACAAATATATTAAATCATTTCCTGCTTAAAATACCTAGAGTGAATTCTGTTTCTGGCACAAAACTTTGGTTAATGAAGTTTTGCTTCCAGAAGTAGTTAATGGCCCATACCTCGAGTGAGGGAAATCTATGGTGATTATCCAATGGGAAATGGGATAAAGACAGTGGAGATTTATATACTGTTGAGTAATGAGTCTGATGGTCCATGACACATAATAGAAAAAGAAACTTAAGTTATTACAATTGTTTGTCCAAAGTGAATCTCCTAATGATAATAAGATTATAAGAGATCAATTTGCTACTAGAATAGAAATGGAATCTAAGAATCTAAGGTTGGCCTGGACTTAACTCTGGAGAGTTTAAAAAGAAAAATGATATGCTAATGAATCAAGCAGCATAGTAGTGTGGGTGCAGGCTACATAAAGCCTCAACAACACTGACTTCCAGACCAGAGGATGACCTGGATAATACAACCACTATTGTCCAAATTATCAAAAGATGAGACTAAAGCTGAGACCACAGTATGGAATTTAAAAATATAATTTATCCCTAAATTAGAACACTTTTAAGAGAGAAAGGATGAGCTCAATAATTATACCAGAATAACTGAGATTCATTCATGCAACCTGGAATAGGAGATACCATTCATCAATTGACATTAATTTTATGAGATAGAGCCCATTATATCCTGGAGGAAGCAGCAGATTTCCTTCACTGAAATGGGCACTTTCTGGATGTGGATTTGCCTTCAGTATTCGGCAAGCTTCTACTAGCACCACTATTTATAGACATCCTAAATGCTTGTTCATCACCAGTGTCGCAAACATCACCACTCCTGACCTGCAGACACATTACAGAGGAAGACATGAGGCTGTGGGTTCAGAGCCATTAGACGCATTGTTCTTTTATGTATTGGGGTCTTATAGAAAGATGGAATGGAATATTCAAGACTAAGTTATGTCACTAGCTGAGAGACGATATATTCTGAAATTAGGGTTCCATCTCACAAGTTTCTCTGAAACAGTGCTAATATTTGCTGTAATTTCTCTTATAGTCAGAGTACCAGAGTTATGGATCAAAAAGATGGAGGTGACACAGCACCAGCTACTATTATACTTAATGACCTTCACCCAAAAGGTTGCTTATCTCCTTGATCTTAAGTTCTACTGGTTTAGAGATTTTAGTATCTAAGAGCAGAATGCTTCCTCCAGGGGAAATTGTAATGCACCCATGGAAAAAGAAATTTACCATTTGGAATTCTAATTCTAAGTGGATTCCTCTATTATCTGGAGGCTGGACTCATATCATAAAGGCAAAAATGATTGCAGTTACACAATGTGATTAGGGAAGAATTTATCTAGAGACCAGAGGATCTTCTGTAATTCCTTCTAGTACTGCCATCTTTGACAGTAAAACTTAATGGAAATATAAGCAACCCTATTAAGGAAGGCCTCAAACTCCTTAAAAATGAGGGTTTAGTAACCCACCCAGTAAAAAATGCTGACTGGCTTACTTTCTGGCTGAGGGCAAAGGACACATGGCATGGAGGGTAGAGAAAGGAAGTGTTAAACATCAACTGTGACCACATGAAGCAAAGATGGTATTAGTGATCCGTGGGTCTTTTCGGTAAATTCTGTACATATTTATTACTGTCAAAACATTTTTTCTTCTCTTTTATGCTATTATTTTATATGTTATGTTAATAGTGATTAATTTAAAATTTACTTCTTAGGGGACTGGCCCCATGGTTGAATGGTTAAAGTTCTACATACTCCACATTGGTGGTCCAGATTTGTGGGTTCAGATCCTAAGCACAGACGTACTCCACCCATCAGCCATGCTGTGGAGGCATCTCATATACAAAATAGAAGAACACTGGCACAGAGGTTAGCTCAGGGCTAATCTTCCTCAAGAATAAAAAAGAAAAAAAGAGGAAGATTGGAAACAGATGTTAGCCTAGTGTGAATCTTCCTCATCAAAATAAACAAACAAACAAACAAATAAATAAATAAATAAAATTTAGTTCTTAAATAACTGGATATTAATTTGGAATTAACTAGAAAGTCATAAACATCATCCAGAAAAGGACACCAAACTAATGGTACTTTGAGAAAAGGATGATCATGTCTTCATTTATAAATAGGAAACTTGCATTATGTTAGATGGAATGATGACACTGATGTTATTACTAGGTTTTTGTTTATTGTGGTAAAATATGATACAAGAAATATCAATAATCTAAGATACATAGATGATACCATCTTACTGACAGAAAGCAGCAATGAATTAAAATTATTTCTGATGAAAATGAAAGAAGAATGTGCCAAAGCAGGACTGCATTTGAAAATCAAGAGGACAAAAATAGTGACTACAGAAGAACTACTCAGTTTTAATGTAGACAATAAAGACATTGAATTTGTTCAAGATTTTGTTTACATTGGTTCAGTCATCAACTTAAATGAAGATTGTAGTCAAGAAATCAAGAGAAGACTGAGACTTGGAAGAGCAGCAATGAAAGAATTAGGAAAGATCATCAAGTGTAAGCAAGTGTCATTAGAGACTAAGGCAAAATTATTCACACCCTCATATTCACAATTAGTATGTATGAATGCAAAAGCTGGACTGTGAGGAAGGATGACGGGGAAAAGCTAGATTCATTTGAAATATGGTGTTGGAGGAGAGCCCAACGGATACCCTGAACTGCCAGAAAATGAAAAAGAGAATCCTAGAGCAAATTAATCCTGAACTATTGCAGGAGGCATAAATGATAAAACTGAGGCTGTCCTAATTTCAACACACCCTGAGAAGGCAGGATTCTCTGAAAAAGAAAAAGACAATAATGCTGGGATAAGTAGAAGGCAGTAGGAAAAGAGGAAGACCAAACATGATATGGGTTGACTCCATAAAGAAAGCCACAGGTATGAGTCTACAGAAGCTGAATAGGGCTGTTGAGGACAGAACATTGTGGTCATCATTCATTCATAATGTCAGCAGGAGGTGGAGTTGACTTGAGGGCACATAACAATAAAATATGCACAAGATCATATTTATCATTTTAACCATTTGAAAGTGTGCGATTCAGTGGTATTAAATGCATTCACAATGTTCTGAAACCATCACCATTATCTATACTAAAACTTTTTCATGATCCCTAACATAAACTCTGTACACACTAAACAATAACTGCTCATTCCACCTCCTGCTATCTCTGGCAACGTCAATTCTGATTTCTCTCTCTATGAATTTGTCTATTATAGGAACTTCATATAAGTGGAACAATACAATATTATTTATCTTATTTGTAATATTTGTAATGTAATATTATTTGTAAGACAATATCCATCTGTAGCTTATTTCACTTACCATAATATTTTCAAGGTTTCTACATATAGGATGTATCAAAACTTCTTTGCTTTTTATGGGTGATTATTTTTCCATTGTATGTATACACCACACTCTGCACATGCATCAGTTGATGAACACATGGGTTGGTTCCACCTTTCAGCTATTGTAAATAATGCTACTTTGAATATCAATGTAAAAATAACTGTTTGAGTTAATGCTTTCAATTCTTTTGGATATATACCTATGAGTGGAATTTCTGGGTCATATAGTAGTTCTATGTTTAACTTTTTGAGGAATGACCAAACTGTCTTCTACAGAGGCTGCACCATTTTACATTCCCCCTGGAAATGCACAAGGGTTCCATATTCTCCAAATCTTCATCAACACATGCTATTTTTTAAATTATTATTATTATTATTGCTAACCTAGTCAATCTGAAGTGGTCTTTTATTGTGATTTTGACCTATATTTCCAACTGACTAGCAATGTTGAGAATATTTCCATGTGCTTATTGGTCATTTGTATATTTTCTTTGGAGAAATGTCTATTTCTTACATTTAGATAAAGTTCTTATGTTTAGGTCTTTGCTTCACTTTGAGTTAGTATTTCTATATGATATAAGGTACAAGTCCAACTTCACTTTTTACATGTAAATATCCAGTTTTCCCTGCACCATGATTGAAAAGACTGTCCTTTTCCCGTTTAATAGTCTTGACACACTTGTCAAAAATCAATTGGCCATACATGTGAGAGTGATATATATTCTATTTCTGGGATCTATATTCTGTTCCACCTGTCTATATGTCTTTCCTTATGCCAGTGCCATAATGTTTTAATTAATTTAGCATTTGCAGTAAGTTTGATGACAGGAAGTATGAGCACTCTGACTTTTTTCTTCTTTTCCAAGATTGTTTTGGATCCCTTCCAATTCCATGTGAATTTGAGAATTGACTTCCTCATTTACATAAAAAATGCTGTTGGAAATATGATAGGGATTGCATTAAATCTGTAAATTACTTTGGATAGTACTGACATCTTAACAATGTTAAGTATTCCTATCCATGAACATAAGATGTCTTTCTATTGGTTTAGGTCTTCTTTAATTTCTTTCAGCAATGTTTTTTAATTTTCAGCATACATATCTTTTACCTCTTCATTTAGATTTATTCAGGGTATTTAATTCTATATGCTATTATAAAGGGAATTGCTTTCTTAATTTCTTTTTTGAATTTTTTGTTCTTGGTATAGAGAAGCACATCTGATTTTGGTGTGTTGAGCTTGTATGAGGCAACTTTGCTGAAGTAGTTTGTTAGCTTTAGTAGCTTTCCTGTGAGTTCTTTGGGATTTTCTATATATAGGGTCATATCATCTACAGAAAGAAGTGGTTTTACCACTTCCTTTCCAATTTGATGCCTCTTATTTTTTTCCTTTTCTAATAAATCTGGCTAGAAATTCTAGTGCCATGTTGATTGGCAGTTGTAAAAGTAAGCATCATTGTCTTGTTCTTAATCTTAAGGGGAACACTCTCACCCTTCACAACTGCATATGTTAGCTGTGAGTATTTCACATATGGAATTTATCATATTGAGGATTTTTCCTTCTATCCCTACTTTGTTGAATGTTTTTTTAATCACACACGAGTGTTAGCTTTTGTCAAATGTCTTTTATGCATCAACTGAGAAGGCAATTTGACTTTTTCCTTTTCTATTAATATGATGTATTACATTGATTAATGTTGTTACATTGAACCATCTTGCATGAACAACTGGTCATGATAAATTATCCTTTTAGTCTGCTGTTGGATTCCATTTGCTAATATTTATTGAGGATTTTTATATCTTGGGTATCAGAGTAGTGTTGACCTCATAGAATGAGTTATAATATGTTCATGCCTCTTTACTTTTTTTGCAATCATTTGAACAAGATTGGTGTTAATTTTTTTTAAATGTTTGGTATAATTCAGTGGTGAAGTCATCTGCTCCACGAATTTTCTTTGTTGGGAAGTTCTTGATTACTGATTCAATGAGTTTTGGTGTTATATTATGATTCTCTATTTCTTCTTGAATTAGTTTATATAATTTGTGTGTTTCAGTAATTTTTTCCATTGCTTCTAGATTATCTAATTTGTTGATGTTCACAGTATTTATTTACAATTCTTTTTATTTCTATAATATCTGTAGTAATGTAGCCAGTTTTATTTCTGATTATAGTTGTTATCAACTTCTCTCTTTTTTTCATTGTAAGTTTAGCTTAAAGTTTGTCAATTTTTTGGTTTCATTGATTTTCTCTATTGTTTTTCTCTTCTCTATTTTGTTTATCTCTGTTCTAATATTTATTTATTTTCCTTCTTCTCTAGTTTGGGCTTAGTTTGCTCTTCTTTTTCTAGTTTCTTGAGGGGTAATTTAGGTAATTGATCTGAAACCTTTCTCCTTTTTTAATGTAGGAATTTACAGCTATGAATTGCACTCTTAGCTCTGCTTTCACTGCATACTATAAATTTGGTATGTTCTGTTTACATTTTCATTTTTCAACTATTTTCTAATTTCCCTTGTAATCTTTTGTTTCATCCATTGGTTGTTTGAGAATGTGTGTTTAATTTCCAGACTTTGTGAATTTTCCATTTTAACTTCTGTTATTGATTTCTATCTTCATCTTGCTGTGGCCAGAGAAGATACTTCAGATAAGACCTATCTTTTAAAATTTTCCAAGACTTGTTTCATCACCTAACGTATGATCTATCCTGGAGAATGTCCTGTGTGTATTTGAGAAGAAGGTGTATTTTGTTGTTGTTGGGTGGAATGTTCTGTATATGTCTGTTAGGCAGTTTATTATTATATTGTTCAAGTGTTCTATTTCCTCACTTATTTTCTGTCTTCTTGTTCTGTCCATTATTGAACTAGAGGTATTGAAGTCTCCAACTATTATTGTAGAGCTGTGTATTTCACCCTTCAATTCTGTCAATGTTTCATTCATATGTTTCAAGGATCTGTTATTAGATATGTAGATGTTTATAATTGCTGTATCTTATTGCTATATTAAACTTTTAATTAATATGTAATGTTCCTCTTTGTCTCTTATAAATCATTTTTATTTAAAGCCTATTTTGTCTGATATTACTATAGTCATCCCTGCTCTCTTTGATTATTATTTGAATGGAATATCTTTTGCCATCCCTTCATATTTCACCTATTTGTGTCTTTGGATCAAAAAATGAGTCTTTTGTAAGCAGAATATACTGTTATTTGTTTTCATTCTATCAATCTCTGTCTTTGTACTAAAAGTTTAAATCACTCATATTTAAAATTATTACTAATAACTTTAGTAATAATGAGGGTCTTACTGTGGTCATTTTGTTATTTGTTCTTTGTATGCCTTGTAGTTTCTTTCCTCTCATTTATTCCCTTACTGACATCTATTGTGTTTAGTTGATTTTTTGTAGTGAAATGTTTTAATTCCCTTATCATATCCTTTGTGTATAGAATATAGGTATTTTCTTCATGATTACCATTGGGAAACATTCACCATCCTGATCTATAATAATATAATTTTAATTTATACCATCTTAACTTCAGTAACATACAAAATCTTTGTTCTTATATAGCTCTATGTTCCTTTCTTTTGCAATTAATGTCAACAATAGATGTATTATGATCTCTAGAAACAGCACAGAGGAAGAAGTAATTTATGCTATTGAATCTTCTTCATTCCATGTAAATTATTAACCAAACTTTTGAGTGCATCAGATAAAATACCAACATTGAGCTCTATTTCTAGAGATTTTGTTTCCAGATAGTGGTAATTTAGAACTTGTATATCTCCTTTCTGATCTAGCTTTGTTAGAAACTCTGCCCAATAAGAGAACTCTGTATTGGATATTGGCAAGTTGATCCCATGAGCTATCTTTTTATAAGGATAAATTCTAATTTAATAGAGATAGGAAAAATGAGTCACTTGAAGTCACATTACTTGCCTAAAAGTATTGAGTTATTATTCCAATTTTTTCTTAATTCTCTACTCCAGTTCAGGAAACAGAGGACTATACATATATGTTTCCTGAAATTTCATCTTTTCAATCTGGACACAGTGCCTGGCTGCTTAATATAACTGATCAGTAAATGTTAACAAATTTTGCTACTATCACTATATGTATTTTCACAAATCAGTGCAAAAAGCCCTCACCTTCCCATTTTCAGAGTGACTTGTGTCTTTCACTTGCTTAAAATTGGGGAAAAAAATAGGCTTATGCTCAAAATAGCTTGCTTTCTAATTTGATATTGCAGAACCCAGAATTTCTGCCTAAAGTGTTTGGAGTAAAATCTGTATATCATAGGCTGTTAAACATTAATCTATCAAAATAATTAAGTTGAATGGTTGAACATAATTTTATTAATTTACTGTTTGCTGTTGTTTAATGCAGGTTATGTTTCATTCTACCTACCACCAATGTCTTCTCCATTTTTGTATGTGTGTGTGTGTGTGTGTGTGTGCGTGTGTGTTTGACTGAGTATGACTTTGATTCTAGGATTCATTGGTCATTTTTGTTATACAGAGATTGTTTGATTATAGTGGAATTTGGATAACATAGTATTTGTTTTTTATACATTGCCTTATAGTTTTAACTTTTTTCTCACATAATCCTCACAACAACTCTATAATGTAGCTAGATAAGTTATTCATTATCTCCATTTTACCAATGAAGATAGCAAAGTTATACAGATGAAGCAATTTACTCAGGGTCACACAATTCAATATGATAGAGTAAGACCCTGGCCTTCACCTCCTGATTCCTAGTCTAATGCTTCCTCTTATTATTACACTTCGTTTCTGGGAGTTCCTGGCTTGCTAAGTGTTATTGGGACCCCTGCAACCACAAAGAGAGAAGACAAAGATGTGGAGTTCTGAATAAGCTATGCCACATTCCAATGCTTTTCCTGCCTTTCAATTTGAAGTTATGGAACAGCCATGCATCAGTGTGCTCTGTGCAGGGGGAATAATAGAGATAAAGAAGAGAGCAATAAAAGAAAAAATTAAGTAGAACAAAAAGTGATAGTGCTTGAAGATACAAGATTCTTTCAGCTAAACCTGAGTATACTTTAAGAGACAGAGAAAGGAAGATGCTTATGTAAAACACTTTTCCAAATATACGTATTTAGCGTTTACAAGGTTTGAAGTAATTCTAGGCTAAGGAGTATTCTTCTGAAATAACATTTTGAAAATTAAAGAAAACAACCTCTAGTAATCAACTAAAGAAATGATCCCTGAAAGTAACATCCATTTGTGATAAAAACTCTCAACAAAATAGGTATAGAAGGAAAGTGCCAAAACATAATAAAGGCCATATATGACAAACCTATAGCCAACATCATACTCAATGGTGAAAAACTAAAAGCTGTTCCTCTAACAACAGGAATAAGACAAGGATGCTCACTCTCACCACTCTTATTCAACATAGTGTCAGAAATCCTAGCCAGAGAAGTTAGGCAAGAAAAAGAAATAAAATATCCAAATGGAAGGAAGAAGTGAAACTTCCACTATTTGCAGATGACACAATTCTATATATAGAAAACCCTAAAGAATCCACCAAAAAAACTGTTAGAAATAATTAATGAATACAGTAAAGTTTCAGGGTACAAAATCAACATACAAAATTCAGTCACATTTCTATACACTTAGAATGAACTAGCAGAAGGGGAAATCAAGAATAAAATGTCATTATAATTACAAGGAAGAGAATGAAATACCCAGGAATAAATTTAACCAAGGATGTGAAAGACCTATACACTGAAAACTATAAGACATTATTGAAATAAATTGAAGAATATACAAAGAAATAGAAAGATATTTCAAGTTCATGGATTGGAAGAATAAACATAGTTAAAATGTCCATGTTACATAAAAGGATCTACAGATTCAATGCAATTTCAATCAGAATCCCAATGATATTTTTCACAAAAATAGTTAAAAGAATCCTAAAATTTCTATGGAACAACGAAGGCCCTGAATAGCCAAAGGAATCTTGAGAAAAAAGAACAAAGCTTGAGGCATCACACGCCCTGATTTCAAAATATACTACAAAGCTATAGTAATCAAAACAGTATGGTACAGGCACAAAAACAGACACACAGATCAGTGGAACAGAATTGAGAGCCCAGAAATAAACTCACACATCTATGGGCAGCTAATCTTTGACACAGAAGCAAAGAGCAAACAGTGGAGAAAGGAAAGTCTCTTCAATAAATGATGTTGGGAAAACCAAATAGCCACATGCAAAAGAATGAAAGCAGACCATTATCTTACACCATACACAACAAATAACTCAAAATGGATTAAAGGTTTGAATGTAAGATTGGAAAACATAAAACTCCTAGAAGAAAACATAGGCAGTGGACTCTTTGACATTGGTCTTAGCATTATCTTTTTGAATACCATGTCTCTTCAGGCAAGGGAAAGAAAAGAAAAAGTAAACAAACGGGACTACATTAAACTAAAAGCTTCTGCATAAGAAAGGAAAACATGAGCAAAATGAAAAGACGACTTGCCAACTGGGAGAAAATGTATATCATATGTAAACCATATATCCAATAAGGGGTTAATATCCAAAATATATAAAGAACTCATACAACTCAATAATAAAATAACTTGATCAAAAAATGAGCAGAAGATATAAACAAAGAAGCTATATATATAGCCAACAGGTACATGAAAAGATGTACAACACTAGCTATTAAAGAAATGCAAATCAAAACCACAATGAAATAGCACCTCATGCTTCTCAGAATGGCTGTTATTAAAGAAAAGAAATGTGTTGGAGAGGATGTGGAGAAAAGGGAACACTGATTCACTGCTGGTGGGAATGCGAACTGCTGCAGCCATTATGGAAAACAATATGGAGATTTATCAAAAAAATGAAAATAGAAATACCATATGACCCAGCTATTCTACTACTGGGTATTTATCCAAAGAACATGAAAATACTAATTCTAAGAGATATATGTACCCCTATCTTCATTGTAACAATATTCACAATAGCCAAGATTTGAAAGTGAACTAAGCGCGCATCAACACGGGACTGGATAAAGAAGATGTGGTATGTATATACAATGGAATGCTACTCAGTCATAAAAAATGAAATCATGCCATTTGTGACATGATGAATGGAACTTGATGATATTATGCTAAGCGAAATAAGTCAGATGGAGAAAGACAATTACCATATAACTTCACCCATACATGGAAGATAAACAAACAAACAAACAAATTATATGGAGAACAGATTGTTGGTTACCAGAGGGGAAGGGGGTGGGGGGATGGCAAAAGTGGTATATGGGCACATGTGCATGGTGATGGATGGAAACTAGTCTTTCGGTGGTGAACACAATGCAGTCTATACAGAAGTGAAAATACAATGATGTACTCCTGAAATTTACATAAACTTATAAATGAATGTGACCTCAACAAAATAATATTTTAAAAACTCACAATGAAAATTAAGATAGACTTATTTTCCAATTTCCAAGATTTATTCAATATGAAGGCATTAATATAGTAAGCCATCAGATGAATTTTCTCAGCATACCTGTGCTATAGTCTGAACTTACAAATATGCTTCCTTACCTGCTTATTTCTCTCTTTGACTGATTTATATGCTCAACATTTCTCTTCAGGCATCATAAACATTTGGTTCAATCAATACAGTTCAATAAATGAATACTTATTGAAAGTTTGCCATTACCCAAAAAAAGCCTGTGGAATAAAAAGACCATTGAAGATTAATATTTTGTCGACCTTTACCATATATTTATATGGTGTATATATCCTTTACTATATATGTACATGTATGTATATATGTAATATGTTATATATTATTTCTTTTTATTTTCATCTTTTAATTTTATATTTAAAATTCTGATAGAAAAATTTTGTTTTATTATACTCTTATAAGGTTATTTTTATAGTCTCAATATAGACTTTTTCATTATGATTTCTTGCCTTTTTAGTCATTTTCTATTTCATTCAGCTGTTTCAGATCTATCATTTCCCTCCTCATCATAAATATTTCACTGAATACCTTAACATTCTTATTCATATTCAAAGTTCAATATTGTAAGTAGAGGTTTATGGGTTGACATATTGATTTGGGAGAATAGCAAGCCTAGCCCCTCAGGCAGGATTTAAAGAATGACATTGATTTAGAGGTATTACCTTGGTCTACAGACTGCACCAAATATAACTGAGCAGACTTTGGCCAACGATTCTGGATCACTCACGGCACAAAATGCTCTATTTTCAAAAGGAAAATGATAGTACCAGAAAATCCTTATGGCCAGGCTTGCTTCATCTGTGTTTAAGAAAATCTATATAGGGAATCCCATTATGATCATAATTATAATGAGGATGGGCTTTGTAATCCTACTAACTGAAATCATTGCGCACACACGTGTTCCTGGACTGCATCCCACATACCTCTCTAGTGATAGGAGCTCCTACTGCATCAGCTCACCTTCTCTTCAAGACAATGCTGCAAACACGTTGACATGCTTTTTTGTACAATTTTCTTTCTGTTTCTTTTTTTTTTCTTTAGGCCCATGCTATCCTTTGGACAGAAAAGCAGAATGTGATAAGATCAGTCTTTGCCTTCTTAGTTGCAGTCATCTTTAAATCCTTCCTCTTAAGAGTAAAACAATGTTTATGAATCATAAGTTGACAGACATAATTTTGCCTCCCAGTAAATTTATATTCAATCTATGAAACTGATCCCATCCAAAATCTTGTTGCTATACTTTTATTAATTTTGACTAAAGAGTTGCAGGAACAAAGGCTGTAGGTTAGCCCAGTCTTGCACACAGACTGGAAATAAGCCACAGAAGTATTTTTCAGTCCTCCATTATCTACTTAACCAGACTGCCCATGTTGTGTTGACAAAGGTAGCTCTTGCATATGCACTTATCCTTAAAAAAAACCTACTTTTGAAAACTGCATTTGAAAATTCTAATGATTATTTTCATGGATAACTTCTTCTTTATTGCATGGGTTAGGAAATTGTAAATAAATTTTGAAAATTCTTTCTGACTGAAAATGCATTACTAAGAGAACACTGATTAGTGGAATTGTCATAGATTGTTTTTCCACAGTGAACACTTGAGAACTGTCTATTATATTTACTCATAAGCTGAGATCTGAGAACATAGAATAATACATAAATATAAGGAGGTGCAATTCAGGTACTGCAGTGAAATTATATAAAACTGGATAACTAAAAACTATCATTTTTGTTCTAAAAATGCCTCACTGTAATGCAGAGATTAAAATATTTTGAAGAAAGATGAAATAGATTTATAATGAGAACTTCCTAAACCAACTTCCCTTCAGGAAGGGAACTATTGTGTTCCCTCTGAACACAATACTCACATCAGATACTTATATAAAAACTCATCTTTTGAATATGAAAACATGTCAGCCAGAGTTGTAGTCTTGGGAAGTAAAGAAATTAATAAGTAAAGCTTTTTTTAAGAGAAGATAAGAAAAGAACACAATCGTGTGTAGTATAATTTCATGTAGAGAATAGGCTCTGAAAAAAATTATTTTATGAAAGGTTGGAGAATAACCATAGTGATATGGGTCACAGCTGTAATATAAGACTGATCAGAGAAGGCCTCTGTGAAGGTGTTAGGTCAGGAGAGACTCAAATAAGTGAGAGATGTGACTCATGTGGATATCTAGAGGAAAAGATATCTAGGAGCCACAAATGGAAAGAACCTAAGGCAAATATGAGTTTAGTGTGTTTGATAAGCAGGAAGGAAGCCAAGTGAAAGTGAAGAGGGAGAGATAAGAAAGGGTGAGATCCTGAAGAGCCTTCCTGCCCACAGCAAGAACTTTGAATTTTATTTTAAGTGTGGTGAGACATTGTTAAATTATTTTGGAAAAGGGGAATTAATTGCCTGATTTATTATAAAGATAACTTTGACAATACAGTCCTTTATCTGAATGAAATATTTCCAAATTTTAAAGAGTTTATTCGTTTTCTTTTTTTAATTGCAGTAACATTGGTTTAAAACATTATATAAATTTCAACTGTACATCATTATATTTTGATTTCTGTGCAGATTACATTATGTTCACCACCCAAAGACGGATTAAAATCAATGACCACACACACCTGCATAACCACACCTTTCACCCTCCTCCCTGCTCCCTTCCCCTCTGATAATGAGCAATCCAATCTCTGTCTCTATGTGATTGTTTGTTGTTGCTTTTATCTTCTAATTAAGAGTGAGATCATACAGTTATTTACTTTTCCCCTTTGATTTATTCTGCTTAGCATAATGCCCTCAAGCTCCTTCCATGTTGTCACAAATGGCCAGATTTCATCATTTCTTATGGCTGAGTAGTATTCCATTGTTTGTAAATACCATCCATTCTCCCTTGATAGGCACCTAGATTGCCTCCAGGTCTTGGTTACTGTGAATAATGCTGCAGTGAACATAAGAGTGCATGTATCTTTATTCATTTGTGTTTTTCAGTTCTTTGGATAAATACCCAGCAGTGGGATAGCTGGATCATAAGGAATTAGGAAGCTTCCCCTCCTCTTCAATTTTCTGGAAGAGTTTGAGAAGGATAGGTGTTATGTCTCCTTTGAATTGTTTGGGAGAATCCACCAGGACAGCTATCTAGTCCTGGACTTTAATTTTCTGGGATATTTTTGATTACTGTTTTGATCTCCTTACTGGTGATTGGTTTATTCAAATTCTCTATTTCTTCTTGATTTAGTTTTGAAACCTTGTGTGATTGTAAGAATTTATCCATTTCTTCCAGAGTATCCGATTTGTTGGCGGGCGTATAGCTTTCCACAGTATTCTCTCGTAATCTTTTGTATTTCTGATGTGTCCATTGTAATTTATCCTCTTTCTTTTCTGATTTTATTTATTTGAGCCATCTTGCTGTTTTTCTTGGGGAAGATAGCTAAAAGTTTGTCAATTTTGTTTATCGTTTCAAAGAACCAGCTCTTGGTTTCACTGACTGTTTCTATTTTTTTTTTTTAGTCTCTTTCATTTATTTCTGCTCAGATTTTTATTATTTCCTTACTTCTACTGATTTGGGGCCTTTTTTCCCTTCTTTTTCCAGTTCCTTTAGGTGTACTGTTAGAGTGTTTATTTTAGATTTTTTGTTCATTTGTTGACTTAGGGCTGTATTGCTATAAATTTCCTTCTTAGAACCACTTTTGCCATATCCCATAAATTTTGGCATGTCGTTTTGTTCATTTTCATGTTTCCCAGTAATTTTTGATTTCTTCTTTGATTTCTTCATTGACACAATCATTGTTCAGTAGAATTTTGTTTAATCTCCACATATTTGTCACTTCTATTGTTTTTTTTCTGTAGTTTATTTCTAGTTTCATACTGTTGTGGTCAAAAAAGATGCTTGGTATTATTTCAGTCTTCTTAAATTTATTGAGACTTGTTTTGGAGCGTAATAGGTGATCAGTCCTGGAGAATGTTCCATGTGCCTTTGAAGCAAATCTGTATTCTCTGGTGTTTTGATCCAATGTTCAATAGATATCTACTAAGTCCATCTGGTCTAATGTGCTGTTTAAGGTCAATGTTTCCTTCTTGATCTTCTGTTTGGACGATCTACCCATTGGTGTAAGTGGAGTGTTAGAGTCCCCACTATTGTTTGTTACTGTCTATTTCTCCTTTTATGTCTGTTAATAATTCCTTTATATATTAGGTGCTCCTAAGTTGGGTGCATAGATATTTACAAGTGTTACATACTCTTGTTGGGTTTTTCTTTTTACCATTATATAGTGCCCTTCTTTGTCTCTCGGTAGTTTTTATTTTAAAGTTTATTTTGTCTGATGTAATTATTGCTACTCCAGCTTTGTTTTCATTGCTATTAGCATGGACTACCCTTTTCCCATCCCTTCACTTTCAGTGTGTACGTGTCTTTAGGTCTGAAGTGTGTGCAGTGACATTTAAAGTAGCTATTGATAAGTATATACCTATTGCCATTCTTTTACTTTTTTCTGGGTGTTTAGTAGTTCTTCTCTATTCCTTTCTTCTTCTCTTGCTTTCTTCCTTGGTGGTTAGATCGCTTTATTTAGTATTATGTTTGAGTTCCTTTCTCTAATTTTTTGTGTATTTATTATAGATTTGTGATTTTGAGGAGATTCATAAGTAATAACCTACATATATGTAATGTATATCAAGTTGATGGTCTCTTAGTTTGAACTCTTGCTAAAACTTCAACTCTTTTACTTGCTTCTTCCCACATTTTATGTTTTTGATATCATATCTAACCTCTTTGTGTGTGTGTGTGTACCCATTACCTTCGTATGATGAAAATATGCAATTTTAGTACTTTTCTCTTTTGACCTTCATGTTATCTTCATAGGTGGTTGATCTGCTACCTTTACTGTATTTTTGCCTTTACCAGTGATTTATTGTTGGGTTTTTTTTGTAACTTTCTTATTTCTTTTTGTGGTCTTCTTTCTCACTTCAATAAGTACCTTTAGCATTTCTTGTAAGACAGGTTTCTTGGTGATAAACTCCTTTAATGTTTGCTTGTCTGTGAAATTCTTTATCTCTCCTTCCATTCTTAATGAGAACCTTGCTGGGTAGAGTGTTCTTGGCTGCAGATTTTTTCCTTTCAGCACTTTAAATATATCACGCCACTCCCTTCTAAGCTGTAAGGTTTCTGCTGAGAAGTCTGTTGATATCCTTAAGGTGTTCCTTTGTATGTACTTTGTTGTCTTTCTCTTGTAGCTTTTAGGATTCTCTATCTTTAATTGTTGACATTTTAATTATAATGTGTCTTAGTGTGGGCCTCTTTGGATTTATCTTGTTTGGTGCTCTCTGTGCTTCCTGTACCTGGATGTCTAATTCCTTCCTTAGGTTAGGAAAGTTTGCAACTATGGTTTCTCCAGATAGATTCTCTGCCCCTTTGTCTCTCTCTTCTCTTTCTGAGATAGCTATAATAGGAATGTTAGTGTGCTTGATGTTGTCCCAGAGATCCTTTAAACAGTTGTCATTCTTTTTAATTCTTTTTTGTTTTATCTATTCAGCTTGGGTCATTTCCTCTAGTATTTCATCCATATTACTGATCCATTTTTCTGTATAATATCCTCTGCTATTGCGTACCTTTACTGAATTGTTTTATTTCTAGTATTGTATTCTTCATTTCTGATTGGTTCTTTTTTATGTTTTCCAATTCTTTGTTGATGTTCTCACTGAGTTCATCTATTCTTCTCCCAAGATCAGTGAGTATCCTTATGACTTTTGTTTTGAGCTCTTTGTCAGGTAGATTGTTTATTTCTGTTTCATTCACTTTTTTTGGGGGGGTGGTTATGTTCTGTTCCTTTACTTGGAACTTATTCCTTTACCTCCTCATTTTGCCTCTTTCTCTGTGCTTATCTCTATCTATTGGGTAAGTCAGTTGTGTCTCCTGATCTTGGAGAGATGACTTTATGTAAGAGATGCCTTATGAGGCCCAGCAGTGTGCTTCCCTTTAGTCACCATTTCCAAATATTCTGGGGGTGGCCTCTGTGTGAGCTACATATGTCTTTCTGTTGTGGCAGGCTTACTCTTGCTGCAGGTGCCCAGGGAGGCTAGGTTGTCCCTCTGGCCAGCTGGTTCCAATGCTCAGCTGCTTGTCACTGCTATGAACCCTTCAGTCACTTTATCAGGCATGGGGAGCCCCTGCACAGTTGGATGCAAGATCTAATAGCACATTCCTGTTGCAGTTTTTCTGTTAAGTGACTAGGCCCCCCAGTGTGGCTGATTGCTAGGCCCAGGGACTTATAACTGCTGTAGGCCTTTGGCTTACAAGGCTCCTGTCAGCTCTGTTGGGATTGTAGCTGAGTGGGGCTGGCCCCAGGCATGGGAACATCCAATTGTTTTAGGCTTTGGAATGTGGGGCTGATCCTCTATGTAGTTGTTTGAGAAGCACAAGTCTTCTGTAGCTGACAAGGCCCACCACCCAGAAGGCCACACACACTGTCAGTACAGTCCTGCTCCATGCGTGTGCCTCAACTCTCTGAGGTGGACCCAACTGCCCCATTGCAGAAGCCCCACACAGTCCACAAATGCCCCACACACTCCCTGCTCTTCTTGCATGTCCTGACCCCCAGAGGTGGGCCTACTTGCCCAGCTGCAGAGGATACAGGCGCTCAGCCTATTCAGGCTAAAAAGTTGCCTGAAGGCTTGCTGTTGGGTGGGGCCAGTTCCTAGGCAGTCTGCCCTGGTTTAGCTGGATTAAATTAGTGCTCTAGTGTGTGGGGCAGATCCTAGGCTAACAGGCCAGTGGAAGAAATCCAATGGCGTCTGCCAGCATCTGTGTCAGCATGCCTGTACTAGGTCAAAATAATGGCTGCTCTCAATGTCTCAGTCCCTGGGGAAGTCTCACCTCTCACTGAGATGCACCCAGAACCTATCAGGTAAGTCTCTTTTCACCAAAGAACTGTGTACCTTCTTTCTGGTGATTTTAGGTTAGTTTCTGAAAAGCCAGCTTTTTCCCTCTTATGTTAGATAGCTTTTCTGGGAGTATTTCCTATTGTTGTTAGTAGCCAGAAGAAACAGATATTATGACACTCATCTCAGTTATGCTGTGTCCAAAAGATGCTTAGAGTGGGAAAACTCCTTCACTCAGGTCCCACACTCCTCCAGGGAAAGCTTGCTTACCTTAGGATTGCTCCCACCCAGCCATGAAGCACCACAGCTTGCAAAGGTGGCTTTTATTCTCTCCAGAAAGGAATTTCTGCCTCTTCCACCTCAGTCAGGACAGTCCATTGTTGTGGGAGTTCTTATCCAGTTTTCAGTTCTCTCTCAGGGATAATTGTTCCAACAGTAGTTGTCGATTTTTTGTTTCCATGAGATGAGGTGAGTTCACAGTCTGTCTATGCCGCCATCTTGACACCAACCCTTTAAAGAGTAACTTTCTACATGTGAAGTAGGGGGTAGGCAGGCGTAAAGGCAGAAAGACTGGTTGGGAGGGAATTTTAGTGACAGTGATAAATAATTAGGGCATGGACTATGGTGTAAGACATGGTAGTAGGGAGAAGTGGTCAAATTTGGTATATTTTCTGAAGATAAAACTTACTGATCTTAAAATTTTTAGGATGTGAGAAATCAAAACAGTAACAATATTTTTATGTATTTTTGTCTGAGCAGCTTGATGAATACTAGCGACATTTAGCAAAATGAAGAAGACAAGAAGAGTGGCTTGGGGGTCAGTAGGGACAAAGGAAAGGAGAAAAGAGAGTGTGAAAACAAGGGTTTTGATGTAATGATGTCAGGCTTGGGTTGTTTATTAGATTTCCAATTGGATATGTTGAAGAGGTAGGGAGATATACTGTTCTGAAGCCCTGGTGAGAAGTTTGGCTACAGATATAAACTTGGGCACCATTACATTACACCTATGTTAGTATATACTTGACATTTGAAGCTGTAGAACTGGGTAAGATTATGTAAAGATGAGTGTAGACTGAGAGTTCTGAAAATCCAGGTATGGAGCACTGTGTACTCCAACATTTTGAGGGTAGGAAAATAAAGATACCGCAAAGAAAACTGAGAAAAACACAATGATGTAAGAATACAAACAGAAGATTACAGTGTTTTGGACAGCAAGTAGACAAAGTGTTCCAAGAAGGAAGAGTGTCAGATTTTAACCACATGACATCATTGGAAATTTTGGCAGATATTGTTTCAATAAAGAAGTGGTGACTGTAGCCTGAGTGAAATGAGCTCAAAAAAGAATGGGATTTTCTTCAGTGGTTAGGATTAAAAAAACACAGAATACCTTTTCTTCTATCCTGACAATAAAAAAAATCCAGACAAAATCAAAAGAATACTTTTGTGTGTGTTTGTGATTACTATATTTTCAATAGACAACACGCTTTTGAAGTGAATTGCTGATCTTTAGAGAAAAGAATGGTGTTTTGACATTGGATGGAGGTGAGATTTGAGGAGAAAGTAAAATGGCTATTTCCCTACCTGCACTGTATTTCAGCACTGGAAATAAGTGTAAAGGTGCAGTGCTTATGTTTTAGAGTGCATGAGTTGCCTCTTAAGAGGTCAAGTTATGGAAGATGCTAGAAATGTCTTCAGGTGGATGAAGCAAGTAAATGTCCCCAGTCTACTCATGGCCTGTGGGTGATTTTTAGTTAAGAAACTGCCCTTCTTGACTTTTTAAATTTTATCCTACTCATCCAAATTCATTTACCAACTGCTTCCTGTTTTATCTCCTCAAAATACAAACCAGTTCACAGTATATTACTTAATCATTTAGTACTGAGATGCTGTATGGAGGCTGGAAGCACAGTCACTCTCCTCTCAGCTCAAAGATAAAGTAGTAAAAAAAGCTAGTTTCCCTGAAAGATAACACCAATAATTGGAAATTATATGCTTACAGTATAACGCAATATCAGAATTAATAATTACTGACTTAGCTCATTTCTTCACATTCTTCTAATATTTATCATGTGATTTTGTGATATATATTATATATATACTATAGAAACTGTGAATATTTGGTAATTTTTTCTACAAATTTATTGCTTGCATCTAGATATTGCGAAAGAATGTGGTGGAAAGATGAGAGTATTCACATGAAACACTCATCTAACGGTTAAAGCATAAGATGTGAAATTAGTGGTTGAGACAATTCATTCAAATTCAGAAATTTATTGAGAGATAATTGCATTCCAGGCTCTGTGCATTCACAACTGCACTTGAAGAACCCACAGTCTAGACTGGGAGAAAGATATCTAAACTAAATATTTCAATATTGCTCACTAATATTTGTATCAGAATAAAAGGGAGGTAAACCTAATCCAATCTTCAGAGTTCTAAGGAGTCATTTAAAAAGAAATGATACCCAAACCAAATCCTTACAGAAGAATAGATGTTAGACTGGTCCAGGACATTTGATAGTCTTAGAAGAAGGGATGGAAGAAGGGACTGTGGTTAGAGGTTACAGCATGAAAAAAGTCATGGGTCTTGAACCAGTTTTGATCATTTTATTTCCTGTCTAATTCCTCAAATGGCTCACTCTTTCCAGAACTAACGTTCATACCAGTCTTCCTCTATTTTTTAGTATGTGGGCCACCAGAACAGCACAGCCACTAATGGAGTGGTCTAGATCCGTGTCCAGGAGCTGAACCTGGATCGTCAAAGTGGAGTGCATTGAACTTAATTAACCACTAGACCACCAGGGCCGGCCCAATGACTGACTCTTCACATGACAAAGTTAAGTTCGACTTAGTTCAGCATCTAGCGTCCTATAGTGTCCTATAATTTTGGGTCACAGCTCATTTTTCTAAATTTATCTCACTGTTCTTTTTCTACAAAGATATGTATAATCAAATTTACTTCTGCTTACGAGCCTTGCCCTATCTTGGCCTTTGAGACTTTGCTTATTAGTAAAAGAATAAGGAAGAATTTGTCTCCAATATTACATGTCTCATTTCTACTAATCCTTAACGTAACACATAATCTATGGTGAGTCCCCAAAAAGCCTTGTAAGCCCAGTCTACTGTTTTTCTGTTATTTATAAATCTTACTCTGGCTGGATTGCCTGGCTTAACAACCGCCTCTACCCTTAAGTAATTGTGTGACCTCAGCTAAATTACTTGACCTCTATGATCTCAGGTTACTGATTTATACAATAGAGATATTAAAAGTCTCTATCTCAAAGAGATTTTTGGTGGTGCATATTATTACGCTTATTTTGAAAGTTAAATATATTAATAAACATTGAATAAAGTACATAGAAATTGCTATGAACTTGTGTTGCCATAATTTTTCCTACAGCTCTTAGATTGTGACTTCCACATATTAGGAAATTAAAGTTTGACAGGTTATGTGTGCTAGATCAAGTTAGGTAGCTGATTTAGGAAGACTGGATAGTGCATGAAGTCAGATAAACACAAGGTTCATATCCAAACTTGATCATTAACTGATTGTGTGACCTTGAGTGTTTCACTAAACCTCAATGACTCAGTCTTCTTATCTATAAAATGAGTACAATACAACTTTCCTAAAGTGAAAATTAAATGAAGTTTTAAATCTAATAAATCAATTAAGTGAAAATTAAATGAATAATTCATCAAATTAAATGAATTTTTATAGTGCATGAGACATCATGACTCACAAATAATGGGCACATAATAAATAACTTTATCATTGTCATTATGTTTTATTTAATTGTATCACTAATTATGGTAGTAATAATCATAATTAAGTGATATACACCCTAGAAGACAATGTATGTGTAGCATTATAAGATACCTTTGTAGTCTTACACTTTAGGGTTTGAACCCCACCTTTAAGAGCAGAGCTTTGAAAGTTATTTTACCTCTCTGAATGTCAGTTTTCTCTTTTTTGACAGGTAGAAAATAATATCTACCTCCCAGCGTTTTTTGAGGATGAAATAAGATAGTCTTTATAAATATCTTAATACCTAAGTGGAAATCAATAAACTTTGTATAATGAATATCATGGTCCTAGAAAGAGAAGCAAAATGATCTGATTTCTATTTCCAAATCTACTACTCTACCAGTTGGGTGATTTTAAGAAAATCATTTAATTTCCTTGTTTAAAATATAAGTGAATTAAACTAAGTTATCCCAACATTTTGTGGTAGATATGGTGCATTGGTGCTCAATATTCATTCTACCATTCTTGTAGTGCACATTTCCCATACTCCAGGTTAGGATTGAATTTACTCAACTGTGACAACTGTGAAAATATAGAATAGAAGAGAAAAGATTAGAGTACAGTATAGTAGAACAGAAAATATTAGGGTGCATCTCACCTAGTTAGAGCTAGTACTGTTTTAGTACCTGTGTGTGCATCTATGCTTGTTTGTGTACGTATATATATCTGCGTGGATATATGGGGATTTTCATGTAAAGTGTGTTTATTACAGCCAAATATGTCCGAACAACAGCCTTTTACTATGGCTTCCATTACCATAGGTAATGGAAAGCTAAATACTAAATTTTACCGGACTACCCCATGGCTGCAATTCTAGATGTATTTCAGATTCAACCAGTCAGATGCTGATGAATGAATTGGACAATATAAATAACTCAAAGGCTTTGATGTTGTTCACAATGCATATGCTTTGTGCTGGCAAGCAGGGATGGACAGACATTAGGTTTTCTATAGAAGTTTTGAATCATAACCATCTTAAGTGCCAAAAAGCAAGACATGCTGTACTCATTTGGTGATGGTACTTAAAAATAAATAGGACATGGCTCTTGATCCTGGTCATCAGTTTATGGTAAGAAGTTGTGAGACAGCCTTCTGAATTACAGTTGAGGTGGTACGTTCCTGAGTTGAAAGTCCCAGAGGCATATTCCTGATTCCCTACTTCTTGAGTGTCACAGAGTTACCATTTTCCTTGGCAAGTACATTCTAAAGCGTTATTTTAGAAGCGTTTCTGGAAGCAAAGCATAGAACAGATCCTGCAGCCCTTTCAAAATTTTGTATGCAAACATTTCCTTTCAGCTTAAACTCCTTTCAGTTTAAAATAGGTAAAATGTTTTAGGTTATTTGCAACAGAATCTTGTGGTAATAGTGATGGTGCTGGCAGTGGTTTTGATAATGATTGATCTTCTATGCTATATGCTCTTCTATCCAACATAAGTGGAGATATCTAGGTCTTGAAGAGGAAGATCAAAGCTGCTACTTATCACAAGGACAAAACATTCTTAGATCCTTGTATCAGGGAATGTTCTGAACATAGTGATTAGCCTGCTTTGTTGCAAGGACATTTTTAATTAAATGAAGGAGTGCTAAGTGCAGTAGAAAAGAGATTTTGTTTGGATAACTTTTCTTTTGAATAAGCATATAAGAAAGGAGCATCACATGGGTCTAATAAAGGAGATTTGTGCAGGTTATTCATATTCTTCCTTGGAGCTTTCATGGTTTACAAATTGCTTCAGCTGTAAAAGACAGCATTTTGAAATAAAGTCATAGGTCTAGCATATTTTCTATTATGTCTTTGCACTTGTATAAATTAAAGCTGCCAAAATGTCTTTTAAATTTAAGTTTGGTCAAAAAATGGACTCTAGCTGCAATTTTTTAAAGTTCTGTATCAAATTATATTTTCCAGTAAAGTTACTATAAACTCTAAAATTTTATTGTAAGAAGTGCCAGTTTAGTTCATGAAAACCCATAGAAGCACAATAATGTGAATTTCTTCAGTGAATTAGATTCAATCTATGCCAGCTAAAAGTATGCACAAAAAAAAGGAGTGCTCAGGGAGTGCATTTATTCTGGAAAAGCCAACACTTTGCTCCTATAACTATGTTGCTCCAAATAAGTAACTTCTAGGGGGCTGACCCCGTGGCCGAGTGGTTAAGTTTGCGTGCTCCTCTACAGGCGGCCCAGTGTTTCGTTGGTTCGAATCCTGGTGCAGACATGGCACTGCTCATCAAACCACACTGGGGCAGCGTCCCACATGCCACTACTAGAAGGACCCACAATGAAGAATATACAACTATGTACCGGGGAGCTTTGGGGAGAAAAAGAAAAAAAATAAAATCTTAAAAAAATAAATGTTAAAAAAATAAAAAAAAATAACTTCTGGGGATTTTGCTAAATTACTTGACTTTTTCCTAATTATTGCTGTGGCTGAGAAAACTGAGGACAGGTGGATGCTGAAAAGTAAAGCAACTTAGACCATAGTAAAATTGATAAAACTTATAGTATGGTTTCAACTGGCTAGAGAACAGAGCCCATTTAAAGGTTAGGTCTTCTAGTTTGAATTCAAAATTTCCTTTCTAAATAAATATCTTTACTTATTTAAATATTTAAAAATCAGTCTATGAGTTCTCAAAAATAAACAAGAAATCTATAGTTACAATTTTAATGTGAAATACGAAAACAGAAAAATATGGGAGCAGGAGATTTAAATGATGTGTAACGTTTTTTGGCATAAGATTCTTCTTATAATCTTCAAAATGGGTGTTTAAAACAGAGTGTTCATTTAATGGATGATGTTCCCTTGTTTAAGTGTCAATAAAATTAGTTTCACTTTTAGGAGCAAGAGAAATGTTAACACAAATAGAGAAAGTTGGTGAATAGTACATTACCCTTATTTATAACTGGATCAACTGTCTTGTTTAAATATTAACTTCACAGTCAATGTCATTATTTTTCTGTGTGAATCTAACATTTGTTTTGCATCCATGCTTTTTCTAGATACTGTAAATGTGGTTGCTGCTCTGACATGGCTTACTACCATATAATTTATTTAATGGGGCAGAGCCTTTCTTATGCCATTCTTAGTGCCTGAGCTTAATCGGTGATAGATAATGTGTTCAGCTGAATAATGGATTTGTGGTTTGGTAAATATTCAGCTTTATTACATTTTCACTTTTAATTTCTTTTAACTTTTTAATATTTTCATCAACATTCTTATTCTCTTACATTCTATTTTTTTTTAGAATACCTCATCATTCCTTCACCCACTGCTCAATCTTTTTATTAGCTCAAAGTTTACTGAGCAACTTTGATGAACCATGTTTAATATGGTGCCCATATAAATAAGACAAGGTTCTGTCTAAAAGCACACAGTGGCATAAATATTTATTTTAAAAGATGAAAGCACGAGTACACAGTTCAGATCACGTAAGTGTGGGAACTGAGGTCAGATACTGTACCCATGCTGGGGTGAGTGGGGATTCAGGAATTTCTTCCACATGGAGCTGGTGTACAAACTGAGTTTTAGAAGATAAACAAAAGAGGATCAGGTTATGAAATCTCCATCTTCAGTGGTCGCCACTCATAGACATCTTTTGTGGCTCTCCTCAAATTAATTGAGTCCTTTTCAGATTGTTTACAATGAAATTCCTTCATGGTATTTGTCTGCTCCTTTCTTATGGCACTTGTCATTTATTTATATTTATTACTATAATATTATAAATTTCCCTTCCAGAGAGCTACTCATATTATTATTTTCTGCAGCACCCTGAAGTATTTTTCATGATACATTCTGAATAGTTCCATGTGTCCTTTTGTCACAGTAGAGCAATCAAGCACTCTTGGGTACAGTGCATTATCATTCTCTCACATGCAGTAGCCCTTCTTGCATGAGGCTTCTGTATCCGTTTGCTGTGGAAGTCGGATGCACCCAGATGACTTGCTTTGGCCAATAAAATTTGAATGGAAATATTCAGAAGGAAGTATTAAGAACCCAAATGTGGTTCATCGTGTTGCCTTTTACTCTGTGTGAAAGGCAGAATAATGTCCCCGAAGATATCCATGCCTGCTTCCCAGAATTGGTGAATGTGTTATCTTACATGGTAGAAGGGACTTTGCAGATGTGATTAGAGGTAAGTGCCTTCACACAGTGAGATTATCCTGATGATGAGATTATCCTGGAGAATATAATCATATGACTCCTTTCAGGCAGGGAACACTTACTGACTGTGCCCAGAAGGAAATGTGACAATAAGCGAATAAGAGAGAGAACAGTGTGAGAAGGACTAGACCCACCATTGCTGGCTTTGAAGATGTAGGAAGAGGGATGAGAGCCAAGGAATGAAGTTGGTGGCTTAAAATAATAGCAACTTGGAGTTGGCCAGTGGTGTAGTGATTAAGTTCACGCACTCTGCTTTGGCAGCCTTGTGTTCACCAGTTCTGATCCCAGGCACAGACCTAGGCACCGCTTATCAAGCCACGTATCAAGCCACACTTTGGCATGCGTCCCACATATAAAGTAGAAGAAGATGGACACAGCTGTTGGCTCAGGGCCAATCGAGGAAGATTGCCAGTGGGTGCTAGCTCAGGGCTAATCTTCCTAAAAAATGAAATAAATAATAATAATAGCAACTTATTCTCTTACAGTTCTAGAGGCCAGAAGTCCAAAATTCAAGGTGTGAGCAGGGCCACACTCCTGCTGAAGACTCTATGGGACATTCAATCCCTTGCCTTTTCTAGCATCTTGTGGTTGCCAGGTTCCTTGGCTTGTTATGGCATCACTTCAATGTGTACCTCCATCTTTACATCACCTTCTCTTTTATAAGTCTATTAAATCTCCACTGCTTCATTCTTATAAGGGCATCTGTTATTAGACTTAGGGCCCACCCAGGTACTCCAGGACAAGTTGCTTCTCTCAAAACCCTCAACTTAATCACAGTTTTTGCTGTATGACATAATAGTTACTCTTTTACCATACACATTAATATGTACAGGTCTGGGAATTAGAACATGGACTTTTGTTTTTGAGGGACATCATTCAGCCCGCTACAGTGGGTGACTTCAAGAAGTTTGAAAAGGCAGGAAAATGGATTCTCCTGTAGAGTCTACAGAAGGAATGTAGCCCTGCCAACACCTTGATCTTAGCCTGCTGAGACCCATGTTTGACTCCTGACCTACGGAAGTGTAAGATAATAGATTTATGTTGTTTTAAGTCGCTAAGTTTGTGGTAATTTGTTTCAATAGAAAATTAGGACACTGTGCCAAGACAACTGGCAGTGTTCTAACTGGAGGCTGTTCTGTTGGCCTGAGTGGGTAGCAGAGACTGCAGAGCAGATGGTGGATAGTGTCCACAGTTGATGGACACGTGAAATGAGCAATCAACACTTGGATAAACTACTGAATTTTGAGGTATTTTGTAACAGCAGGGTGACCCAGCCTCTTCTGGATGATAAACATCTCTTTTGTTTTTAGCCTTTATGATGTTGGAAAGTAAACAAAGCAAAACAAACAAACAAAAGAAAAGATAGATTTGAAAACAGGTAGTCATAATTTTTAAAACAGCTCTCCTACTTGTTGTAAGACATTAGACTGTGTCTTAGTCATTTTTACCTTTTCCTTTTTTGTAAAAAGGGGAATGAAAATAACTGAATTTTCAGTTATGTTTATGCTTAACATTTTTGCAGAACTATTATTATGCTTAAATAGGCACGTTAATAATTATTATTCCTTTGGAATGTTGAATTAATCTTATGCTTTTATTTTTTTTGAAATTAGTATTCTCTACTTTCTTCTATTTTACTCTTATGGTCCTTGACATTAGTATCTTCTGGTCTACAGTGGCTTGTCAGTTTGCACTTTGGCTACATATAAAGAAGATTCTGCACAGAATAAAGTAGTTCCTAATGGTCTGCATTTTTCCTTGGTTACACAATCTTCACCTTGGCGTAGCGCCAAAGGAACAGCATGATTATAGGTGTTTGCTTCTGTTTCAAATACCTGTTAAGATATCCTTATTGGGCTTTTATCAAATAACATGGATTCTTGAGTTCACTAATATCTTTTTGTATTTATAACCCATGGAATTACTTTTCCTTTTGATTACAAACCGTAGTGACACTTCTCAACACAAGATAACCTATATGTGATAACATATTATAATTGGCCTTTCACACTTGCAAGATTATTGATCAGGCCCATGCCTTAGAACCCAGTATGAAATTTTTATCATTCCAAAAAATATACGTTATCAAGGATGCAATAAAAATATCACAACATGGAAAATGCAATATCCTCTCTATAAAAAGATTGTACTGCATTCTTCTCTTTACAGATACTTTACATATGCTCACATGAAAAAGAAACAAATTAAATGTATCAATTTCTCTAGCTTCCATAAATATTTAAATAGAACTGTTTATATCAAAGATATTTGCTATTTTAGGTGATCCTGATTTTTTTAACCTGTAGTTTGGATTAACAATTTTAGTTTAAAAGCATATCCATTTTTCTAAAGTTTTAATGCTAGGGTCACATTTCTAAAGCATTCATCGTTTTGTTTTTAATGAATATTTTATTTATTTATTTACTATTTTAATGAGGAAGATTGGCCCTGAGCTAACATCTGTTCCAGTCTTCCTCTATTTTGTATGTGGGATGCTGCCAGAACATGGCTTGATGAGCGGTGTTTAGGTCAATGCCCAGGATCTGAACCTCTGAAACCTGGGCTACCGAATTGGAAGGTGCAGACTTAAACACTACACCACCAGGTCAGCCTCTCTAATGAATGTTTTGGTTCTATTTGTGGATATTTTTGTATATGTACTTATGTATACTTGAATTTATATAAAAATGAAGAATGCTATTACTCTCTTTTAAAAATCTAAATTCAATTTCATTGCATAATATATACTCAGAAGCATATGGGCTGTTATTTGGTGTTTACTTGTTTTGGTTTCTTTGTAAACATTGACATTGATAGTTTATAACCACCAAAACCAGTAATTGGATGAAATAGAAAAGGCCTCTGAGCAAACTTAATACATGTTGTTAGAAATAGAATTCTCATAAAAAGTAACACCAGAAATAGCCTGAATGTATAATGAAAAGTGGTATTACTGATAAAGGGAAAATATCATTTACTTGGTTTCAGCAAAGTTAAAAAATGTCCTTCTTAGTGAATATGAAATCTATTCCTCTACACACCTCTCATGGAGTTTTCTAATGGGAAAATGGTGACTTGGAATGAAGTCTTATTGAAATAAATTCAATTCTGTATGCACCTAGAGGAAGTTAATATAAACTGAAACATGATGAATTAGTTAATTTTAAGAGAAAATTTATGAACAGGTGGTTGTATTAAATTTGAATTGATTGTTAATACCAAGATAACAATCAGGATAATTTAATAATACATCAGTAAGTTACTCTTTGTAGCATTCAGGTACCTACATTCTTCTAGTCATGATTTTTGCCTGTGTGTGCTATTTAACAAGGATGAAGTGGAATTGAATGAATATCTAAGAGCTGATTGAACATTCTTTGGTAGCTGCCAAGTCTCAGTAAACTGAATCATATAGCTACTATGTACCCTCTGAAAACATTAGACTTTATCAGCTACCTGTTCTATGAAAAAGTAAAAAAGCTCAAAAACCTGATCACTTACATTTTTACCATTAATAGAGAAGGAAAACATATAGGGATACCCTCATTATGTGTATTATTCATAGTTTTTAAAAAATTTTTCACTCTAGAAACAGTTTACATTTTCCACAAACAGCAATTACTTGCTTTTGCACCTAAATCTCCGTAAGCAAGTTCATTTTAGGGTTCTTTTATAAGCAGGAGTAGGAAAGATTTCTGTTAGAATGCTAAAAGAGTGTTCTTGGGCTGGTTGTGGATTGGGGGAATAATTGACCGAGAAGCGGATTTTTAAAAATGTACAAGTTCTACTCCTGATATGAGAACATTTTCGACTCACATAATGACTTAAATGGTGAAAGTCTCACTGGAGTTAACAATTGCTTTGCAATTGGAATGTTTATTCCATTAATATATAATCTAATTACTAACATGTTGGTATTGATGGCCACATTTTCAGTGTGTGCTTTCTGTCAGTATTCTGTTCTTTTCCTCCCTTTTTGTGCATTGGAAAGGGGATCATAATCTTACCACCTCCAATGAAGTTGTGCTTCCAATAAACCAACAGAAAATAGAATAATCAAACAATCACTGGCAATCTAAGAGGGAACACTTTCATTTCTTTTTTTAAAGTAATTTTATTGGTATTATAATGGTTTATAACATTGTATAATTTCAGGCATACGTTACTGTTTATCAGTTCCTGAATACACTTCATCGTGCTCACCCCCAGTAGTCTAATTTTTATCCATCACCATACATATGTGTCCCTTTATCCCTTTCACACACCCCCCAACCCCCTTCCCCTCTGGTAACCACTAATCTGTTCTCTTTATCCATGTATTTGTTATCTTCTACAAATGAATGAAATGAGGGTATGATGTTAAATGAAATAAACCAGAGAAAGACAAATACTGCACTTTTATTTCAATACCAACCTCTCTGCCTCACCAAAAAGATAGCAGTGCAAGGAAATGAGATCTCTTCCTCACAAGTGGGTGAATGTATTATTGTCTTTCACTTCCAATCCACCCCAATACATATTCTGAGTTGCTAGAATCAAAATTTTGGTTGGCACTGGGGTTCGTTGGGAGGGGAGAGGGCTTTCAGATTTAATATGAGATAATGTTGAAATGAATAGAACTGACTGTTAAATCAAGTGAAAATGTCTTTTTAAACATTTTATTGTGAAAATTTCTATTAGTATGCATATAATTTGAGAGCAGTATAATAAAACCACATGCCCTCACAACTCATCTTCAAAAATTATCAACATGTGGATAACTTTGATGTATAAGCCCTGACCTCCCAATTTTTTTCTGTTGCTAAATATTTTAACACAATTCTAGAACTTCAACTTGATCCACAAATACTGTAGGTTATATCTCTAAGAAATAACACTTTTTAAAAACTGTAACAATAATACCATGATCATGTATAAAAATTAATAATTCCTTGACATTATCTAATATCCAGTTCATCTTCACATTTTCTCAACTGAATTATAAATATCTTTTTGTAGAGAGTTTGTTTGAATCAGGATAAAAATAAGGTCACTATGCTGCATTTGGTCTGTATGTCTCTCAAACCTCTGTTAAACTATACAGTTCCAGATGTCTCCTATTTTTTTTCTATTTATGTGTTAAGGAAACTGGGTCCTTGTTCTGCGGAATTTAGCACATTTTTAATATGAATGATTGTCCCCTGTGGAGTCTTTCAATAGGTTCCCCTATCCCCTATTGCAAGGTGGTAGTTAGCTCTAGAGGATTAGCAAAAATCTTCCTAGGGTGTGCTGTGTTCCTCTCATGACATCATACCAGGAGTCCTAGAATTTCTAATAATGTTTAATTGATCATATGATCTGATTCCGGGTATGACAAGATAGCTTGCAACAGATCAAGAGTCCACCTGAGAGCTCTTAGAAAATCTGGATGATTTCCAAAAATCTGTTTAAATGTTTCTAAGATCTTTTGAGATCTCCTGAAATAACCAAGAACAGGAAGGTACGGTTGTGAAAATGGGGTCACTGAGGAGAGATGAGTTAGCAATCTGCAACTACTTTTGCCTTGAAACCATTTTCCAATTTAGGGCAGAGGAAAGAAAGGCCAGTTTTCTCCTAAGTAAATTTACTTTTGGAGGTGATGCATTTGTTTATCACCTTGTTTGGAGTGATGATATCATGGTTGTATGCGTATGTCTAAAGTCATCAAAAGGTATACATTAAACATGTACAATTTTTGGTATATTAACTTTACCTCAATAAAGTTGAAAAAACCACATCCTATTCTACTTTTACCAAAAAAGTAAGAAATAAAGAAATCTGTCAAATTCCTAAGTTGTGTAGTATATCAGGCTAAGAAACAAAGTATTAAACCTTTTAAAATCAGAGAACAATTTCTGCAGCATTGCTGTAATAAAAAACATGAATCAGACTTCAGGACCTACCTTGGAGAAGGACAGTTCTGTATCTTGTGATGTCATTTGGAAGTTCAGGTGAATTTCACACTAGTTGCAGGGAAGCACCAGAATAGACAGAAAGTTGCCACTTTTGTAACACATCCCTGATTCATCTCAGTGCATTACTGGATCAGGTAATCCATTTCCACCATGTCTGACTACTAAAGTGAAGGGTGAACTTTCCTGGAAGAAGATAACATCATATTAATGTTGCTTATACAAATAGCTGGCATTGAGTCTGTAACTAGACACATAAATAATATGAACTGTGTTACAATACAAAAAAGCATGAAAAGATAGAAAACAGAAATAGCCCCAGACTAATTCAGATAGAGTGTTACCGATAAGACTTTAAGTAACTGTTATTAACATGTACAAAATTAGACAGATGGAGAAAATATATGGAAAGATGATTGAATTCACCAGACATTAGACTTTGTAAAATTTCCAAATGAAAAGTCTAGAATTTAAATATACATTAACTGAAATTATGAATTCAGTAAGTGAATTTAACAGTTGATTGGACATAAGAGAATAGAGCATTTGGCAAGTATTCCCATTTAAATCATGGAAAAATTAATAGGAAATAAAGATGTTATCATAAAAATGAACCTGAAAGGATGCAATGCTAGCTGACATGCACCAAGAGAAATAGTAGAGGCAGTGCATCTACATTTAGTGACTAATTGTGACTTTGATTAGGCCTAAATACTTTGAGGAATATTTGATCCTAGGCTGAGGGAAGGGAAAAGAGAAATATACAAATTATGGGCAGGAGATTAAAATATAGATAGATTTCCTAAATAAGTTAGTACAGACAGTCCCCGACTTATGATGGTTTGACTTAGGGTTTTTTGACTTTACAATGATGTGAAAGCAACACACATTTAGTAGAAACCATACTTTGAATATTGATCTTTGTCTTGGCTACTGATATGTGGTACAACACTCCCTCTGATACTGGCCAGTGGCAGTGAGCCGCAGCTCCCAGTCAGCCATGTGATCACGAGGGTAAACAACGATATATTTACAGCCATTCTGTGCCCATACAACCATTCTGGTTTCACTTTCAGTACACTATTCAATAAATTATATGAGAGTGAGGCTGGCCCCATGGCATAGTGGTTAAGTTGGGTGTGCTCCCACTGCACTTTGGAGGCCGAGCTTCACGGGTTTGGATCCTAGGCATGGACCTACACCATTCATCAGCCATGCTGTTGCAGAGACCCACCTATAACATGGAGGAAGACTGGCACAGATTTTAGCTTAGGTCTAATCTTCCTCAGCAAAAAATAAATACCTAAATTAAATGAGATAGGTTTTGTGTTAGATTATTTTGCCTAACGATAGGCTAATGTGAGTGTTCTGAGCACAGTTAAGGTAGGTTAGGCTGAGCTATGGTGTTCAACAGGTTAGGTGTATTAAATTTTCAATTTACAATGGTTTTATCAGGACTTAAGTTGAGGAAGACCTATTTTTATTTAGATAACTTTGATTTGTTTTTCTGATATATTTTCTATTTCTTTGGAGAGCATATAATCCAACTACATAATAAAGCAGAAGTATGTTGCCCCTGATGAATGTAGACAATTTAATCATGAAGTAGCTATCAACCACCTGCCAACTTCAAAAGCTTAGTTTCAGAATCCCACACAGATGCTGCCACTCAGACAAAAAGAGAAAGCTAAATTTTAAGGTTTGAAGTATTCTTTCTAAGATTATGTGTATAACCTAATAAACAGGAGTAAGATACAACATTAAGACTTTCCTAATATTTTCCTTTTTTTCCAGAAACACATTTATTATACTATAGAAAATACTTTTCGCACAACCTATCAGCTCTTGACGGGAATACACTAAATATTCTAAATCTGTGACAATGAGAATTAGGAACAACAGGAAACATTAAAAGTTATTGGTATTCAGACATTTTCCTTTTAGACATTATTCATCACTGGTACATCATAATATTGCATTGTGTCTCTCAAACGAATATTATTTTGAGAAAGCAGAAGTTATTCTTATTTTGCTAACAATTAATTGCACTGCACTTGGTAAGTCATACACCAAGTTCTCAGTGTCCTCCACTGTAAAGTAGGATTAGTATGGAAATTAAATTACATATGAAAAGCTCCAAGGACAGTGCCTAATGCATTGAGTTGTAGATATGGTTTAATTACCTTGTTGTCAATCAAAGCCCAGAGCATTTCAATAAATTGGCTTAAATGGAAGAGTTTTAGTGATGGGATTTTTCTTAGAATTTAGGTCACTGGCTGTAATTTCCCTTCTCTTTGACCATAATTTCTGTGCTGGTTACAAGACAACTGAAAGAAGAGAAGGCTAGAGACAGGTGTCAGTAAGGGAAAATTTAAAAAAAAGAATGTAAACTTGGATTATCTACAAAACTGGAAACCACCATCTGAATAACTGAGAATAGAGTAGAGTACAGGTAATGAAAGATCACAGCAAATGGCAAGGACTGGTTGTGAAATATGAATATTATTCATGGAAAAGAATAAAATTTGTTTCCATTAGTTGTACAGATTTTACAGCACACTCAAGTACTGACTTCTGTAGCTAGAGAAGACCTGTGTGTTCCAAGAAGTCTTGTTGTCATCAAAATCATGTGAAAGCAGTCATCTTCTGGATTACCCTGGTTAAAGCATCAGCATACTGGTCCCTTGCAGCTTCACAGCACCAGCAGGACCCAGAACCTCTCTCCAGGAACCTGCTCACCAAGTCCAGACTTTGACAGATTTGTTCCACAAACGCTAGAATCTACCCAGCCCGAGAGGCTATTGCTAATCCTGTTAGGATTTCTGGGATGTTTGTATGTTTACCAAAGTTTCTGGGTCTGCAGAATGTATGGACACATTGTGCACAGCCAGATTCACTGGAAAGGTCCACAATATAAGACGTTAAATTTGTCTTCTGGATGTGGAAAACAGGAGATCAAGGGTGAGTTTTCAGAGAGCTTTGTTTTTTTCCCTCTAATAATGCATGCTAAAGCCAGATTGCAGTGTGTAAAATGTCCTGTAGGAACTTAACCAAAGTTGGCTAACAAGGTGCCACCTGGAAAGAGCCAACTTACAAAGATTAAATGATGAATGTAAGAACCAGGAAAAGGAGACAAGAAAACCCATAAATGATATTCTTGAAGTATAATTTCATAAATTCTTGAACTAAAGCATGCCTTAGTATTCTAGATCTTCTTTCAAATCTACTCATTTTTTAAAAAGGGGTTACTACTCCCATGCTTATGAGAACAAAAAGTAAAATATTCATTTGTATTTTATAACATTATTAGTGCATTACATTTTTGCAGTTGACTAAATTGTAAATGTACACTAATGTGAGTGAAAATCCAACATTTTCTAATAATATCCTTGCTTTGAGTTTAGTTATCAGATAAAAACTTGCAGAGAGTATTTGCTAAAAGATTACCTTAATGGGAAACATACCAGATACATTTCTTTTCAAAGTTTTTAAGTTTTAGAATTCCTCAATTTTTGAAGAAGAAATTTATTATATCAATAATAGCATCATAGCCTGTGTTTCCATTTATTTGGGCTATTTATAAAAGTGTGTTTATTGAGAAGAATATTTTCCTTTGCTTATAAGCATACTCTTCCCTATTTTACAGCTAATCAATTCCCTAGTTAATTTAATTCAAAGGCATAAAATAACTTTATCAAAGTCTAAGTATTCAAATTTGTGTCAGTTAAGAAGGAACTCATTGAACATACATAATGAATTTCCTGACATCTAAAATTATTACTTGAGAATCTTCAACCAGAGCTCCATAAACAATGTTCAACTAGAAATTAGTCAGTAACAAGTTGATTTAACATTTTTTGCAAACTCTGGACTAGATATTATGTTGAGTTACATAGAGGTGGCATGTGTGATCCTACATTGCCATTTTCGTATTTTATGAGAGGTCTCAGTCCTAACACACCCATGTAAACACCCAAACCACAAATTCAACAACAACTACAAAAATCAAGTAATAAAAAGGTCAGTGAGAGATGAATCAATAGAATTTGTATAACAGGGAGCCTGAAAAATTGAATTTTAGATATGTTTTTAGAATAAAATATTTTCTTTTAAAAGTTAGCAAGTTGCTTCTAGAGAAACAAGGCATTCGCTAACCTTGACAAAGGCCATTCTCCTCTAAAATCCTGGCTCTAAATGCTTTTGGAAAATGGTAAGAATCTTTTCATAGGTGCTAATACTCCTTTAGTGAGAAACGGTATCAAGATCCTTATTCATTCTGCTGCAGTTTCACTTTTAGAAGGACTTTCACAGATTTGTGTAGCCCTGACTGAAGTCATCTGACACCAGAGTGTACATTTAATCTAAAAGAGAAACTCACTTCTAAAGTTTTTTTCTTTCTCTTTTTCTTTTTTAAAAAAACGAAAACAAAAACAGGTTTCATGGGTTGGTTAAGTGTTGCCCACCGGGTGTTGTGGGTAGCTGCCTAAGGAACTCCTGACTGGCCACTCTGGGCCCATTGGGTGTCAGGTAGGGGATGATCCTGTATATGTGTGTTTATATGGGGGATATGTGTTAAAGAGAGAAAGCTGAATCACAACAGAACGGTATTATTGTAAATTTAGGTCAGTTTTGACCCAGACAACATCATACACTCTAGAATAGTAAAGTTCTGCAGAATCATGAGGAATCAAATGTTGTTTTGGCTTCTTCAATGGAGGGAGCAGCAAAACAAGAAGAGAGCAGATTTTCAGTATTTCCAGGTGTTAGTTTATCCCAGACCCACCTCCAATATCTGCAGTGAAAATAGTGGGGCAGAATATCCTGGAACCTCAGCCCCAGTAGGAGTTATGTCATATTTTAGCCTCAGGGGTAGGCCTAAGTTCTTGCTCCAAGGACCATCTACAAGAAACTAATCCTGGGATTGGATTGTTTTCCAATCTTTGTATTATGTCACAGAAGGGCTCTGGGAAAGCAGTGTTGAATCAAGGAAATGCAACCTTATTTTTTTCTCAATCTGGTGGGATCCCACATATTCCTTACACACGTGAACCAATGTATGCTACAGGTATTAAAATTAAGTCACTTAGAGTAATTGGCATAAGATGGAATTAACTTGAAAATCAATCAAATGAAAGAAACTTTCTGAAAGTGTATTTGTATCCCACGCTGAAGAAGAAAGTGACACAGCCACGGAGGCATTAGGGCATCAGTCACCCGCAGTTTTGGATCATAGGTGTCTGGGATGTGGAGGCAGTCAGGGAAGTTGGAGCCTTGTTTTGGAGTGTGTACATAGTAAATTTAAGGGCATATGAATGAATACTGGATTAGAGGAGAGTCATGATAAAAGCTATTCTTTAAGATGAGTCATCTAGCTAACAATACGTAGAATTGTAAGGAGGAGAGGGAAAATGTTTAGTGATAATGCTACTCTTCTTAAGTTGGTGTTGGAACATAGTTATTATTTGGATGCCTCTTGGCAATAGTAGTACTAGCAATAAAGAAAAAACCAGCCCTGCCAGGAGTAAGCTGAGAGCTGGCCTGGCTTTTGCAAAGCCCATGGTGTTCTGCTGTTGAACACAAGTGAAGTCACATAACACCACATTGGGCAAGAACGTTCTGTGACTGTCACAGAGCAAAGCAAACAAAGACTGCCTAATTGTCATATCTGAGCACAGATAAAAATAAGAAGTGAGAAGTGTGCAAACCAGAAAAGTGAGTAATCATTTCCCTCCCAGCTAATAAAAGTGACTAGTTCTTCTTAACCAAGTACAGCTTTAATCTTGCCCCATACCTCCCACCTCCTACATAACAATTATGTGGATATCCTATTATAGAAATGCCTCTACTGTCAGCACCCAATTTAGAGCAAAACCATGATTCCTTGAATCTTCCTTCCTGTCATCTAATTTCAAGTTCAAATCCTATAAAAAACCTTTCCTAACACCCTCTTACTAAGACTCCCCATGGTTCCTCATCACGTGAAATCTCCTTTGTTACAACAACTATCAACAAATGGAACTGTTCAATTATGAATGTGTTCCTCAAGGTCTTTGGCTGGTGAGCACTGGCAATAGTAATATCTTAAAAAGAGGTTAAAGTTGTTCTTATGATCCACTACTTGTGAAAATGCCATCCATTAACTAATTTCATCCAGTTTAACAACTTTGTGAGGATAATATTAATTCATCTTTTAAATAAGGGAATTGGGACACAAAGAATTCAAGAAACTTACGGCCAACTAACAGTGGGAGACTGAATCAAGGCTAAACCCAGGACTTGGGCCCTAGATGTCATACATTTAACTATTGTCCTTTACTTCAATTCTTTATACTTATTTGAATGAAGGACTGGAGAGGCTAAGTAAGTTAACACACTAGTAGTGACAAAGGCCTGACTAAACTCTCACTCTTTGGAACTTCAAAACCCGTATATTTACTCATCATTTAAGTTTCCTTCTGTGTTTTTGTTTGGCTTTGTCTCAATGACCTAGTTACTTCTTATTATAATTTCAAAATTATGCACCTAAGTCTTCGAGGAACAGGAAAAGGGAACACTGGTATTGGAGATCATGCTGCTAACTAACACCAGCACAGAGTTTATCATGTATTCTAAATCCAAAGCAGAATTAAACTGTTATTTATCCTAATGCTGAAAATAGGTGAACTTGTTAATTTATTTAGAATTTCCTGGACTATAATTTAGTAGCTCATATTTAATAAGGTTATTTGGTGAAAATTTTGATATTTTGTAGTTAGAGAAGTTGACCTAAAAAATATGTGAAATAACATTCCATATATATGTAAATCACAAACAGATGACTGGATGGTGCAAATAGACCGTATTAATTTTAGACAAAGTCTATTATAAAAATGTCACCAAGATACAGTGCCCATTATATGTGGCACATGTTTTCTCTTTCTTTTATAAAATGTGCAATCTCTTGATTATTCTTGATGCACTCCTGTTATCAGCAACACATGCCAAAATGAAGGAAAAAAATAAGATTTATAGAAAGCTTTAGGGAGTATAAGATATTTAAGGAGGAGGTTATTAAAGGTCATGTCTTCTAGAGGGGTACTGGGCAGATTTTTGGCTGAGCTGCCATTTTAAGAGGATAAAGATTTTTCCAAATGGGCTGTAGGTTGGTCAGTGTGTGGATTTCAATGTGTTCCCAACACAGGGAGCTAGAGATTGTCCTCAGACTCAGAGTAAGCTGGGATCTTTGGATGATATTTTAGCTTAAGGCATTTCTTTTCTTTAGTGGACATTTGCTCAAAAACTTCTTCACTCAAATTTGTGTGCAGCCACTGGGTAGGACAACATTAGAGCTGAATATTGGAATCTTTGTTAAGTACATTTGAGTCATCAGTACTATGTATTCTTCTCTAGTTGTAATTTTTCTTCGTACAACACATATTATCTTTATGTGTTATGAGTATCAGCTAGTGTTTATTACTTTTTTATAGTAAGGATGGCATCATGAGAGAGACATTCCTTTCTCTATTTTTCAATACTTTGGATAAGAATTTTTTCCAAGGATACTTCTGTAACTTAAAAAACTTTATTAATCAGAAAATAATTTTAAAAAGAAGTTCTTAGATGTAATATAGATGTAATACAGAATGTTCTCATTCCTTTATGCGGCAGATTGTATATTCTAAAGATTGCAGCAACAATAACCCCACACCACAGGCTCTTCTACAATGTGACCTTGCCACTTTCCTGTTCCCTTGAATTGAGGCAGGTTTTTTTCTCCTTCACCTGACAAGGTATGGTAGAAATGATCTGTGTGACTTCTGGGGCTATCAGAAAAGGCCCTGCAGCTCCCACTTGGTTTTCTTTTCTTTTTTCCATCCCCAAAGCCACAGTGCATGGTCATATATTCTAGTTGTGAGTCACTGTACTTCTGTGTGAGCTGCTACCACAGCATGGCAACTGACAGACGAATGGTGTGGTTCCATGACTGGGGAAAACCCCGGGCCACCAAAGCAGTGAGAGCACCAAACTTTAACCACTAGGCCATCAGGGCTGGCTCTCCCACTTGGTTTTCTTAAGGTGCATATTCTAGGGGAAGTTAGCTGCCTTGTGAGATGTCCTAATGCCATGCTAGAGTCCACCTGGAGGGGCTGGTTGAGAGTCACAGTTGGTCTCCACCAAGTCATCAGATGTATGAATGAGGCACCTCTTGCCTCCAGCTCATGCTTCCTGCCATCTGAGTTCCACTGCATGCTATCAGTATATACAAAGAGGAGCTAAAGGACAGCCAGCTGAGCCTGCCTAAACTCCTGAACCACAGAATCCATAAGCATAACAAAGTGATTGTTGTGTAACACCATTAAGTGCAAGGTAACGGGTTATGCAACAATAAGAACTGGAACTATTTCTTATGAAATTAGCAAAGGGTTTTAAAACGATGGTACTTAATAATTATTGAAATGGATATTGGTTTGGCCTTGATGGAAAATAACTTTGTATTGTATCAAGGGCCTTAAAACATCCAGAATTTTCCACTCTGTGAAACTATCCAAAGGATACTATCAGGTATGTAAATAAAAAAATTGATGTGCAAAATATTAATGACGACATTATTTATAGTAATTTTCAGTTGCATATAAGCTATCCAAGAGTATACAAATCTTTAAATAATTTCATTCAATGAAATAAATCATAAACTTATTAATTTACAATATGTAAGAGTTTTAAGTAATATATCTATGAATGAGAATCCAACATATAAGGGAAGCAATTTTCGGTATTTAAACACAGTTAAGACAGAGAGAAATTTATACAGAGAATTAACTTCACACATAACGTGAGAAATGAGAATCCAAATGGGATGGTGGAGCATTGCAGAGATCAGTGACACCCGCCTGAAGGATACGTGAAAGAGGCCCTATTGCCAGCCCCCAGGGGTGGAATTACCAGCAGAAACCAGAAACACAGCAAGCAGGTCTATCAGGAGGATTTCGAGGCATGGAGGACACTCTGACACTGCAGGTTTTTCCACCTATGGCAGAGATAGAAAAAGAAGATATGTGCCTCTGTTGCCCTCCAATTAAACTCAACCAGAAGCTTGATGACCTAAGACCCAAACAAACACAGCATACAAAGTAAGCCCCTTAAAGTACAAAGCAGGGAAACAGAACGAAGAAAATGGGTGTAAGGAAAATAGACCTAAGACCCACACAACAGGGAGAGTGTGAAAATTATTGCTAGAATGGCAGGCTGGAATGCACACACCCAGACACATAACTGTATGATCAGTTGAGCCTAGGATTTTAAAGGATAGATTATTTGAAAGTGATTTAACTTTAAAAAATTTTAATTCTACAATTTTGAATGCAAAATCGTTGAATCAGAATTGTCAATATTGGTGAATTTTCATTGATAACACAGATTTCGATAAAAACTTCACTAGAATTTTATCAATTCTTTCCACAGGAAAAAATACCAAAATTTTAAACATTATAGCAATAATTTTAATCAGCATCCTTTCTTTTCCACTCAATTTTTAAGAAAAAGAACATACCTATGTCAGTTGTTTTAGTATCTACGTTTATATCAAAATACAATGATCGTAGTTTTTGACATTTTAAGTTTTATTTCATGAATGTTTTTGTTACATGAGAAATGCAGTGGGAGCACATGGCAACCCAAAAATATTAGAGACAAGACAATGAGGTTAGACATCCAGACAAGCATGACTTCGCCCAGACCTTCTTCCTAGTAAGAGAGACAATAGCTATATATGTGAGGAACTTATAATCCCATATGCCAAGTTTATGAAATAATACCATTTGAAATAAAACGATCTTACTCTTCTAGGACTTGTGGAGTTACAAGACTATGCGACCAGCATGTGGTCCTGTAATACTGAATGTCACAATCCAGTAGACACCTCCTCTCCCATTTGTTAGCTTATGCTTTAAGAATCTAGTAACTAAGGATTCAGAGTCTACACTGGGAAAGGAAAGATATATGATTAGAAATCATCTCAAGATCTTGGAGGAATAAGGCAAGAGTTACATGGAAGGATAGAAAGAAAATATTTGCTTGGGCAATGCAGTGCATGGCCTTGGACCACATGCCTGAGACCTTGAATAACCACTCTCCTTACTTGGGACTCCTGGCGTGGGCTGCACCTTCCATAACAGATCTCTACAAGCAGTCCACCAGTCCCCGGATCCTGTGATGTGGGGTTCTAACAACTGACAACTCGCCCTCTTTGTGTCTTGCAGCCCATGATGACTGCCATCAGGGCTATAGGACCCAGGTCTAGCCTCAAGGAGAAGCAAGGAAATGATAAAACTTGAGCTCCAGAATCCTCATGGATCAGGCCAGGGACATATTTCACCTAAGATCAGAGCTTTGCACATCTCTTCTGTTTTTCTTTCTTTTATATATTTTTCCTTAAGAGCACTCAATAAATCAAATGCACCCAAATCCCTCTTGTCAGCCTCTGCTTCTTGAGAAATTGCATAAGACACCATTTAAAGGGGCATTTTGTTCTTAGCTAAGGCTCTGGCCATAACTCTACAGAGCATCATTCTTCTTTCAAGTAATAAGTGAATCACAAAGATCCTGCTTGACTACCTTAAGAATCAGACTATGACCAGGTTCTAATCTTGGCTCACCAGACAGAGGTGAGATAGCCCTTTCGTCAATCCTGATGTCCAGGCTGGAACTTTCATAATCTTTCAATTTCATGCTTCCTTTCTTTAAGCCTCCACTGGGCTTCGGTGTTATCTATTGCTCTATAGAAAATTACCACATACTTGATGGATAATACATTTATTATATCACAGTTTCTGTGGGTCAAGAATCTTGGTATGGCCTAACTTGATCCTTTATTCAGGGTTTCACAAGGTTGGAAAAAATTTCACCCAAAATTGGGGTCTCATCTGGAGTCATAATCGAGAAGAATCTTCTCTCCACATCACTGAGTTTGGCAGAATTGATTTTCTTGTGTCTGTAGAACTTACTGTCTGGAGACTGAAGTCTGCCTTCAGCTCCTAAAGGTCATCTTTCATGAGACGCCATCCTTTACTCCTATAGATCATCCTCCACTCTCAGAAGCTGTCATCTACTCCTAGAGTTTACCCTCCATTCCTGGAGGTCATCTTCCTCATTTAGAGGCTGTCTTCCACTCCCAGAGGCTATCATCCATCTTAAAGTTTGTCCTCCACTCTCAGAGGCTGTCCTCCACTCCTAGAGGCCATCCTTCACTCTTAGAGGTTGTCTTCCACTCCCGGAAGCTGTCATCTACTCTTAGAGTCATTTGCCACTCCCAGACGCCATCCTCCACTCCTACAGGTTATCCTCTACTTCCAGAGGCTGTCCTCTATTGCTAAAGGTTGTTCCACCCTCAAAAGCCATTCTCCACTCTTAAAGGCTGTCTTCCACTCCTGGAGACTGTCCTTCACTCCTAAAGGATGCCCACAGTTCTTTGCCACATAGGCTTTCCCAGCATAGTTGCATAGTTCATCAAGCCAGCATGAAAATTCTCTAGAATGAGTGGTTAGCAAGACTGAATTTTATATAATGTAACAAAATCATGAGAGTGACATCCCATCACCTTTGTCATATACCATTGGCTGAAAGCAAGTCCCTGGTCAGGTTATGCACAGATTCAGGAGAGAAGGATCACACAAAGGTGTGAACACGGGGAGCAAGAATCACTAGGGGGCCATCTGTCTGTCTGTGATAGATTCCAAGTATGGGGCTCCTGAGCTCAGTGCCAATCATCCTCACTCCTCCTCAAAAAATGTTTTTATGTATAGATATAACCTGACAATCTATTTTGCCTATTGACTAATTAAGATTTTTGAAAAATTTTCTTTCTAAATCCAATGTATGTGTGTGTGTGTGAGTGTGTTCTTTTAACTTTAATTCAAACACATACATTTGAATGTATAATATTTTATTTTCATACTGGATTGTAAACATTTTTGATGTGGTGAATAACTTCATACACTTTAGTGTTTATACCAGAGAAGTTGGAATCATCCTAATATCTTAGACACTGAAGTTTATATCCTGCTACAAAGACATAAATGCAAACTAAATGTTGTGTTGTATTTAAAGTCTTCAAATTAGCACCATAATTTAAAGAACTTTATTGAAATTTCATGGTAACATTGTCAAAAAACCCCTCTGGGGATAGTTATAGTATAAGAATTACATTCTTAGTTTATTGTAAGAATGATCTTTAATTTTAAATGCCTGTCATGGGCTGTAAGTAAATCTAGAATGCTCTATCTATTGGAATTTAAGAGGATTTAAACAGTAAGTTTGTAAACTGTGATAACCTTTTCTCAAAATGGTGAGTAGGATTATAATTTTCTATATATTCTTTCCCATTGCCAATTATTAGAGAAAGGAAAGTACTAGAAAGAAGACTGATAGAATCGTTCTTTTAGTATTTGAATAAAAATTTTCACTATTAAAATTTATCCAGCCTTCTTAATTTGGAATATCTGTGGGGCATCTTCTAAAGCAAAAGTTTTTGCAGTACAGATAATGAGAACATAAGATGATACCACTTAACTCATTCAATTTGTCACAAAGCTCCAAGAGATTAATATGATTAGAAGAGAAATAGAAGTAAAAATCAAGTAGAATTTTACTGTGACTGAATCTCTGAAAAATTAGAGCAAAAGTTGAAAAATATTGGCATTAATCTTAAGTGAAATACAGATTCTTCTTTTGTACTTTTATTCAAATCACATATTTTGCGTGAGCGTGTGAGGAACATTGGCCCTGAGCTAACGTCTGTGCCTATCTTCCCCTACTTTTTGTGGGACGCCACCAAAGCATGACTTGAAGAGCAGTGCCTGGTCTGCACCTAGGATACAAACTTGAGAACCCTGGGCCATCGAAGCAGAGTGAGTGAACTTAACCACTACGGCACTAAGCCAGCCCCTCAAATCATATAAATTTTAATAATGATACCACATCATGTGTCAGAAACTGGTTAAGTGTTCACATAACAAATTTACTTTTCTAAGTACACATTAAACTATATTACCCAACTACATATCTGTCTTCTATCCAATAGAATGTAAGTTGTACACCACTTTCAAGCCTGGCACATAAATACCTTCCTCCTCTGGTTTCATCCAGACAAATATATTATCTTGGAAGCCATTTGTTGAAGACAGTCAAGCCCCAAGGTGGAAGGGATCTGGTCCCTGAATTAGGTCTTGAAAGGAGCCCTTTGTCAATCATATACATCCATTTTGGAGTGAGTTAGAAATCAGCTTCTCTTATAAATAAATGTAAACTGCTATCATAAAATTTGGAGTTATTGAGTTTTGAACTAAAATGTAGCCTAGATGTTAGAAACTAAAAGATAAATAAAATATTGATCATATCAGAATTAACTATATAATAGCAATGGTAAAAGTATTTTTAAACAATGTTGGAACAATTGTAACAACTTTATTTACAAAATCAACAGATGATTTGTTAATAATATTAGACAATGTGGTAGTGCAGTATAGGAGAAAAAACAGAAGAATTAGTGAAAACCAGTAGGTTTTAATTCCTGTAGAATGGAAACAAAGAGGTTTTTAAGATGATTTTCATGAGAATGGAATGAAATAGCATCAATATAGTCTATTGCACACAATAGCTCCCATATACATTTTGTTTCACCCTGTTTTAAACAATTAAGGAAACATGAAAAGAAATAAAAGGATCTGTATTAAAAATATTTTAAGAAACCATGTTTTCACGCAGTAATAAAATTAATTTTTCAGGAAAGCTCAGAATTCTATGTGAGGCTGTAACTCTTGACCAACTTCAACTTCAACTGCTAACACAGAAATTCAATTTCAATTTTACTTTAAAACCATTTGTATAACATCAGATTGCACAAGCATATTTTAGAATTTTAACTATACTAATAATGATAAATATTTTTATGATAATGAATGCTCTTGACATAGTTTCTTAAGATGATAACTTCAATTTTACATTTTTATTATGATGACAAAGGACTTTTTATAGAAAAAGAGTTCAGTGTATTTGAGAAACTGAGATAAAGTCAATGTGCTCAAAGCATAATGGGAGATATGGTTGAGATGCAGTTTTGAAAGGTAGCTGTAATAAGAGGCCATATGTAGACTAGACTGTGATAAGAAGTTTGAGTGTCATTTTACATGCAGTATATTTTTATTTTTTGTGTGTTTGTCAGATAGGAGCAGTGAGAAATGAAAAAGAAATCAATTTTGTTTTGAATAAAAAATGTCTACTTTTGGAGGTAAAGAATGATCTGTTCAGCTCAATGATCACAATGTCCTATCATCCTCCTAGTGATTCATCTAAGTTTAGTGGTGATTGAAATTATTTCTTAAAGAGGGAAAGAGGGAAAACTGGAAGATGGGAAGGAGTAGGAGAGAGAGAAAGAGAGAGAGAGATTAAGAAATTGAGAGAGAGCTGAACAGAGGATCAGGAAATAAAGATGATAAAAAAGCAAAGCCTTGAAAATGCCAGAAGATTGAAGCACAAGAGAAGGAATTAGAGTCTGATAAATGGAAGGACAAATCCTTTACTGTTATACCAGGGAAGATAAAGAAGTCAGGTACTGGTCCAGGTTGATTTGTAGGGTTGCTGCTGAGATAATAAAAGAGGATATCTCATTTTATCAAGGGTATATACAGTTATCCATAATGCAGTGTGGGGTGTGTAGTGGGAGGATGTGGATGTATGAGCAGAGAGGGAAAGTTAAGAAAGACTTGTTTCAGAGTGAGAAAGAGGGCCATCCAGGGAAACATTTCCAGAATGGCAGAGTAAAGACCTTCAAAAATTTCTTCCTACAAAAAAGTGCTGAAAACATTGGCAACAATTGTCCAATTCAACCTTTTCAGAAATCTTGAGATTGACCAAATGTATGAAACAATTCAAGGAGCATTTACTCAAAAAATATTCTTAGTAAGAAGAGCAATCTTTGTGGCCTCTTCACATGCTCTATTCCCATTCAGTCAATCCACAGTGGACTTGAAAACCAGCAGCCTCATAACCATAGTAGTTGTGTAAATCAATAGTAAACAATCACTTGAAGGTGCAGAATGAATTTGGAGCTCCCCAAAAAGCAACACTCCAGAGAATCCCAGAGCTTATCTTTATTTGACCTGACTCAAAGCTCAGTTTGTGTGAATAGCCCTACCCTCAGGACATTTGTCAAAAATAACCAGTGACAAATAATTAACATTACAGCTGCCTGAGGTATTAATACCAGTTGGAGCTTCCAAGAGCCATTCTCAGACATTCCTAGGTAAATAAAATCCTTAGAAGGAAAACTTGGGAATGAGATGTCCATAGAGAACATTGAATAGCTCTGACATGTTCTTGGGAATGCAGAATGTCATGTGCATGTATAGAGCTGTGTACATGCTGAGAAAAGACTTAAGAAGGCCCTGATTTCTCATCTCTGGCTGATCTCGAGGTCCAGTGCAAGCAGAAAATGAAGATAAGGTAAACTACAAACTTCCCAGCAGAGTATGTACCCAACACACACACAGTTGCACCTGGAAAAAGCTGGGAGACATATTGATTGAAAGCATTTACAGAAGTTCTTTCACAATTATTAGCTAATCACTAAGTTGACTGAGAAGAGAATTCTACAACCACATATAAAAAAGAACACAGACATTTAAAAAATTAGTCCAGGACTGTGGACTGACAAACAGAAGGGCCAGGCTGGTGGCATAGTGTTTGAGTTTGTATGCTCTGCTTTGGCTGCCCAGGGTTTGCAGGTTTGTATCCTGGGCATGGACCTACACACTGCTCATCAAGCCATGAAAAAAACAGGAATAATGACAGCAACAACAGCTAACCCTGGCAAGGGAGTGTGGTCTGATTTTCAGTGTTAGCATATTATATTATTTAAAATATCCAGTTTCAGCAACAACAACAAATACACACAAAAATAAGAATTATGGCCTATACACAGGAATATTAAAAGTAGTTAATATAAACTATTCCTGAGGAAACCCAGATATTGGACTTACTGGACAAAGATTTTGAATTAGTTATTACAAACATGTTCAAAAAAGAAAGGAAGATCATGTCCAAAGAATTAGAGGAATGTATGATAACGATGTTTCATAATAAAGAATAACAATAAAGAGAGAGTGTTTTTTAAAGAATCTAATGGACATTCTGGAGTTCAAAAGTATAACTGAAATGAAAAATTCACTAGAAGAGCTTAAGAAAGTAGAAAGAAAGAATCAGTTAATTTGAACATAGATTGTTTGAGATTATCCAGTCTGAAGAATGAAGAAAACTGAACAGAGCTTCAGAGACCTGCAGGACACCATGAAGTACACCAACATATATGTAATGGGAATTCCAGAATAAGAAAGAGAAAGGGACAGAAGGACTATTTGAAAGAATAATGGCTATAAATTTCCCAAATTTGATGGAAAACAGTAGTCTACACATATAGAAGTGTAACTGATTTTAAGTAGCATAAACTCAACAGACCCACACTCAGATATATCAAACTGTTGAAAGCTAAAGACAAAGAAGAGTAATTTACCATGTAAAAGAGATCCACAATAAGATTAACAATCAACTTCTCATCAGAAACTGTGGAGGCCAGAAGGCAGAAAGATGGCATATTCCAAGTGCTGAAACCAAATAATAATGTCAATCAATAAAAAATAGTGTCAATCAAGAATTCCATATCCAGCAAAATAATGCTTCAAAAATAAACAGTACATTAAGACATTCCCAGATAAAAACAGCATTCTTCATGAGCAGATCTAAAATTTCTTAAAAAAAATTATAAAGGAAGTTCTTCAAACTGAAATGAAAAGACACTAACAATAACTCAAATCCACATGAAAAAATAAAGAACACCAGTAAAGGCAATTGCATGAGTAAATATATGAAAAATGTGTAAGTGTAATTTTGTTTGTACTTTTTTCTTCTCCCATATGATTTAAAAAAAACAAACTGCAATAATTAGACTGCAAAGCAATAATTAGAAATATTTGTGGATGGACTTATAATGCATAAAAACATAATTTGTATGGAAATAATAGACAAAAGCAAAGGTAGGGAAAGAAGTATATTGGAGTAATGTTTTTTTTAATGTAAATTTGAAAATAACTTTGAATTAATCTGAACTCAATTGCTTTACATTATAATATGAATTGTAATCCTAGTGCAACCACTGAGAAAATAACTAAAAGAAATTTAAAAAGAACAGTATTAAAATTGTATATTTGAAAAGATCTATTTGACATAAAAGAAGACAGTAATGGAGGAATAGGAAACAAAAATACTTAAAATATGTAGAAAGTAAATATCAAAATGGAGATGTAAATCCTCTCTTATTAGTAATTATTAAATAAAAATGAACTCAGCATTTCAGTGAAAAGGCAGAGATAGGCAAATGAATAAAAAGTTGTTTGACTATATGCTGTCTACAGACAATTCTGGTTGGATAAAAAACATATATTAGTTAAAACTAAATAGAAGAAAAAAATAAATACAAACAATAACCAAAAACAGGGCTGTGGTCACTATACTAATATCAGAGAAGAATAGACTTTCAGGCAAAATTTATTGCTAGAGACTAAAAAGGACATTTTATAATGGTAAAGTTTCAAACCATCAGAAAGAACAATTATAAACACATATGCACTTAAAAACAGAGACCCACAATACATGAAACAAAAAATAGCACAATGTAAAGAAGCAATAAACAATTCAACAATAATAGTTAAAGACTTCAATATCCCAATTTCAGTAATGGATAGAACATCTAGGCAGAAGTTCAATAAGTAGAAAAAAGACATGACTATAACTAAAAACCAACTAGAACTAAGAGAGAGTTTTGATTATCCCATGCAACAATAGCAGAGTACACATTCTTATTAAGCATACATGGAATATTCTCCAGAAACACCATATATTAGGCCATTAAACAGGTCCCAATAAAGAAAAAATAATTGATGTCATGCCCAGTATGTTCTCCAACCACATGCAATAAAATTGAATTTAATAACAGGAGGAAATTTGGAAAGTTCATAAATATGTGGAAATTAAACAATGCACTCCTAAATAACCAATCCATGAAATAATAAATAACAAGAGAAATTAGACATTACTTTGAGAAGAATGAAAATGAAAAGAAAACATACAAAAACTTATGTGATGCAGCAAAAGGAGTTTTTAGAAGGAAATTTATAGCTGTAAATATCTACATTAAAATATAAAAAGTTTTAACTCAGGAACCTACTCATTCCTCTTTAAAAATTAGGTTAAAAATACTAATTCTAAAGCAACAGAAGAAAAGAAATAATAAAGGTTAGAGTGGAAATACTGAAATAGAAAAACAATAGAGGAAGTCAATAAGACCAAAGGTTATCGCCTAGAGAATAATAAAAATATTGATAAAACTTCGACTAGGCAGAACATGAAAAAAGAGAAGACTCGAATTAACAAAACCAAGAATGAGTGAGAAGACATCCCTATCGACCTTACAGAATTAAAGAAGATTACAAGATAATACGATGAACAAATACATGCTAATAAATTAGACAGAAAGAAATTCCTGGAAGGACATAAACTTCTAAAACTGACTCAGAAACATTAGCAAATCTGAATAGAACTAGACTGAATTAACATTCGAGAAATTTCCCATAAAGAAAAACATAAGCCCAGATGTCTCTCCTGGTGAATGCTACCAAACATTTAATGAATTAACCTCAATCCTTCACAAAAACATCCAAAGAACAGAAGTGGAGAGAACACTTTTGAACTCATTACATGATGCCAGTAATACCCAGATACGAAAACCAGTTAAAAACATCACAAAGAAAGAAATGTTGATATTTCTTTTCATATATAGATGTAAACATCATCAATGAAAGACTAGCAAATTTAATCCTACAACATATAAAAAGGATTTCGTAAATGACCAAGTGGGTTTTATCCCAAGAATACAAGGTTGGTTAACACATGGACATCAATTGATGTAATATACTATATTAGCAGATTAAAGAGCAAAAGCTTCATGAACCTGTCCATAGGTGCAGAAATATCCTGTGAAAAAAACCACAAAATTCTTTCATGATAAAAGCACATTCATTAGGAATAGAAAAACAAATTAGGAATAGAAAGGAACTTGATCAACCTCATAAAAGGCATCTATGAAAAAACCATAACTAACATTATGCTTGATAGTGAAAGACTGAAAGCTTTCCCCCAAAATCAAGAAAAAGACAAGATGTTCATTCTTGCCACTTTTACTTAACATTTTACTGCGGTTTTTGCCAGGGCAATCAGGCAAGGGAATAAAAAGGCACTTGGATAGTAAGAAGTAAAATCATCTCTATTCTCAGAAGACACAATCTAGTATATAAAAAAATCTAAGGAATCCCCAAAGAAACTATTGTGCTAATAAACAAGTTTAAGAAGGTTGTGAGATATATGATCAACATAACAAAAATCAATTGTATTTCCATACACTAGCAATGAACAACCTGAAAATTAAATTAAGAAAATAATTTTCTTTATAATAGCATGAAAAAGAATAAAATACTTAGGAATAAATTTAATTTAAAAAGTATAAGACCTGTATACTGAATACTATAGAACAAGTTCTTGTATCCTGAGATCTAGTGTTATTTAGAAGGCAATATAACCAAATTGATCTGTAGGTTCAATGCAATACCTCTCACATTTCCAGTTGTCTTTTTTTTTTTTTGCAGAAATTTATAAGCTGACTTAAAATTCTGTTGGAAGTTTAGGGACCAAAAGTAGCCCAAAAAGGGGGAAAAAATAACTTCTTTAAAAAAGAAGTAAATTATAAGACTCACAATTGATGTTTTCAAAACTTGCTACAAAGCTACAGTGATCAAGACAGAATGGCAGTGACGTAAATAAATATATTTACATCAGTAGGAATAAATTAAGAATATATAAATAAATACACTTATGGTCAATTGACTTTCAAAAAATATGTCAAAACAAATTACTGAGAAAGAATAGCCTTTTCAACAAATGTTGCTGGGACAATTAGATATGTACATTTAAAAGAATGAAGTTGGACCCCTATCCCACAACTTATATAAATAGTAGCTGAAAATAGTTCATAGACATAAATGTAAGAGCTAAAACTTTAAAATTATCAAAAAGAAAATACAGAAGCTGTAGAAGCAATGCTTTCTTACATATGCCACCAAGATGACAAGTGATAAAATAAAAAATTGATAAGCTGAACTTCATCAAAATTAAAAAGTTTTCTGTTTCAAAGGATCTTACAATAAAGTAGAAATACAACATAGAAGTACAAGCACAACTAGAATAGGAGAAAATAAGTGTGAATCATTTATCTGATAAAAGATCTGTATCCTGAATACATAAACAAATATACATCTAACAAAAGCAAATACTCCAATTGAAAAATAGACGAATGATTTAAATAGACATTTCTCCAAAGAAGATACAGAAATGACCAATAATCACAGGAAAAGGAACTCCACACCGTTAGCTATTAGAGAAATGTAAATCACAACCAAAAGATACCACTTCATACACATTTGGGTTGCTAAGATAGAAAAAGACAAGTTACAAGTGTTAAAAGAATGTGGAGAAATTGGAACCCTCGCACACTGCTGGCGAGACTACAAAATCATCCAGCCACTTTTCAAAACAATTGGCAGTCAAATGTAATGTAGAATTACTATATGATCTAGCAATTCCATTTTTAGGTAGATACTGAAGAGAACTGAAAGCATATGCTCCTATAAAAATGTGTATATAAATGTTTCTAACAACATTATTCATAACAGCCCCAAAATGAAAACAAACCAAAGGTCCATCAAATGATAATGAGTCAACAAAATGTGGTATATCCACACAATGAATTACATCAATAAAAAGGGATTAAGTACTGTTACATGCTACAGCCTAGATGAAACCTTAAAACAGTATGCTAAGTGAAAGGAACCAATCATTAAAAGCCACATACTGATTTCATTTATGGGAAATTTATAGAATAAGCAAATCCATAGTGACAGAATGCATACTAGTCTTTGGCAGGTGCTGGGGCAGTGGGGAATTGGGAGGTATTGCTAATAAGTACGAGTTTGTTTTTGGGGTGATGAAAATGTTCCAAATTAGGTGTGATGGCTGCATGATTGTGTGAATATACTAGAACTACTGAATTGTACGCTTTAAAAGAGTGAATTTTAAGTTATGTGAATTATATATCAACAAAGCTATTATAAAAAGAAGGAAAGAAAGGAAGCTATTACTAAGATATGTGAGAGGATTTTCAGATAGTGTTAAAATGCCTGTTTTATATACTTTATTGTAAATTTAATACAAAGGGGGTCACCATAACCATGCATTTTTCCAAAATGTATGTTCAGATATACATATGCTTCTTTAGAGAAGCCCCACTACTGGGCTCAGCCACGATCTTTATTTTTATATTTTTATTTTTTTAGAATGATAGCAAAATATTGGGGAAGAGTTCTGAGTTTATTTGCAAATAATTAAATGTAATAATACATCATGAAATCCAAGTAATGCTAAGAGAGAAAGGAAGACAGGAACGACTACATGAAAAATAGAAAGAGCTTTAGTCCTTGGACAGGAAATATTCATGAGTCGACAGATGTGGAAGATGTGGAGGGGGCAATATTTAAAGGTGGCAGCAGGTAAATAAAAGATCACCTTCTGATCTTGAAATACATGAGCAATGAAGAGAGAAAGATTAAAGAAAGTCTGGGATAAGACGAGTTTTCCCATAAAGCAATACATTGGAGGCAAACTGTGAGAAGAGGTAGGAGAACGTAAGAGAACTGCAGCTTATAGGCATAATTTCCAAAGAATACAGCAAGATATTTTTAATGAAAGAGAAGGGTGCAGTGGAGGATATCCAGAGGGTTTTGTGTGGGTTCTGGAATGAAACAGCATTACAAATGCGAGAGTGTGAATGATAATGGATAACCACTGAGATTTTCATCTGAAGTATATAAGACTATGAAGTATGATGCAATCAATAATTCTGAAAACATCTTACAGGAAAGTGGGACTCAGAGAAAAGAAGGTGAGATTTGAAAAATGTTCAGTCAATTTAAGTTAAAGTAGGTCATTGATGATTAGAAAGAACTTTTGAAATTTACTCTTAAATAATTTATATATCTTAAATAAATAAATTTAAAGGTGAAACTGTCCATGAAATATTGGGGAAAAGGTCATACAGACTATACATCCCAAAAGGATTTTATTTACTGAATCTCAAATTCAATCTTGCTCATTTGATAATTTGATAACCAAGGGGTTTGCTTTGCCGTGTGTCCACTTTTTTTGCTCCAGAGGCAGAGTGAACAGTAACATCCTCGGGACTGTGGAAGAGATTATCCTGGATGCTTGTTATCCTTGTTGTAATAATATTAGGCTACTAATTAAATTATTTCCCTTATTAGCTTTACTTTATATTAACTATAGTTATTTAATAATGTTTGATTTAACTTAAGTCTATAGCATAAGTTTACAGTGTTGCTACATAGAGCCAATTCAGGTAGTCATTCAAGGGTGTGTCTTCTATTGGTACTCTGCTACTGAGTAACTTTGTGACCATGGAAAATTCAATTACTCTTTTGTCTTCATTTTTGACAAATGGAAAAGAAAGAGTTTATCTTGGATAATCTCTGACCCTTTCCTGATATGATTATGTGTGTATATGTTGATGTGTGTGTGAGACTGCCTTTGTGTGTGTGTGTTTCTAAGTAAAGATAGAGAAAGCAGAGAATTGCGTTTTTTCCTATTGGCAAAATGCTGAGAAAAATTCATGTGTCATTTCCTGTATTTTTATTCATGTTAAGGACAGTCAAAAGAATCAAAAGATACACAAGGAATAGTATTAAATACCTGACACAAGCACAGAATTATTTAGGCTTCTTTCTGTAATGACAATTGTAAATAATGCAACATTCCTGATAGTTTCGTTGTTGACACTATCACAAAGAGTTTTCTGGGTCTATTATCTGGTTGAAACACTTGAATTGTTTTGAAACGTGCGTTTATAATGCTTGACATTATTTATTTGATATGCATTGAAATAAATTTATTTTTTCTCTCTTGACAATTTAAATTTTAGTGTTTTTGGAGAAAGGATTAGGTAATTACTTAAAGAACTTATTTTCTTGACTTATAATAACACCTTTAGCAGAGCACAACAGTAGAGCTGAAGCAAAGCTCTGTAATTTCCTGTAGATCCTGAAGCATATTGTGTTATCATTGTCTAATGAATAAAATGTTGCTAGTTTATGAAAAATAAATATTTTCAGGAGTATAAGTGAGTATGCTTTATTTAAAAGTCCAGGTTATTTTTTTAACATTATAATCATGAATCAGAAAAACTGTGATTGAAAGAAACTGTTTTAGATAATACAACTTGATCTTCCATTTACTTTCCCTCCCAATAACTTTTTTTATATGTATATAACCCAACCTTTGGAGTTTGAATCTTGAACCATCACCTCTGAATCTCTGCAGTTGCCAAAGTTAACATGTTAGAGAGAAATGAACAATAAGAATGAGAAAAAAGTATCAGAGGCTTTCAGTTCAAGAGGGGCATTAACTGGAGAGTGGGTGAAAGCTTCAATTTGCTAAAGATCATCTGGCGTAATGAAACTCAGCAGTTGAGGAGCTCTTGCTGTACTTTCAGAGCATCTCCGACAAGGAAACTTTGGCAGAGAGTCTGCATTCCAACCACCACTTACCACTGTTTAGGTGATGGATGGAGCAGCGGTTTCTTTGTCCTGGCAAGAACAAGGCTTGCTAGCTATTCTCTGGCGACAGCAGTTAGAAGGAATTTTGTGAAAAATGCAAGACAATTCTCACCATTTTGATTTCCTCATCTCTTCATTTTCTTTGTCACTCTCATACCACTACTTTTCTTTACTCCAAGAAATAAGCAAAAAGGGAAATGGAAATCACTAGAGAACTCTAGGGGCTTATGGAAATCTTAGGAACTCAAGTAACATGAGAAATATTCTTTAGAATACTTTCTATATTCTTGTTCTAAGATTGTATATTAGGGAATATATATGTATATATATGTATGATTCTTTGTACAATTTCTTGTTTCTCAGGCCCCACAGACCTCAAGAACAAAGATCATAGTCAAACTACTACTTTACTCCAGCCTCTTCCAAGTTTCCTGGAATTCTAAATCAAAAGGTCCTTCCTTCACTTTCCTGGGTGACATTATGTTCGACCTATATGAAAGGTTCATTCTTCAAATACCTTTCTTCCTCTTTTAGTGAAACAAATTTAAGGTTTTTCAAGATATATTATAGCTCTTGGACCATGGCATCTTTCGGACCCCAAAGAATGTCACATAAGCCACTGCTTTGGTCCATAGCACTAGAAAAACACTGGTTCCTTCTGTCCAGGAAGAAAGAAGCTTAAAAGAGGATATATTCTTAAGAGTGATAGATCTTTCAGTCAACTCCAGATGCCCTGAGCTCTCAGTGTGACACTGTTCTCTCACTGTAGGAGGAATACAAGACACTTCACATTCTGGCTCTAACCTTTCCAGCCTCAGCCACCTCCTGTCTGATCACATGCCCAATGTTTCCCTCACACTGCTCTGCTCCTTTCACCATTTCCTAATTGTATTTGGTTCTTTGTTGACACTGTTCCTGGTCTCTCTGTCTGGAATGTCTTCTTTCTCAGTCTTGGTTTAGCAATCTTCTACACATCTTTTTCACGTGAGTTATTTCAGAAAGTCTTTTTATTATCTATAGGCAAATCTGTCTAGTCAGGACCTTTTTGCCACCAAATAAAGGAATTTCTGCCTGTTAATATGATGCCTGAAGTCAGTTTCCTGGAAAATATATTCTGAATGGAGGTTTACATGCAGGAGGTTTAATTGGGAGCATTGTCAGGGTGCCTGTAAAGAAAATATAAAGGCTTAAATGGTCAGAGTATGAAGTTGAACTGTGATGCAATTGCAGTCCTAGAAGGAGCTCTGGAGCTGGGATGGTTTATAAGATTTGTCTCAAATAGAAGCAAAGAGATCAGTCTTTGTATTTGCACATCAGTCATTGGCTATGGCTTTCTCTGGAGAGGTTCACTATCAGAGTGGAGGCAGTGCCCTTTGACGAAGAGCAAGTCCTAAGCAAGGATTCAACTGTAGGAGCCATCAGCATCTAATACTCCCAGAAGAGGTCCTGGAAGGCAACACACACCTAAGCCCATCCATCAGATCCACTTGCTTCATACAGAACCTTTTTCCTCTTGGAGAACAGCTTGCTCTTACAAGACAGGTATTAGTGGCATGTACCATGCTCCCACTACTGCACTTTCTCTTGATGAAGCTCGTCATCTGCCTCCACTCTAACCATTCTAGATTCAATTCATCTTCAGCCAGCATTTCTGCTAGTTGAGATGGATTAACTTGTTGAGTGACCCCGACCCTCATCCTCGGGATCTGACACTCTGGTCACTACATTTTCTCAGAGTATGGCTGCTTCAATTGTTCATTTGCTGTCAAATATGGATGAAAAGTACCAAAAGATGTCCTAATAGACCACTTGGGTACCAGGTCTGTCATTCTCCAACTTCATTATCTAATGATAGCTCTATGTTCCCCTGATGATCACTACTCCTGCCAGGGTAGTGACTCATGCCCTTGCTTGTTAATCTCTTGACATGAAGATCCTGAAGTGACTGAGTAGAATCCATAGCTTCAAGTTTAAAGGGACTCTTATTATGTAGCCTAGGAGAAGCATTCTCCATCCAGGGGTAAATATACGTTGCTCATGCATTGTTCAGAGTGTTATTAATAAAAAGAACTATTCAGTGAACTTCTCAGGAAACCATACAGTACAGAGATGAAAGAATTATTATAATGGAGACCACTCTAAAAGTGGTGATAATTCTCTATAACATATATTAGTAATTATGTAATTATTAAAACCCTTCTACTGCTGTTTTATTTTTCCTTTTTGATTGCAGCAACCAGAGGCAGATCTTGCTCATGAGAGTGCTGAAAATAAATGATCACACTCAAAACCCACAAGCCCTTCTCTCCTTGTTGCTATTCAAGCATGCCACACATTAAGTGAGAACTTTGAACTTAAAGCTCAGAGATTTGCCTATTATCCATATAGGTTTGGCTAAGCAGCCAGAAAAAAATACAAATAAAAGTGAAAGTTAACTCAAAATTTTAATTGGCCAAATGATTTTTTGGTGATATGATTGTAGTAATTTGGGTACCATTGGGCAAGAGCTAAATATAATATCGTTGAGAGTCAGGTATCTCACCATGGATAAGAAAACAGAAACACAGTTTGAGTGAAGTGAGGAAAAATTCTGTACTGTTAAATTGGAGTTAGAGTCATCAGTGTAAACACCCACTTCAAAAAAATACTAACTCCTTTGTGTCAGACTTAGCAGGTCACAGCAGACTAATGCTCTTGGTACAATAGACAGAAAACCTGAATAAGATGAAAAATTCATTTTGTAATTACATCATAGCCCAAAAGAGAGAAAGATTGGGCAAACTAAAATTTGAGAGCAGATGTGGTAATTTGATAATATCTGTCAATTTTTCCCCTGTAGACATTTTCTTATTCTTGGTGAGGACAAGGCAGAAATATTCTAATGGGAAAAAAATCAGTGACGTGTTTTTAGCCACAAGAGATAAGTATTAACAAATTCAAAGCTGGCAGGGATTCCACAACGTGGCCAGCTTTCCCTGGAACACTTACTGAGAGCAATGGCTGCACAGGAGGCCAAGGAGCTATGGGAAACATTTCTAAACAACAGACTGAAAGGTCCTGAGGTGCAATCATGTGCTCAGACAAGCTTTAATCTCCTTCTTATTTGTCAGATTTTAAGCTACATACTCTGGGAGCCTCAAGAACTGAGTTGGAGCACCTGAAGCCAGAGCTGGTTCTCTCACAGTCTTTCATGGTTGAGGAGCACCAGGCTTTTAATCAAAATCCAAAGAGACCAGACTCTAGGACAAGGGGAAAATAGGGTGTCTCTGTCTTATGTAAACTGGAACCAAAACCCGCCCCAAATCAATTCTTAAGTGGAGTGAGATGATCAACCCCTCACCCTATCTATTTACCATAGGAAAGGTAGGGAGATATATTATCTGAGATCTCAAAAGTTCTCCTATACTTTATCTTTGGCATGTAATCAAAGGTACTAGATATATTTAGAGGCAAGACAATTAGGCAAAAAAATAGAAAACAGGATAGCCACCTAGACACTGAATTTACGAACAAACAATGGCCACACCTCCTATGACAACAGAACTCTGATCCACACCTCTACAGCAAGCTGGCCAGGATCCTGAACCAAAAGGTCTGCAGCATCCAGCCTGAGAAGCTAAGTCACAACTTCTGTAATGATTATCACAAAAAGATCAGGACTTGTTCCATGACTACTAACTTCCCCAAAGAGAAAACAAGCAAGAATATGGTACACAAGCAGTAATGACATTAATCATAACTGGACAAAACATTGTAATTCAAAGTGAAAACCTTGCCAGAGAGGATTAAGAAAGGGGGTCCTAACTGTTTGCTAATTACAAAGGGACATATTCTAAATATAACGACACAGACTTGTTGAATATAAAAAGGTATAAAAAACACATTATGAAAAAACTAAGCAGAAGAAATTTAGTATAGATAAACAGACATTAGATAAAACATAATTTATATAGAATAGTACTAAAAATATTCCCAGAAATAAACAATTATAAGTCATAATGATAAATAAATCAGTTCAACATAAGGACATATTATTCCTAAATTTGTATGCATCTGATAATATATCCTAAACATGCATAAAGCAAAAACTGTCAACAAAAGAAAAAACAGACAATTATATTTGGAAATTTTAAGATACTTCTCTCAATAACTGATATAACAAGCAGAGAAAAATATCTGTGAGGTTTTAGAAGAATTGATTAACTTATGACCTAACAGATAATGTATTTGATTACTGGAAATGCAACTACTAAATGCAAATTTATTTCAAGTGCAGTTAGAAGAACTGCCTGAGCCATAAAACAGATATCAAAAAACTTCAAATGGTTCAATTCACAGACAAAATATTCTTTGACTTCAGTGGCATTAAACTAAAATCAATGGAAATAAAACTAAAATATCTCCAAAGTTTGGAAATAAAACACAATTACTCTTAATAGCTTGTGGACCAAAAAAATGAAATCATAATAAAAAATCTTTTGAACTGAAATAAAAAAGGACATATGAAAACATGGGATATAGTTAAGGTAAGGATCAGAGGAATTTCTTAGCTTTAATTGCATATGTTAAAAAGAAAGAAAAGATGAAAATTGATGATACAAACTTCATGTCAAGAAACAAGGAAAAGCAAACAAAATTGAAAGAAAATAGAAAAAAGGAAACTATAGAGATGAGAACATAAATTATTGGAATATAGAACAAACATTTAATAGGGAAAATCAATAAAATCACAGGTGTGTTTCTGGAAATTATTAATAACATTTATAAACACCCAACTAGACTGGTAAGAAAAGAAAAGCAAAAACAGAGTTTACCAATATCAGGAATAAAATACGTTCCTCATCCGTATCATCACTACAGATCCTATAGATAAGAAGAAGATAATAAAGGATATTATGAACAATTTTATAGTAATAAATTTAATGATTTAGATGAAATGAAATAATTGAAAAAACTCATACCTGACAGAATAAGAAATAAAAATTTTGAACTTTCCTATAACAAATAAATAAATTGAATTTGTAATTTAAAAAAAACAAACTTTCTTCAATGGTAACTTCAGTCCCAGATATTTTCACTAGAAAAATTCTTTTAAAAATTTAAGGAAGAAATAGCACTTAGTTTACACAAACTCTTCCAGAATCTAAAAAGAAGGAGCCTTCTGAATTGTTTTTATGGCATCAGAGTAATTTTGATTCCAAAAGCTCACAAAGATATTTAAAAAGAAAAGAAGCAAGAAAGAGGGATAGAGAGAGAAAGAAAAGAAAAATTCTCTCAGGAACTTAATATGTTAAAAATAATAAATCCAATACAGCCATAGGTAAAAAGCATATTATTGCATTAAGATTAATGATGTTTATTCAAGAAACACAAAGCTGGTTGAAAAGCTGCGTACAAATCAATGAAATTCACCATATTAATAGAGAATATTGGGGGAAAAGAATATATGATCATATCAATAAATGCAGAAAAAGCTTTTGATAAAATCTAGCAGTCATTTTGATAAAATTAATAGCCATCAGAGGCTGTTAAATTTTAATTGTCTGGAAAAATGAAAGGAATTTTCTAAATATGATTAACAATACTTGCAACCAACCTACAGCAACCATACTTAAGGGTTGCAGTAGAACCTGTGTCATCAATCCCCAGGTTGTATGTGAGGAGTAGGGGAGCTGAGTCAGCAGGTGGGTACCTCAGAGATAATACTTTTACAGAGTTCTTATTGGAGACTAGAGTTACAGGAGATTCCCTCAGCCCTTAATGTGACCCTCACATGTCTAACCCATTACCCTCTTCTCAGTCCTTGCACATGTCACCATTTTTCATGACTGTATTATCAGATTCCAAAGGGAAAATATTATGCATTCTATGCAATAATCATGTAACGGTTTCTCCCATGTGGTACAGTAAGTAATTTCGGACGCTAATATTATTTTCATTTTTTAAGAATTGTTATATAAGCCCAGGGAATATGTCTTGGACATTTCTCACTCTTTTGCTGTTGTTATTTATAGAAACAGTTTCTCAACCATATCCCATTACCTAACAACCTAACAGAAGCCAAAGAAAAGAGGTAGAACTGCTAAGCAATATTGCTGACTCTAATTTTTAGTGAAATTTTTAACTGGAACTGTTTTTTCCACTTCTAGCATCTGAATCAGTATTCTGGGCTCTTAAGATTTGTATTATGTATCAGGACTACTGGGCTTAAATTTGCATAATTTAAATTATAGCCAACACATATTAGGCAAGAATCATAGAAATTGACATTGTTAGTTTCGCAGCCTATTCTGCAAAGCCAAAGACAGTCCTGCAGGGGAGATAGGAGCTGGAAAGGAAAGAGGTGATTCTTTTGGAGAATGCAGGCATAGCACTGTATTGTTCATGGATAAAGAAACTTAATCTGGCAGTAAGAATTGATAGAACGTTATTGACTATAGACACAGCTTGTTTGATGGTATTGAGGTGGGAAGTTGAAACTCATAAGTATGTGTTTCCTAACATATTATTTGAATGAATAAAAGTGGTTAAATTGGAGAATAAAAGGAAGATTGAGAAGCAGAAGCAAGAAATATTTAATAGATGACTTTTAACACAAGGCAGCTGACTTTTTTTTAACTAAAAAGAAAAAATTCACCAAACAATGGGAAAAATAGATGCCAACTAGAGTACAGTGCTGATAAATATTATTTTAATGGAAATTAAAATAATTCTTTCTTTCTTCCCTTCCTTCATTCAGTTCAACTCAACTCTTTGCAATTTTAGATTGAGATACTAAACCCCGGTGTGATAATCTTGCACACATAATTCTAGGTACTTGGGAAAAGATGTTTAAAAGATAGATTTTGTCCTTGGCCTCTATGTAGTGAAGAATTAATTTAGCAAAAGAGAGATCTAGCCTTTGTCCTGGCTGCTGGGGATGACCTCTAACCCTTGGGAATTCCTGAGTGATAGTAGTGTCTTTGTTATCCATGGGATCACTCGGACCACACCTGATAGTTGGTGCTAAGAGATGACTCAGGATGTGACTGGCCCGAAAGAACAACCATATGATTAGAGGATTAGCACTTTGGGACAAGTAAAATCAGCCCAACCTCAAAGAGTGTGGGGCTGGGGGTAGGAGGACTTGAGACTAAGTTCAACCATATGGACAATTAGGGAATCAATCACGCCTACATAATGAAGCCTCAATAAATACTCTCGACACTAGAGAAACTCAATTGGGCTCCCTGAGTAGGTAATAGTCTAGTAGTTGGTAATAATCTAATAATTGGTAATATGTTGCTATGCATTGATAATGAGGGGGCAGTGCATCTTAAGGACTTGGAAGCTTCACAGTTGGAACTCTCCCAGCCCCAGATTCTGCTCAATGCATCCCTTCTTTTGGCTGATTCTGATTTGTATCCTTTTGCTATAACCAATTTGTAATTTTAAGTATAGCACTTTCTTGAGTTCTAGGTCATTGTAGAGAATTATCTAATCTGAGGGACTCTGTTGGGAACCCCCAATTTGTAACCAGCTGGTCTGAATTGAGGGTGGCCCTGGGGACCTCTAAATTTACAGTTGGTGTCAGAAGTCTTGAGCAGACCTGGCAGTCTAGAGGACTATACTTAATCTTGAGTTTAGCTAACTCTGAGTAGCCTCATAGAGCTTGTATTGTAAGGGACAACTAGTGAGACAATGACTTTATGATAGTGAGTTAAACGGTGAATACAGATCTTGTTTCCTTTGCTGGATTTTCTTCTCTTTTGACTAGACACTTACTTATTACCCTTCTCTATTTCAGGAAGCCTCAGGTCACAAATAAACCTACCTTTGCCACACATTTTATCCTGCTGGTAAAACTAATAATTGGAATGAGATGTGATTTAACTTTCTCCAATACTGCCTTTAATTTGGAATAATTTGCCTTTGTGCTCCATCAGAGCTTCCAGTATAATGTTTATTATTATGATGTCTGTTTGGGCTATAAATATTTGTTAGCTTATTGTAAAGTTAATGAATTAAATGAACTAATGAATAGTGAATTGCAACTTTGCAAGGTTTAATGGAACTTTATTTTTGAGCTAATTCCTAAAGAAGACTCCAATATGATAAATTCATTTAATTTCACTTCTGGTAATGGATAGTTTAAAATATGCTTATTTTTCAAAATAAATGTTAACTAGTTGCTGATGTCCTTTTTTGGCCTCTCTCTGTTAAAACGAAATTAGTTGTTTACTGGCTTAACGCAATGTTTTAAAAGTAATAAAATATTCTAGATAAGGCAAAATTGTGAAACTGCCTGAGGTCAATATCATCTGGAAGGGGTATTGGTTTGTAGCATCCCATCCAAGGTTGGAGGCTATTGAAGTAAGACTTCTGCCATTTATTCACTGTCATAGTGGGAAAACTCCATAACTATTAAAGAATGAAACCAATCAGATGTATGAGTCCCACACTGAGCTCAGCTTTACAGCTTAGTTTGCTAATATGGTCTTTTCAGGATGATATTGTGTGATCTGAGTAAATATCAATAGCAGCCCTGTTTGGATAATACATCTTATTTCACCACGAAAAATTTTCTCTTTGAGGTAAGTAGAGGAACCACACTAAACTACTCTTGGAATAAATAAGGCTTGCCATCAATTTCAATTCAAAATAGTTTCACTTATTTTATATCTTATACAAAAATAGCTTTCTATTGCATCTCGGTTTTGCCATCAGAAGGTACTTGCTTTATAATAGACAAACTCACTTTTCAGGGATTGAACAGTTAACTGAAATTGGCACTTAGTGAATTCATGAGAATGAGGCATACTTTCTCCTAGTTTGGCCCCTTTTCTTCTTTTATGAGTATGATGATAGCTGGAAAAGGGACAATCTGACAGGCTAACAATTAACATTTTAAAATAAATTATGAGAACGTTGTGAAAAGCAAAATTCACTTGCATTTGACATTGTTTCCTTACAGACCCTGTTGTGCATTAAACAAACTTTATGGCTGATTCTCTCTACAAATTTTTGCATTGCAATGGCTCAGAAAATTTGACTTGTTAATCTAAGATATACTAAATTGATCTAGATTTTAATATATTTATCAAGCGTAATTTTTTTTTATAGTTAGTGATTCCCAAATTTCCTTTTCTTTTAACTGAAACATAGTTATTTTATTTTTTCCCATGGACTGAAATATGTGGTGGGCTGGTAAAATGGTTTGCCTAAAAAAGTAAAGCCTTGATTTGTACCATTTAGCATTCATGTTCCATGGTATAAATATTCCCAACATTCAGATTTCAGACTATCTGTGTAAGATCGTTGGAGTTGAGAAGTTGAGAAGAACGAAAGGAATAAGCTTTCTCAAGGCTCTTTGAGTTGGTTCCAGCACATCACTCACTGTAATTTAGTTACCATAGGACAGGGATGGCAGGATTTCTAAATTGCACTGGAGAAGATACAGAGATAAATGTAGGCATTTTGGGGAAATAACATTTATTAAGTCAATATATTGTATCTGGATTACAAAATAGGGTAAATGCTAACTCAGGTGTTTTGCCATTAAATAATCTATGTTAAATTAATATTGCAGATGGAAGTAATTAAAACTAACCTTAGGGATAAGCTTTTCTAGCTTTTATAAGTCATTAATGAGCAACATTAAGATCCCTTGGAATTAATATAGAAATCCAGAATAAAATACAGATTTATTTTGTAAATCCCTTCTTTATTCTTTTTTATGTGGGAATTTGAGAATAAAATTAACAATAGTGAGAAAATGTAAATTGAAAGACATTAAAATGGATATTGAATGCTGCATTTTAACACTATTATAGTCAAAGTGTAACAAAATTGGTCATTATTATACTTTTAACAAATCAACCAAAAGAAATCTGTTAGTAGGCAGATTATTTCTAACAAATGTTTATGCTTAGATCATGAAATAACTATTGCATGGTTCATCAGAAAATATAGCCTTTTATATTATTAATGAATAAAAATTGGGGACAAATACTAATATTTTTTTTATTGTTAATATGCATTGATTATAGAAATACTGTGTAGTAGAACCATAAGTAGAAGAGATCTCTAGTTTTCGGACCAGAGGCACTTGGATTTAAACGCCTTTACTTTTATTTAATAGGTGAACAACTTACCTGATAATTCAGAATTTGTTTCCACATCTATGAAACAGAAACAATAGCATCTTCCTTGTGAGGTCGTTTAACGATTAAAAAGAATGTTTTAGAGTCGCTGTACACCACTGAAATAAAACAGCTATTCAATAAAGAGCAGCTCACAATAATATTATAGGTGGTAAGAGCTGGGATAAGGAAGGAGAAGCTCGAAAAGTTTAGGAAATATATCTATTGTCACAGGATTACAACTAACAAAAATAGGCCTCCAGCCCAAGTTTCTTGAATCTGGTTTTCTTTCAAAGATGTCACTGAACAGCTAAAGGCAATGATAAAAAGCTTGAATTGTGGAAAAGTGTGTTGATAATATAAGTGGATCTGCTAAAATCAAAATCATCATTATTCTTAGCTATAAAGTGAGGTGTAATATCTCCACATTATGTTTCACAAGTAAAGATGGCAATTGATTAAAGTAAAAGAAAGGTTGATATCCATAATAGTTTTATATTTTACAAACACTTAAAAACTTGGCTTGACTTTGGCAAAATTGCTAAGCAGTGATAATTTTGTTAAAGGACTTTGAAGTCCATTGCTGTAGTTTTCTATTTAGTTTCTCTTTTGCTGCATAACAAATTACCACAAACAGACCTATAACAGAGCACATTTGTTATCTCACAATTTCCAGAGTTCAGGAGTCTAGGCATGGCTCAGTTGGTGCTTCTGCTCGGATTTTCAATCACCTTGTTGCCAGGCTGCATTCCCATCCATAGGCATGGCTGGGGAAGTATCTGCTTTAACTTATCAGGTCGTTTATAGGATTCACTTCATTGCAGCTACATGACTGAAGGGTATAACTTTTTCTGGAAGTCGTCTAGAAACTGCTCTCAGTTCCTAGAGGCCACTTGTAGGTCCTCTCCATGTGAGATATGCCAATATCAAGTCAGCAAAGAAAGTCTCTAGGTCTATTTCCTAAGAAAGAATATTATATAACATAATATTATCATGGAAGTGACATCCCAGAACCTTTCCCATATTTTATTGATTAATAGCAAGTCACAGTTTCTGTCCACATGCAACAGTGTGAATACTCTTACACAAAGGTGTGAATATCCAGAGGAGGGTTTCATTGGAGCTCACCCTCAAATCTGTCAGTCACAAGTGCTAATAGTAATTTGAATTTAAAATGAAGTAAAATTATTGAAAAATTGCTTGCTAACTCTTTGACAACATATTTGTTTGTCAATAAATATTTGTTAGCAAAAAATTTTTACCTTTGATCGCAGTAAGATATTTGATCTTTGTTGTAAGTATAAATATAAAGAAGAGAGGTAGAATCGTTTGAAAGGTTCAGAGCATAGGCTTCCTTTGAAAAATGCACAGCAGAAAGATTAGCACCTTGAACTCATTCGGGGGATTTCAACCAGACTTTATTAAAAAGAACTTGGTGGAAAAAAATAGCATATGTCAATATTCTACAGAAGCTGATAAGGGGCTGCAGAGATCTCATGGCTCTGCAAGTGATATACATATCTTCGAATCTCCCTCTGCACTGTGAAACATACTTTGGCTTTAGTGTTATGAGATGTTAAGAATATTTTATGGAAACACTCGTCATCTTTTTATGAAAGTAATATCATTTTCTAAGCTGTACAGGAAATTTGTCTTTTGTTTATAATATTGTCTATAAGCAAAATCATTTCATATAATCATATTTGCAATGTGCATTTTATAGAATGTAATCCCTTTTAAAATTGGGCACTGTAGTCATTATCTATGGCTACACAACGAATGACCCCCAAACATGGCTTAAATAACAGATATGTATATTTAACAATTTCTGTCGTAAAGAATCTGGACATGGTTTAACTGGATGCCTTTGGCTCAAAGCCTCTCGAGAGGTTGCGGACAAGGTGCCAGGTGGGGCTACAGTCATCTCAAGACTCTCCAGGGGCTGACTGGTCTGCTTCCAAGCTCATTCACGTGGTTGCTGGCAGGTTCGGATCTTTACTGGCTGTTGGCTCAGTTCCTTACCACCTGGGCTTCTCCATAAGGCTGCTCACACCACAGCAGCTTGTTTCCTTTGTAGCAATGTATCTGAGAAAGTGAGAGAGAGCGTGGAGAGGATCTCAAGGCTAAGTCCACAGCCTTTTCATAACCTAATCCAGTAGGTGGCATCCCAGTACTTCTGTTATATTGTATCCCTTATGAGTCACTAGGTCCAGTTTACACTCAAGTAAAGGGGACTACAAAAGGGCATGGATTTCAGGAGACAAGCCCATTGTGGGCCATCTCAGAGCCTGCCTACCACAGGCACTGGCTGTAGCGAGGAAACAGAACATTAAGCAAAGAAGGAATCCAACAGGTATTTAGCGGCCACAATGTGCTAGGTGCTCTTTTATCACGCTAGTTTTATCTTCACACAAGCTTTGGAAATTGAACTTTAGAGACATTATGGAACTTGGCCGAGGTCAGAGGACTAGTGATCAGAAGTAAAACAATGCCCTGTTGTACTCCGAAGCCTATGCTCTTTAGGTCTTCACTTCAGGTGGCATCTGGAAATGATCAAACCTCACATCTCGTTTTAGTTATACCATGCTGTACTGACTATGGCTGTTTAAAGGGACATTAGAGCAGCTCAAAAACATGCTAAATTTTAAACCCCTGAAGAGTTAAGGTAAGAGATATCTTTAAAATTTTGAATTTTTACCAGAGATCCTTACAAAAGGAGGCAGCCAATACCTTTTTGTTAAAGTGAGTCAAATTCAGGGTTTTATTTGTTGTTCTGTGGTTTGGCATTGGTGACACTTTCACAGTGGCCCATTTCTGAACTGCTAGGTACATAGATGGGCAATCACTCCTACTCCTGCTCTCTCCATTTCTCCCTCCCTCCCTGTCTATCTCTTCTTCTCATATACACACATTTGCCATAGCAATTTAGAAACCAGAACTAAAGGTATGTGTTGTCATCTTGACTCCACGTACGCATTCTCTATATAACTCCTCCTTTGCTTTCTTCTTTCCTAAGGCTGATACAAATCACCCATCCCTTTGTACTTCCCACACCTTCCCAATCTACCCAGTCAATTATGTGCTTATAGCCATATTTTTTTAAAACTTTTAATGGCATATTGGATCTCCCTTTCCTGTCCCTAAATTATATCCTGTGAATGTTCCATAAATTTTCAGTAGTCACATTCAATTATTCAGAGTCTAATCCATTTTAAAACTCAACCTAAAATATGATTTAAATTTCCTCCTCCCTTTCTCCCAAAGCAGGCTGGATCCTTTGTCAAGGGATCTGAGGTGAGGAGATGGGGTGGAGTATTCATCACTTTCACTCATCCCCCATCTTTATCTTGGGTCTAGTCTCCTCCACTCTCTCTCCTGTTAAGTCAAACTGATCAATAAGTAATCAGAGTAAAAGTTTTAGGGTTACAGTTTTAATTAAAATTAAATTCCCCATATCACAGACCTTAAGAAAAGTGTTCCCCTTTTCTCACTTGCAGCACACCACTTTTGAATCAATTTCTATCTTCCTCTTAAGTGACTCCCCAAATTGCTAGATTTGTCTTACCATTTGTTACCTTCCTTGAACCAAATTTATTACTCTCTCACGAAGAAGCAAGAATTCTGTTTTTATTATTTTCCAAAAAGCATATGATGAATCATCTTATGTGAAACAACAACAACAAAAAAATGGAAAGCTACAATGAGCTAAAGACTTTCATTATTTGAGCTACATTCCAGCAGCACATTGACCTTTCTTCATACAGATTTTCATTCTAGAGAAAAGATGTTTTATACTTATGGAAGGCGGACTGAAGACCCCTAAAGACGTCCATGTACAAATCTGTGAAACTATGAATATAATAAGATTAGCCTGGATGGGCCCAATGTAAATACGGAAGAGGAAGGCAGACAGATGTCAAGCAGAAGGGCTCCTCAAACCACTGCTGGCTTGAAGGTGGAGAGGGCAGCATGGAAAGTGTTAGAAGAAACTGTATTCTGCCGATACCAGGGAGCTTCAAAGAAGACCCCAAGCCTCAGATGAGAGTGGTGTCTCTATGCAAGCCTTGATTTCGGCCCTATGAGGCCCTGGGCAGAGAATCCAGTCACTCTGAGCTGGAATTTTGACCCAGAGTAAGGTGAGCTAATAAATGGGTGTTGATTTAAGATACTAAGTATGTGGGAATTTGTTAGGGCAACAATGAAAAATTAACACTTTTTTTTAACGGATGCCTAAATGTATATTATAATATAGGGTATGCACAGGTTGTGGGATTAGACTCTGGCTCATTATATCAGTTATAGTATAGTATCAAACTGAACACTGTTCCCAAAGCCCTGGGCAGGGGTCTGAGCCTGTGAATGGCAGGAGTCGTAGTCACATTTTATCAATTCTGCATTAATTTGCTGGCTCCATGGGGAAAATAATCCAATAAATATTTTGCTTAATGTAATTGTTTCTTATAATAAAGCAATAATCCAGTTTCATTTCTCAGTTTACCCTTCCCACGTTATCTTATCTCAATTCACTCTCCCCACACATGGCCCAACTAATATCTTATACGCCCCCATATTATCATGTGTGTGTAGGTTTAAATACTTAATACATTGGTCTATTTGTTTCCACATAGCCCTGAACCTCACAAAGATAAGATTCTTGAAAGTTAAGAGATGTGTTTTTACTTATATTGTGTACCCAGCACTTTGCATAGGTGGCACATGTTCAATGTTTATTTAATGGATGGCTGAGTTCGTGAATAATTACATCTCATATTTTATCAACTAATAAAGTGTGCCTCCATCTTCTACAATCTCTCTCCATAAATATATTTTTGTGTGTTTTCCAGTCCTTAATTTTTTGAAACCATGTTTTCCCTAGATTGATTGTTTCAAGTTATCTTTAAAAATAGAAATTTTGACGATTTCAATATCAGAAATAATAAATCTATGTTGTAGCAATGGATCACATTAGAAACGTATTCACTTTTCTAACAGCATGTAGTTTTATAGTTTTCTCTCACTAGATTTGCACATTTAATGTGAAATAGATTTTCAGAGAATACTAAATGAAATGGTTAATTTTTGTTTAACCATAAACAAAATGTTAATGATTAAACAAAATAATTCTATAATGACAACAAGGCAAATAATTCTACAATGTCAAAAAAGGTAATTAAAATAACTAATAATTGTTTCAAATTTACACTAATTATCAGATATAGCTGTAATAAAATAGATGCATTTAGCACTAAAATATCTAAATTACTTCCAGAATATTCAAATAATTATTTACAGATATCTTTAATAATCACAGATTTTCTCTAGATATGAAATTGTAATATATATGCTTTTACTATCTGTATTATGTATGCAAACAGAAACACATGTAGCTGACATGGAGGATGGGCCGAACAACTGTTGAAGCAAAATGAATGTCTTCAAATTCTCAGAGGATGATTTCTCCCCCTTGTACAATCATAAAATCTGATAGGATTTAAGATCTCAATTCTCATACCTGATTTGGACAGATGCCAGCAAAAGTATCTAAGAGACACAATCAGTTGATGTCATAGATGAGAGCAATTAGCAGATGCTAGTTACCTCGTGAAAGCCACAGTGATCCACTAATATGAAACATATTGCCTATTGATACTTGTACAAGAGAACTTACCATGGGTGAGTTTTGTGGACAACTATTTATTTAAATGCTACCCAAATTGTGATGTGCTATAGCTGGAAAGATGACACAATATCTGTCTTATGAATATGAATATATATTACTATAATTATGTAGGACATAAAACTATGTATCATATACAACATGCCTGTGGTAGATTGCATTACTGTTACAATGCCTTAATCACTCCAGGTATCCACATCCTTTTCCATGTGACTTTGTAGTTTCTCCCAAACAAAGTGGAGTATATTTCTAAGCCCCATTGATGTTTGATTTGATCTTTGTCCAATGAGATGTTAGCAGACACGATAAGAGGAAAGGATCAGTTTACGCTTGCCATCAGCCTGAGAAAAACATGCATCTGGGAGCTCACTGTCTAAGACACGTGAGAGACAAATGGAGACACCCTGTACCGAAACTGCAGATTTAAGCCAAGCCCATCTCAATCCTAGATTAGTCAACACTCAGCCAACACAATTGCTCGAGCAAGAATAAATAATAGCTGTTTGGGGCAACTGAACTTTGGAGTGGTATGTTACAAAGTATTATTTTGACAATAAAAGATAAAATGTTTTCCAAAGAAGTGATTAAATAAACATATGTTTATAAGCATAGAAGGATTCCCAAGTATTCAATGTACAAACAATAACTCTAATTTGCTTTTTTTTTAAAGTTGATAAAGATACTTTCCTTCAATGATTTCCATTGTGATAGTATTAAACCAATAGAAATACTTATTGATGTTAACTGAAACCTCCAAAGTACATTTTACTTTCTGTATGCCATTCTGGTTTCCCCTTACGTGGAGAGGTAAAAAAAAATTCTGGGGACAGTTCGGGAAGAAAAATACAGGCACATACACAATTGAGATCTTCTGACAAATTCTTCATTATATTTGAAGCAAAATGCTGTACTTTACAGTCTTGTCACACAGTGTAGTTACAAGCAGGCACTCTGGATTTTTCTACTAAAATAAACATTCAAGAGAAGTAAGTAGGAAAAGACATATTTGAACCACCTGTAAAGGCACTAGAAGGAGGAAACCCTTAGCTATCAATGTTGACTAGAGATAGTCTGTGGTGAGGGATGGAAAGAGGTTTCATTTTGTCTTGTGATGTTTAAAAATTACACTCTTGCAGGTGTTGTGAACATATCTGTAAGTTTTACTATTCCCATCTGTTATGATTTCATAAATCAAATATTTCTCTTCCAAAGTGTTTCTTTATTCATATTTTATTTCCTCCCATGAATCAATTACATCACTTAGAAAAACAAAAATAAAAAATCTAATCAGAGCAAACAAATCTAGTTGGCTAAATAGAAAATGCACAGAATCTTTGACCATAGTTATTAACATTTTTGTGATTCTGGAGGCTTACGCCTCAAAAGGGTAAGAAATAAGAACTCTTCAGACTACAGTTTTAGGTCAAGGTTTACATTCATGATTGCTGCTAAGTGCAAAACATGAAAATTATAAAATGAAAAAAGACATTGTTATGAATAAACAATAATTAATTCAACATTTGTAACCACTGAAGTAACATGTAATGTAATATTCCTCTGGAATTTCTCTTTATTTCCTTTTCTGTACTTTCATAATTGCACAGAATATTTAATTTGCCTTTTACTTTGTGTAATAACATTTATCTTATACAATATTAACTTAGGTATGTATGCATTTAAAAGTGAAATAGCTGGAGATGTGACTGAAACAACAAATGTTGCAGAGGATGTGGAGAAAAAAGAACCTTCATACACTGCTGGTGGGAACACAAACTGGTGTAACCACTGTGGAAACCAGTATGGAGATTCCTCAAAAAGTTAAAAATAGAAATGCTATATGACCCAGCTATCCCACTGCTGGGAATTTATCTAAAGAACTTGAAATCAATAATTCAAAGAGAGTTATGCACCGCTATGTTCATTGCACAATAGCCAAGATGTGGAAGCAACCCAAGTGTCCATCAACTGATGATTGGATAAAGAAGGTGTGGTGTATATATAAAATAGAATGCTACTTAGCCATAAAAAAGACAAAATTGTCCCATTTGCAACATGGATGGACCTTGAGGGCACTATGTTAAGTGAAATAAGCAAGACAGAGAAAGACAAACACCATATGATCTCACTCTTATGTGCAAGATAAACAAGCATATGGACAAAGAGAATAGCTTAGTGGTTACCAGAGGGGAAGGGGGTTGAGAGGTGTGCATAAGAGGTAAAGGAGCACATATATATAGTGACTGACAAATAATAATGTACAACTGAAATTTTGCAATGTTATAAACCAAGCAAGGTACTGACTGCCATTTATTCCAAACTATCTTTTCAAAAGTATTTGTATAAAAAATGGCTTTGGAAGATAAAAATAGTGTCACTCTCCAGTGGAAAGTACAGGCATAATTGCTATACATTATAATCAATTTGACTTCCCTAAATTTCTAATATCTCTCTTGTGATGCAATCCTCTGCATTTACAGCCTCTATTTGGGTCCATCTGTGTGGGAGTTCAGGGCAAGAGTGATAATGCTTGCCTAAGTAGTAAAGTATTTTTCTCATACATAAGAGTCCTGTGCCTTTTTCCAGGATCCATATAGTGATGCCTAGCTAAATTTTTATCTTGACAGTGGGGTAAGAATCTCAGACTTGGAAGTTTCTTGGCAGATATCTGAAGCAGATAGGCATTTTGTAAAGTTAGCGCTTACATTTTGGTCTATGATCCATTTTGAGCCAATTTTATAATATGATGTGAGGTAGAAGTCAAACCTCATTGTTTTTCATGTGGTTATCTGGTTGTGCAAACACTGTTTCTGAAAGGACTATTTTTTCCTCAATTGAGTTGTCTTCATACCCTTGTCAAAAATCAATTGACATCAAGTGAAAGAGTTGGTTATTCTTATATTTGTACAACACTCTCTTGATTATCTTTGTAGTAAGTTTTTAAAGTGTGAGTTCTCCAACCGTGTTTTTTTTTGTTTTTTATCCTTTTATCTATTTTATACTCCTTATATTTCCATTTGCATTTTAAGATTTCCATTTTAATTTAAGATTTTTCAATTTTTATAAAAAGAGGCAGATAGGATTTTGACAGGGATTATGTTGAATCTGCAGATCAGTTTGAGGACAAATGATATCGTAACAATACTAACTCTTCTAATCCACGAAAATATGATGTCTTTCTATGTATTTCTCTGTAATTTCGTTCAACAATGTTTTGTAGTTTTCAGTGTACAAGGCTTGCATTTACTTTTAAAAATTTACCTCTAAGTATTTTAATTTTTGTTGCTTTTTACATGGAATTGTTTTTCTTAATTTTATTTCCACAATTTTATTACCAGCATATGGATATACAATTGATTTTTGTATATCAATTTTCTATCTTGCCAACTTGTGAAGTCATTTATTAGTTCTTATTTGTGTTTCTTCTATGATTTCCTTAGGATATTTTGTACATAAAATTATATCTTCTGCAAATAAAGACAGTGTGACTTCTTCCTTTTCAATCAAGATGCCTTTTCTTCCCCCCCCCGCCCCCCCCCAATTATCCTGGCTTGAATCACCAGTACAATATTGAACTGAGAGGCATAAAAAAACATCCTTGACTTGCTACTGATCTTAGAGAGAAAGCATTTGGTGTTCTACGCTGTGATGTTAGCACAAGTTTTTCACAGATACTCTTTATCAGGGTAAGGAAGTCTTCTACTCTTGGTTTTCTTCATGGAATAATGTTGGATTTTGCAAATGCTCTTTCCGTATTCATTGAGATTATTATGTGGTTTTATCCTTTATTCTATCAATGCAGCATACTACATTTATTGATTTTCATACTATAAACCAAGCTTATGTTCTTGAGATGAATCCACTTGATTGTATTGTATAATTCTTTTTGTCATGTTGCTTGGTTTGTTTTGATAGCATTTTATAGAGGGAATTTGTGTTTATATCCATAACAGATACTGATCCATATACCTTTCCTTTTCTTGTGATGCCTTTATCCAAATGATTAAAGAAAAATTAACACAAATCCTTCACAAACTCTTCCAGAAATAGAAAAAGAGAGAACACACCCTAACTCATTCTATGGAGCCATAGAATGGTATATCAAAACTAAAAAAAAAGGGGGGGGGAGTGATGTCAGCATCATGGCAGAATGAGTTGTTCCCTTTGTCTCATCCCTCTAAATTACAAACCATAGGATGTTTGTATATCAACAAAGGATCCTCTGCACAACACACTAGATTGCCTGAGATATTCCTACATCTGTGCATCAGAAGATGGGTGGACTAGACCTTGTGGAGGTGGTAGAACAAGAGAAGCAGTGGCAGTGGCTCCCCAGAGCAGAATCTCAAGGAACTGCAGTGGTGCTGTGACCAGAGCCTTCAGGAACTATGGTGGAGCCCATGATCCAGTCTCCTTTCCATCCCTTGGTGGTTGTATCTATGACCCTGGCCCTCCTATAGGTTTGGGCTGCATCCAAGACCCCAGTGACTCAGGCAGTGGTGGCAGTGCCTTTGACCTAAGGTTCTAAGAACTACAGCAGTGCATGAGACCAGAGGTTCTAGGAACCATGATGGCACCTGTGAACAGGGACTCAGGAACTGCTGCAAAGCTCATAATCCAGCCTCTCCATCTCCCCCAGCAGCCATGACAGTTGGCTTCAGAAACTGCAGCACTGCCCAAGAACAGAAGCTACAAGAACCACAGCAGGACATGCAAGCAGAGGTACCAGGAACTGCAGTGGCACCTGCAAACCAGGTACCTCTCTCTTCTTGGCAATGGTGGTGGCACCCACAACTCAGGCCTATCTGGCAGTAATAGTGACACCTGCAAACCCTGAATCCTTTGCAGCAGCAGTGCCAGCACCTCCAGAAAATCCAGGAGCAGCAGAGGCAAAGTGTATGACAGCAGTGATTAAGCTGCAGCAGTGCCTGAGACTGCACAGAGTGCATTAGCAATAACCATGGAGCCTGCAACCCCAGACCCTTGAAGCTGCAGTGGCAACTGCAACTCTGGCCCAGCACCTGTGACAGAACTACCTGTGAACTTAACTTCCCTGGCTGAGGTGGAGGTACCCATGACCCTGGCTTGCACTCCACTCTCTCCCTCCACCTGTGGTAGTGGAGGAACACATGACCCAGGTGGCCTTGGGAGCAGAGCAAATGTTCACCAGCCTGGTGACCCCAGTGAGGACTCCCATGACTGCAGCAATACTGGAAGCAACACAGCACCGGCAACTTCAGGGGCACAATCAGCACAGTGAGGGCACTGATCACACCTCTGGCAGAGGCAGTGGAGGTGGAAATCTCTGGCTCCTTAATGCCAGAACCAGCTCAGAATCAAAGTAAGCAAAGCCTTGCCTGCATAAGAAAGCTATTTTCTACCATGAATGTGTCAGCAGAGGAGCAACTCATTGAATACCATGAAAAATTATGTAACATGGTATCACAAAAGGACAATTCCCCAAAAACCAAAATTGAAGTCACAGAAGATTGAGATCTAACTGATAGAGAATACAAAATAGATGTCATGAAGAAATTCAACAAGCAACTAGAAAACTCAGAAAGACAGTTAAATGAGCACAGAAATAAAATAAATGAACAGAAGGAATAGTTCAACAAAGAGATTCTAATACTAAAAAAGAATTAAACAGAAATTCTAGAGATGAAGAAAACAATTAATGAGACAAAAAATAAAATAGCATTAAAAATATATCAGACCATATCAAAGAAATAATTAGTGAGCTAAAAGATTGAAAGCTTCAAAAGATTGAGTCTAATTATTCAGATGGAGGAGGAGAGAGAAATAAGATTTTTCAAAAATGAACAAATTCTATAAGGAATCTCCACCTCAATTAGGAAAGGCAATGCAAGTATAATGAGTATTCCAGGAGAAGAGACTGATAAGGGAGCAAAGACTTTATTTAAAGAAATAATAGCTGAGAGTTTCCCAAACCTGAGGAAGAAACTGGATATACAAGTGCATGAAGCTAATAGAATACCTAATTGTCTCAAAATGAAAAGACCTTCTCCAAGACAAATTATAATAAAACTTTCAAAAGTCAATGACAGAGAAAGCATATTAAAGGCATCCAAAAAAATAAATTAACCTACAAGGAAATTCCCATTAGTCAGTCTATCAGCATATTTCTCAGCAGAAACTGTACAGACCAAGAGAAAGTGGAATGATATATTCAAAATATTATAAGATAAAAACTCAGCCATGAATACTCTATCCAAAAAAGTTATCTTTCAAATATGAGGGAGAAATAAAGCCTTTCTCAGACAAACAAAAGCTCAGGGAGTTCATTGCCACTAGATATGCCTTACAAGAAATCTTGAAAGAAGTTCCCTCACCTGAAAAGGCAAAGATGTACAAATCTTTAAGCAAGGTGATAAATAGAATCAGAAAATTACAACTCTATATCACAAAAGGTTAGAAAACAATTATAACATAAAGGTTAAAGGGAAAGAAAGCACTAAAATTAACTATAACTACTCCAATTTGGTAATAAATTCACAATATAAAACAAGAATTATTTCTGACAACAAAAGTATAGATGGGAAAGAGGAAAAGCATGGAACCTGCATAGGCAAATGAAGATAGGATGCTATCAATATAAAAAGGGCTATCTCACTTATGAGATCTTTTACACAAATCTCATGGTAACCACAAGACAAAAATTCTCGCAGAGTCACAAAACGTAAAATAAGAGGAAACTGAGAAACACATCTCAGAAAACCACAAAACTGAAATGACAGAAACATAAGGAAAAAAAAAACAATGGAAATATAGAGCAAGCAGCAAACAAAATATAAAATGGCGGTATTAAGTTCTCATATATCAATAATCACCCTAAATGTAAATTTGAATTCACCAATCAAAAGACACAGAGTTGCTGGATGGATTGAAAAACAAGATTCAACAATATCCTGCCTCCAGGAGACTCATCTCATCTCTAAAGACACACATAGGCTCAAAGGGAAGGGATGGAAGATTTTACTCCAAGCAATTGACAACCCAAAGAAAGTAGGTGTAACCAAATTTGTATCAGATAAAGTAGACTTTAAGCCAAAAAAGATAATAAGAGACAAAGATAGATATTATATAATGGTAAAGGGATAATTCATCAAGAAGACATAACATTTATTAATATATATGCATCTAACATAAGAGTACCAAAGTATACAAAGCAACTGTTAACAGATCTAAAGGGAGAAATTGACAGCAACACTACACTAGTAAGGGATTTTATTTCTCCACTTCTATAAATGGATAGATCATCCAGGCAGAACATCAACAAGGAAAATATGCCTTGATGAACCACGAGACAAGATATATTTAATAGATATATATATAGAGAGAGAAAATTCTATCCAAAAACAGCAGAATACACACTCTGCTGACATGCAATAGGAACATCCCCAAAGATAGCCTGTATTTGGGGAAACAAAACAAGACTTATAAAGTTAAGAAGATTGAAATCATATCAAGCATCTTTTCTGACCACAATGGTATGAAACTAGAAATCAACTATATGAAGACAGCTAGAAAAGTCACAAATATGTGAATACTATACAACAACTACTGAACAACTATTGAATCAATGAAGATATTACAGGAGAAATAAAAAAAACAGCTGGAAACAAATGAAAATGAAAACACAATATACCAGAACTTAGGATGCAGCAGAAGTGGTACTATGAGGGAATTATATAGCGATACAAGCCTACCTTAAAAAACAAGAAAAACCTCAAATAAATGATCTAACAGTGTATATGAAAGAACTAGAAAAGGAACAACCAAAGCGCAAAAGTCAGTAGAAGGAAGAAAATAATAAAAGTCAGAGAAGAAAAAACACAATAAGAGACTAAAAAGACAATAGAAAGGATCAATGAAACTAAGAGCTGGTTCTTTGAAAACATAAACAAAATTGACAAACACCAAGCTAGACTCAGTACAGAAGAAAGAGAGAAGGCTCAAATAAGTAAAATAAGGAAAGAAAGGAG